>NW_027466867.1:7607500-7992460 GCF_046128005.1 Genypterus blacodes
CCCGCTGGAATGATCCATATTATCAGCCTAGAGGGGCGACACAGGGTGTTTCTCAAAGTGACACGGGTGCAATCGGGGGCATCTTCTCATTAAAACAGCAACGTAATCCGTCCGTGCTATAGAGGCGTTCAAATGTCACCTCCGAGGCTCGGGAAACAAAGGCGCCATTCAAGAAGGGGAGCAAAAAAAAAAAAATATGAGACAGGAGCTGTGGAAACATTTAATCTCTTGTGCGAGGAGAGAGGAGGGAAAGAGCAGAATGCAGCAGATCTGGACTCCTGAGCCGAAACGCCAGCTGATCCAAGCTGAAAAAAATGTTGTTCCACTTCATTCTCCCCTTTTTCTTCTTCTTCTTCTTCCTCCTTTATCTGGGCAGCTTGAAGTGCTCGGCCTCCCTGTGTCTCGTCCGTTATGTAAGAGACCCTGATGTGAGCAAAAAAATGGGAACCTAAGAGCGAGACATCCTTATTAGAACCTTTAACAAACGACTTGAGAGAAAAAACACATTAGAAGTGTTGCTAATAATTTAAAGGGACGTCTCTATCGCCATGACAAAGTTTCACCGCCGCTCTATTATTAGGTGGTTGAACTTTATTACAGTTTCAGACACCGTTCCATAATACTCTCACAGATTTCCTCGTCGTTGGGGCTTAGAAACATGCGAGCGAGGATTCATTTCAAATCAACTAAAGTTTCCTTTCCACCCAAACGCAGATGAGGACGCAAGGAAGAGCGATGAGACGGTGGGCGAAGAGAAATGAGCAGATAAACCTGGCAGTTAATGTGCCGTGCTGTGAACGCTCCTCCGAATATTTTAGTACATGGAGAATCTGATTTTTACGAGTTGTCTAGTTTCCACCCGGTGTTGCCAAGGTTGGGTTTACACAAAGAAGTGATGTGGTTTTAATACTCTCCATTCTTCATTTCCACAGGCTGATCCAATCGTCTGCCGAAGCCCGGGCTTAATGTTCTGGACGACCATGATGGCTGCACATGTCAAACACCTGGGATTGTACTCGCTCTGACAACACCTCGCAGAGTTACAGACCTTTGGACGCCGCCCACTCGCTCCCCTTGCCAGCAACTCGTAAAAGAACTTTCATTTCTGCCTGTGGATTCTGAATAAGAGGCCGCCGCCATCATGCCTATTCTCAAGCAGCTGGTGTCCAACTCCAACCAGTCAAAACGGAGATCTCGGATCGACCTGACGGCCGAGATGATCAGCGCCCCGTTGGGAGATTTCCGCCACACGATGCACGTGGGCCGCGGAGGAGACGCCTTCGGGGACACTTCCTTCCTCAGCACCCGGTCGGGGGAACCTCCCAGGGAGCCGGAGACCAAGCAGAGCTCCCCGGGCCCCAAGCCCAGCTTACTGTCCCGCACCTTCAGGAACAGCAAGCGCTCCCAGTCGGTCAACCGGGGGGACAAGTACGACTACAACACGGTGCCTTCTGCCGGCTCCTCCAACTTTGTGAAAAACGCCATATCCCTGCCTTACCTAAATGAAGACGATGTCACCAGAGGCCACCCCATGCCAAAGAGCATCTCCTCCAGCCCCATGAAGTCTGACTTTGACAGCAGGCCGGTGAACGGAGCGGCAGCCATGGCGACGCTGGACGCGGAGTTTGACGAGCACAATTTTGGCGAGCTCACAGATTTGCCTCCGTCCATGCCAAAGGGAGGCGGCATGAAGCACGCCGAGTCCATCATGTCGTTCCACGTGGACCTGGGACCTTCCATGCTGGGGGACATCCTGAGCGTGATGGAGAAGAAAGGCTGGGAGGAGGACGACCTGGGCTATGAGGAGGGCAAGAGCAGCGAGGGCCACGGCTCGCCCCCCCTCATCCCCTCCATCGACGACGAGGAGCAGGCTCCCGCCAGGCCCCCTCGCAGCATGTACCAGCACAGGGCCGCCATCGACCCGTACACTCCCGAGCTGCGGCCCCGGAACAACCACCACCACCACCTGGACAGCTGCTCGGTGTCCAGCTCCGGCTCGGCCACGTTGGAGGAGAAGCCCCACAACCACCTGCAGGACGGGGACACGGACAGTGCCAAGTACAGCTCGCCCAGGGAGGAGGACCGGGACTTCTCCTTCATGGACGAGGACGACGACGAGATCCGGGTGTAGATGGAGACGGAGAGCGCAGACTTTAGTTTCAGGAGGCGATCCCAAGCCGGGGGAAAGCTTCAGACACATCCTTCAAATATACCAACTGCATCTTAAATCCTGCAGCTAAGCCTCATTCAGCCTGCTGCGCTTTAAGGACTTGTGTGTGCGTGTGTGTGTGGACTGTGTGTGTGTGTGCTCAAATTCAGAAGGACTCGGTTGTGTTTCCCATTGACACTTTGACACACAACACAACACAACACTACCCTGAGAGATCACAGGTTCATGAGGAACGGCGCCTCTCGTGCACCAAAGCGGTTAAAGACAGACACACAAGGTGAAAGGTAACCACGGTGACGGAGAAAAGGACACACGGGGGGACGTCCACTAAGGATGCTGAGGAAGGAAGAGGGAAAGGAACAGAAGTGAAAGTGAAATAACAACAACAACATTGGTTCGCCAGTGACGACGTCTCGGCTTAGACGCTAAATAGAGAAAGTAGCAATTGATTACTTTTGTCTAGTTCAGATTTTACCGGGTGATTTCTCTTATATTTGTCTTTTGCTTTACTTTATGTACATACATTTACACAGGATCTGGCTTAAAGTAGCTGCTGGTATCGGAGTCCGGGGGGTTAGTTTGTTTTTTATTTGTTAATCCACCTTAAGTGACAGATCACACTCACTTTACGTTCACTGCGACTCTTAACCGCTTTGATTTGGGGGTTTGTTTTGATGCGTTTTAATGTCTTAATCCACGGTACTACACGTCGAGCCCTTTGGTACGTTGAAGCGGCTACGTAGCACTTAAGTAACGGACCCAAGTAGACCTAACATCGCCCACAGTGTTTCAGAATCATTCGCTGTGATTGAATTCTTCTGGATTTACAAGAAATAATGTGAACTGTCAAAGAAGAGAAGAAGAGGCCTTTTATTATGGAACGTTAGGCAAAGTTTGTTATGGGTCGGTAAGTCGGTAAGTCGGCAGAGAGACATTAGAGACGTCTGAGACGGTGTTGCTGTAAGTCCTCTTTGAAGACACCTGTGCTAGTCTGTCTCCAAAGACAGAGAGAGAGTGTGTAAGAAGCTGAACAAAGTGGCGTTAGAGTGCAGCCACATGCGGCTTTATAGACATCAGATATGTCCTGGGGGGGTTGGGGGGCCAGAGCAGGACATGTTTCCCCGAATCCCCCCCTCCACCCCACCCTGAAAGTGATGATGTGCGCCTCCTCCTCCTCCTCCTCCACGTCCCAAATCACAGTGTAGAAACGTGTCATTAAACGCACCGCTCGTCTCTCTTCTCCCAGTCTTACTCATTAGACGCGCTGGATCGTTGGAGGTTTAACCAGCTGGAAGAGTTCCAGGAGCAGGAACGGGCAGGTACACCGTTTCCTCCTCCTCCTCCTCTTCCTCGGCTGGCTCGTGGCGTTTTAACCGGAGAATTGAGTCTCCAGTATTCATTCCGGAAGAACCCGTGGCCTTTGTCCTCGTCACATGCGACATGATGTCATTCAGCCTGGAGATATTGTGGCTTTTGGATTCGTCGTCTGCGAGAACAGGTAGCAGGGGGGAAAGACCAGTTCAGTCAGCCAAAGGCCAAATTGCCAAGTATTGCGTAACACTAGCAGGAAATTGGATCGTGTCGATGTATGAGTCACGTGTCGGTGCGCTGACGTGTCATTTTGAAATAAATGCATCAGATTTTTGCGATTGTCTTCCATTTCTGTGTTGATCCGTGATTGAAAGATGCTGCAGGATTATGGATTGTTTGGGCAGCTGGAAGCCCTCAGTGCTCCTCATGTTTATCACAAAAAAAGAAAGAACAAAAACACTGTGTATCCCCTTTTGTTTTAATAAAAAAAAATGAAACTAGTGCCATGGAGAAATACATCCAACAGTCTTTGTCACCAGTATGATTTGATTTGATTTGTGGCCCCGGTATCCTGCTGATTTGAGGCCAAACTGTATTTGCAAATGGGTTGCCAGGTAGGTCCGTAAGTTTGCAAGATGGTACATGACCTGATCGTGGGAAAGTATCATAAAATAATGCTAAAAATTACGTTCCTGGTGCTTGTTTGATTCCTCTTGTCGGGCCAAAAGAAACCACTTCAACGCAATTTGCAAATACCGTTTGCCACACATCTGCTGGAGTGTGTTCAGCGCACTGTGAGCTTGTTGTAGAAGGGTTGTAAAAGAGAGAGAGAGAGTGTGAGTTAACGGTGACAAACAAGTTCAGCTGTAGAATGTGTTATTGTGTTCCTATTCAGTGGCGATACTATTATGCCAAGTATGTGCTGTTTTCTTTCCCTCTCCTGGTTTTACTGTATATTAATATATTCACCTCCCTCTCTTTCCTTTCTGAAGAATAACAGCTATATTTTTCAATAAAAAGAGAAAGCTGGTTAATCTTAATAACCGTGGCTGTGTTGTTTTCCTGCCCGTTGCCATATGAGGCAACCTCGCTCTTTCACACTATTTTGAGTTTCAGAAATAGGCAGATTTTACACGAGGAGGAAACCCGACCTTGAATTCTACCCAAGTGTTTACTGTAAGAGCTGCTGAAAGCGATCCAGCCATATTCACAGTTTGTCAGCAACAAACACCCACTTCTTGATAAATAACCCTGAAATGGAAGCTAGAACCTTGTTAGTTCTTAACAGACTCCCCCATCACGAGCAGGAAAGGCTCCAAGCTGACACTGATGTTTGAGACGTTGGAGAAGCTTGGCTGATGTAGCGTTCCTTCTGTTTCCCATTAATATGCCAGGAATGACGCAGGAATTAAAGATCTGGACGGGAGACATTAGCCTGAGTCTGGTGCTTGAATGGTGAACCGAGATGACGCTGGAATAACAGCACAGATGGAGCTCGACGCAGCGTTTTATAGCAATAAATGCAATCTTTCCACCCGATGGCCATCTGGAGAAGAGATGAACACAGTATATTATCTCCCCCTTATTCCCACACACAATCCACAGGCTGCCATGGTATTAGTATTGTCATAGCTACACAGCAGTGTTCTGGTCATGTTGTTTTAATGATGGCCGCAAATGAGACAAAATGGGAGGTCAGGGTCTTTTGCAGTCCGCATTGTTTCACCACAATCGCTGATTTCAAACAGTCTGAGTTGATGTTGGACTCAAACACATTTTAGGTGGATGCAGAGATCATATCGTCTCCCCTGGGTGCTCACTGTCACACTGCCACACAATCACAAACACTCTTTCAACTTTTCCCAGCGTTCCAAAACAAGGAGTAACAGTGAACGCTTATAACTTACATGTAACGTGCTACTACCGCCATCTAGCGTCGTCTTTGTGTAACTGCACCTACCTGCAACACCTCAGACATTCAGTTTGACCATTTGGACAGAATACTGTATTTAACAATTATTAGGAACTGAGAAACTTGCATGAAAACTAAAATATAAACGAAACATACGGTTGTTGAGTGTAAAGATTACTGAAATGGAGTCATTAAGCACGTATGTATTGATTTCATGTAATGTGTGAGTTAGATGTGATCAGATGAGCTTCCCTGAGGCGATTTATGACAGTTTGTCACTTTTATTGATCATCTCAAAGGGAACTGTGTGCAGTGATCACGGCTTTTAATCAGCATCTTGATAAGCTACACCTGTGCAGCCGATGGAGCATCGTGACGCAAGAGAACTGCACCGTGATAAGAATACATTTGAGAGCGCACACCTTTATTATTATAGAACTAATACTATTAGTATAGTATGTTAGTATTATGGAAATTAGGGGTTGGATGACGCGTTGACGTAAATCTACTACTCGTCCACGTAAGTACATCGATTTGCATAACCGTGCGCCGACGCGTCGCAATGACGTAAGATGGCTGTGTCAGGTGGGAGCATACACTTTTACTTGAATTGATTAAGCAGTTTTTTTCACCAGTTTTGGTGATGATTAATCGTTGAAAAACTAATCGTTAGGTGCAGCCCTTATTGAAATGAACTGAAAATGCTGTAAAGTAATATAACTTTGGACTGGAGGGTTAAACCAGTGAGGCTAGTTGACAGTGAGGCTAGTTGACAGAGTTGTTTTTTGATGTTATTTTACATTAATCAACTTGTTTTACTTGTATTTTTACTTGCTGTAGTTTTCTCCTCACGTTTTTGCTTGGGTGGCGTTTGCCATGTTAGCCACTAGATTGTGCCCTTTCTTCGTGTACAGCAACCAGTGAGTTTCACGTAAGTAACACTGTTTGTTTATCTTTAATTGTTTGATTGTTGTTTCAGTTGTTAAACCTTAAGTATAATTCTTAGTCCATATAGAGCCAGTTATTTCTTTTGGCAAGCCTAAAGGTCAGTTTCGCAGATGCTTTTCTTTGAGCCACGACCTGGTGAAAAGCAAATCCAAGACTCTACTACTTATAAATCATTAAACATTCAGAAATTCTGAAACATTCTGATATGTGGAGGGAATTCTCTATAATAGATGAGGTGAAAGGGCTGAAGGAACGCTGACATCTGCCGTCACAAGTGTATATTTAGCTGGGATTTACTACGCGCGGGAGTGTACACTTTACATAAACACGCATACTCACTGGTATTTGTTTGATACCAGTAATCAGTGTGACATTAAACAGCTGTGAAAGGAGCAAGGATCTGCCAGCTGTGTGCAATTGAATACCAAGCAGATTTGTCTGTGAAAGCAGGAGTATAAACTCTATGATTCAATAGAAAGTGTAGTAGATAGAGCAGTAGAAATACTTTAAATGCTACTTTTTGGACAGCTGGGGTTCTACTATTATAATTGAAGTGCCTTGTTTTTGAGGAGACAGTCTGTATGTTGAGGCCTTTAATGAAGCATTGCTGAAACACTTAGATATTTTCCTGACGCACAAAGTCTGGAGCAAGCGGGCCCTTGTAATCTAAAATTCTGCCCTGTAATGAGACATTATGTCTCCCAGAAACAAGAAGTAAGGATGAATGAGGTATAATGGGATTGAACCACACGTGAACACACAAAACAGCCAACTGGTAGTAAGGCCAAATATGGAATATGTTCTATATTTGTGATGAACCAGCATGCAGAACATTTGGCTCATATACAGGCAAGTCTGATCTATTGTTATTTATAGTTAATCTAGTGTGTGTGTGTGTGTGTGTGTGTGTGCATGTGTGTTGCGCAGAGGATCCTGCGGCCACGTCGTTCCTTCTGCTTGGAAGCCGTCCGAGTCGCTGATGCTGCTCCGATTGGAAGCTTCAACGTTGTCAAGACGCAGGTGGATTTTGAAACCTGTTTGATTTTATCTGTCTATGTCGATGTGCAAAATCTGGCAACCATAAATAGTCATTAATGAGGCTGCGTGTTTTTATTCCCAGGCTATTTCCGGTGGTTTTCAGCTGAGCAGGCACATGTAGAGCAGCTGCATGTTAACAGCTTTCAACGGAGCACTTTGGGGCTGACAGACAGCGGTTGGGAAATGTCCCCCTCAAGCAGGTTTGAGTGCTCGAAATCACCTTTTTTTAAAGCTCCAGGTTCTTTACTCAAAAGCGTTTGTGGAGCCCTCAAACCAAACGTGGGATAAACGGTGAAAAATTAGTGAATTTGTTCTCAGAAGAAGAATTTCCAGTGTGAAAGAGAAGTCGGGAAATGTGGGCGTTGACCTTCATGCATGCAGAATAAGAATTAAACCTGAAGAGAGTTTGAAGTCCCTGGAGAGGAAATAATGGAGCTTCAAGGTTAGAGGTTATAAGAGGAAATCTTTAAATGAAGTAGTTTAATAGTGCTTTCTGAACAGTGTGTACCATCTAGGTTTGTCAGCATAACATCGTATTTGTTTTATTGGGAATGTAAACGGACTTTAACCTGCAGAGACAGATGAGCTGAATGAATAAGATTGCGGTAGTGTCGTATGAAATTTGTCAACGATTCCCTTTCCTGGACACCTGTAAGAGAGGCAGAGGGCCTTGAGAACTGGCCTGCAGTGGAGTGTGAGATATAAGGGTGGATGTTTGTGATTAGAATGAAGGGACGTTGTCATGCGGCGCTCGTATGCTGGTATGTGGATATAAAGCTCTTACAGTAAACATTACAGTGTGGAAAAGTCTTTATCTCCTGACGTTCAAACACCTCCGGAATGTCTGAGAGAGGATCGGAATGTGGTCGGTTTTTGTGGCGATTTTTGGAATTTCTGCATTGCTTTTTGTTTAACTGCTATAGCCCCTAAATCCAGTATGAATGTTTGATACTCAGTTCGAGTTAAAGCCAAGGAGAGCTGTGGCGAGAACGTGTGTGTGTGTGTGTGTGTGTGTGTGTGTGTGTGTGTGTGTGTGTGTGTGTGTGTGTGTGTGTGTGTGTGTGTGTGTGTGTGTGTGTGTGTGTGTGTGTGTGTGTGTGTGTGTGTGTGTGTGTGTGTGTGTGTGTGTGTGTGTGTGTGTGTGTGTGTGTGTGTGTGTGTGTGTGTGTGCGCGCGCGCGCACTGCTCTGACACATCCTGCCTGTGACCAGTGAAATGCACAAACCTACTTCTCCGTTTCTCCTCCCGGTGTTTCCTACTGTCAAACCCTTCAACCCCCCGACGTGATTTAACCTCTGCAGGGTGGAGAGAGTCGGGCTCCCTTCCCCTCTCCCCACGCCCCCAGCAAGGACGCTTGGCTGTGCTCTTTGGCGTGGGAGGTGATGGGAGAGAGGAGACATAGACCTATACCATATTTACAGAAAACACAGGCGTGTCCACGTATGGAATGAAAACCTCATCAATCAAAACCAGAATTGTGTCTGACACTTTCACTTTAAAACGCAAGGTTTTCAACGAGACGAGTTTAAAACAAGTTACTTCTTTCTTTTTTCTTTCAGATTTTTTGATTTTGCATGAGCATGGCACCAAAACTCACTTTCTGCCGGTTGAAAAAAAAAATGCATCACGGGAACGTACGTCTCGAAGAAAAGCACGCTACCTGCTAACAGAAGAGGACGAGTCGTGGCTCTCTCACACACTCCCACACACACACACTTGCCTTATGTATTTCTTTTTTCCTCCTGGGCCGACAGTATTGGGGTGTACAATGTTGTTTTGAAATAAAAAAGATGATATATATTAATAATACATGGGTGATTTTGTTGTACATAAATGACACTGTGTAAAAACTTTAAAAAGAAAACAAATTTGCGTGCCAGCAAAGTTTTATTCGTTAACACTCCAGGACGCTGCCCTCAGATAGAAGAGAGGAACCCTTGTGACAGACGGTGTGCCTGAATGTAACCTGCAGACTAGCACATTTTGTTAGCCACAGAAGGCAATAATAAGTTTCTATCTGTGTGAACGTCATGCATACTACACGTGTACGATTAGGCTTCTAGGTCTGCTGTGGTTGAATAGAGGGGCTGCTTCTATTTTGGGGGTTTCTCGTGACTTTAATCTTGTATTTAATTGGTTGGATCCACACGAGAACAGATGGTCTGATTATAGCCCCATCGCCCTAATCCAGTCCTTGTGCCCAATGGCTGAAGTCATGGAGTATTGATCAAGACATGTTGAAAATCTGATTTTCTGTTCCTGTGTCCATCGGACTCTTGTTTTTCTCCCCATAAAAGCCACCCTAAGCATCTGTTGTCGATGGTAGATCTGGTACCAACATGTATGATGAAACAACATAGCCTACACTGGATGATCCAAGTAATCTTTTAAACATGAAATAAATTGTGTTTAAACTGAAGCTTTGTGATGCTGCGTCATCCATATGTGTCATCATTTTGTGTCACAAACACATCCTGTTGAGTCAAACAGCAAAGAACGCAACGGTAGGCCTCTGTTCGGCGCCCTGTGGCCTTCTTAAGACAAAAAGTTTATCTTCTTAAGACAAGTTGCATTTGTGCGCATCCCGGTGGTTGAATTTGAGAAGATGAACTTTTTTATTTTGGCCCTTGTCACTATACTGTGGAGAACGTGCGTTTGTGCGCCCCCTGGTGGTTAAACTTGAGAAGACACGCTTTTTCATTTTGGCCCTGTTATCACTATTCTGTGTAGAACGTGCATATGTGCGCCCTCCGGTGGTTGAACTTGAGAAGACAATCTTTCTCATTTTGGTCCCTGTTGTCAATATACTGTGTTGAACTTGCATTTATGCGCCCTCTGGTGGTTGAACTTGAAAAGACAATCTTTGGAGTTTGGGCCCTTGTCACTATACTGTGTAGAACGTGCGTTTTGCCAGTAGGGGGCGGTCTCGCCATTTGAGACCAGGTAATCAGCCGGTGACACAAGCGAACGAGAAAAACGTTTTGTTATTGTCGCTGTCTCGCTATTTCCCTGTTATCAGGTCGCACGAAAAACTTATGATCTATAAAAGGGGGACGCGAAGGAAAAAGCGACTTAGCGACGTTCTCGCTAAATCTGGCGGCTTTTTATGAGACAAAAGCGACTAGCGACAAATCTATCGACCATTTCTGGTGTTATTGGAGACTTGGAGACTTCTGGTGTTTTGGAGACTCTGACGTATCGTTCGGCAGTAACTGTCCACCTTCTCTCCTCCAGCGTCCATTACAATTACACCAGCCAATTGTGCAAATTAGGTGAGTGTGTCATTTGGCGACTTTTAGGACAGCTTATAGCGACTTTCCTTACTGAGGAGTTTGCAACAGTGGGCTTGTGGATTTATTGAACAGGAGAAAGGCGTGCAGTCATTTGGTTGGACTTTTGAACAGTAAGAGTACAGAGGTATAATGTAGTCGCTGATCTCATGATTACATCAAGTGATGATCCCACCGTTTACATTACTACATTAAAGTATTTTCAGTCTATGTCTTTTGGGAGAACTTGACCTTTAACCATAGTCCCTGGGCATATCTCCCAATTCTCCAGTTAGACCACCTGGAGTTGTTTAAATCTTTCAATACAACCACATGTGTCAACTGCATGTCAATAGTCCTGCTTGAACCTCTTCAACCTGGATGCCTCCAGCTGAGTGTCAGGGAGACAAACTAGATCGCCTCACAGCACCTTCCTTCCGCCTCCTTCCAGATATGAGATGGACAGAGTGTGTGTATAAATGTGTGAGATCACAGATAGCTAGCGTTAAAAAACACATTTCAGCTTGTTCATTGAGTTCATATTGGTTCAAAGTCGATTCCTGCTTTCGCCACTAGGGAGCGTTGTCGCCATTTCAGACCTCATTTTCAGAAATCAACAGGTGAAAAAAGCGAACGAGAGAACCCCATGTGATTGTTGTCTTGTTATTTCCCTGTTATCAGGTCGGTGCTGTGCTTATAAGCACCTTCTGCCTTCTCCTTCATCTTCAGCAAGACGGCTGGTGTGGAGCTGCTGAGGTCTCTGCTTCAAATACAAATATATTGTAAGTTATGGCTGAAACGAGGAACATCAGCAAGTAGGAAACATCGTTACTGACAGTGTTCCTGTCGGGACATTAAACAGGTGCACGCTCAAGAAAAGACACGCCCCTGTTCCTCCTCTGAAGGAGGTGGTGGCGGCTCTGCCTCCCGGCATGGCCTCTCGCCTTTGCTTCGCGGTACAGTATCGACACGGTGGCGAGCTGGGCAACCTCCCACCCCGTTTCCATGGCAACGTCAGGCTGGTGGAACTCAGGCTCCTACTGGACGACCGGCGACCCCGACAGGCCAGAGGAAGTGGACCCGATCCAGAGTTCAGCGACTGCTTTGTTTCCCAGGTGATGAGATGTAACTTCCCAAACTGAAAGACAAACGGATTAAATAAATGTATATAAAAATGGGTTGCAGTGCCTCATTTCCATCTGCTCTCACTTACCCTTCCATCTCCCCCTCTTCAGGTGTCGGGAGTGAGTGTGATTCACGGCACCCTCAGTGTGTGTGTGCTGAGTGTGGAGCAGGATGGAAAGCGTCACGTGGTGGGCAGGGTGCTGTTTCCTCTGGAGGGAGAGCTGGGACAGGCTGGCCGGGTGCTGTGGAGAGACCTGGAGACGGAGGAGGACACACAGGTGATGAACGCACAACAAAGACTCACATTAAATACAATCACTGATTATAGATGTTCTCTGCTTTTATGCGCTCGAAGATCTCCATCATCCTTCATCCTCCTCCTCCGTCACTCTCCTCAGTGTTCAGAGGTGGGAGACGTGCAGGTGTCTCTCAGCTACAGTCCGTCTGTGCAGCGCCTCTCTGTGGTGGTCCTGAGAGCGCGAGGCCTGCAGCTGCTCACAGACGCAGGTAGAGGAAAACACACAATGGAGGAAATTACTATAAAATTCAAAGTCCGAATCCCAGTCCACTTAAGAGAGCCCACAGCAGTGAATAATGAATACATTCATTGGTGCAATACCAGGTGTGTGTGTCCAGACGAGCTTGCAGATACACACTCAGGTGGTGAAAACCAAGCGAAGTTGTGTGGTCAGTAGTGACACCAACCCATACTTCAACCACAGGATGACCTTTAAACTCAGATCCCAACACCTGGATGAGGCGTGTCTGAGGCTGGAGCTGCTACAGCCCAACACCATACGCTCAGGTGACTGTGCAACTGCTTTACTTACACCTCGGTTAGTTTGATTTTGTAGTATAGTGTTATGTTATGTAATTGACAAAGCCACATTATCATCTGTTTTGCTGTCTGTTTGCTGTGTTGATTCTACTTTGGTATCCCTGTCTTTATTTTTCATCTAGAACCTCCCCCCCTGCTGGGAGTGCTGGTTTTAGGTCCCTTCATGTATGCCAGGGGCCTGCAGCTGCAACACTGGATGGACATGTTCAGTGCACCACAGGAACTAGTAGAACGGTGGCACGGACTGGGCAGGGCCAGCTAGTGTTTTATTCAGCATATGACATCGTTTCAGACCCAAGCAAAGATCCCCGAGTACACTTTGTAGATTTGTGTCTGATGCAAATTTAGATCTGATCAGTTCATTTCCTTTGCGCGATTCCAATTCCGCTCTAATCTACGATCATCAAAAGCTAAACTAAAGTAATTGAAGTATTTGATGTCTTTGCTAAACCAGGTGATCAATAGTATGGTGGCAGATATAACAGGGCTTGTCCACATCTTGTGTTTTAAGCAATCACGTGACGATGTAAGTGACACTCCACCATTGCCTTTCCTCGTGCAACAACCCTCCTTTGTAGTTGGAAATTTATAAACTAATTAAGATTGCAATGTTGAGGTATTTCTGTGGAGTGGAAGGATGTAAAGGAGTTGAACAAAGTGTTTCATGAATGTGCCCAGTGAGTCTTAAAGCATGTCTTGGCGAGGGACCATGAAAGCGGTTGGCTTCATTTCACGCACTATGGATGTCTGGCTGTATAAAGGAAATGAAGAAGAACTTTCTCTGATGATGTCGCCTAAAGATGGTTTGTACCTGCCCACTGTATGGCCTCAGCAGGTGATTTGAGTTAATGAGCTGATTAGAGTGTGACACCCTGAGGCTACTATATTGAACTTTTTCACAATATTCTAATTCTGTGAGATAATCATCAAATAAAGGCTTGAAATATTTCACTTTGTGTGTAACAAATCTATAATATGAGTTTAAATTTTGAATTGAATTACTGAAATGTACTTATCCACAAAAATCTCATTTTGAGATGCACCTGTATATATGAAATGAACTTTCATATATAGAAACATGTATACAAGTTATATTTGGACATAGTAGCAGTATTTACCAACATTTCCTGACAAGTAATAGATATTATATATATATTATATATATTATATTACACCTGGACTAACTACTTGGATTAATCTTACTGGTAATTTATTTTAAATATGTTCAATAAGTACATCAATGAAGACTCTTTGAGATGTGAACACGTAGTTGAGATCCAAACAAGACATTACCATATACATTAAGTCGATTGAATAAATAAAAATATCCTTATAAAGTAATTTCTTTGTGTGCTTTTTCATTTTGGCCCCTGTTGTCAATATACTGCGTTGACCTTGCATTTTTGCGCCCTCCGGTGGTTGAATTTGAGAAGAGAGTCTTTTTCATTTTGTGTGAACGTCATGTAACTACACGTGTACGATTAGGCTTCTAGGTCTGCTGTGGTTTAAAAGAGGGGCTGCTTTTATTTTTGGGGTTTCTGGTGACTGTTGAGTCAAACAGCAAAGAACGCAACGGTAGGCCTACATTCGGCGCCCTATGGCCTTCTTAAGACAAAAAGCTTATCTTCTTAAAACAAGTTGCATTTGTGCGTCCTGGTGGTTGAATTTGAGAAGATGAACTTTTTCATTTTGGCCCTTGTTGTCACTATAGTGGGGAGAACGTGCGTTTGTGCGCCCTCCGGTGGTTGAACTTGAGAAGACAAGCCTTTTCATTTTGGCCCTGTTATCACTATTCTGTGTAGAACGTGCATTTGTGCGCCCTCCGGTGGTTGAACTTGAGAAGACAATCTTTCTCATTTTGGCCCCTGTCACTATACTGTGAAGAACGTGCCTTTGTGCGCCCTCTGGTGGTTGAATTTGAGAAGACAATCTTTTTAATTTTGGCAATTCCTGCTTTTGCCAGTAGGGGGCTGTCTCGCCATTTGAGATCAGGTAATCAGCCGGTGACACAAGCAAACGAGAAAAACTGTTGTTATTGTCGCTGTCTCGCTATTTCTCTGTTATCAGGTCGTACTTGCGGTTTTGCGCAATAGAACAATAGAGCGCAATGTTCACTACACGATGTCACTGCATTTGAGTAAGAAGAAGAGTTAAAAAGATAAAGTTCTAATCAACTCTCCCCATTTGAGTAGCTTGGTGCTGATGTTGGCTAGCACAACATCAGCTGTTAGATGTTCTAGCTGACACAAATGTGTGTTTCTGCGCATGCTGTGCATTCTGTACAGACACTTACACGATCCTGCATTCTGGCATCGTGATTGACACATTACATACAATCATTGGCAGTATTTTTTTGCCAGTGAGTCATACTGAGCTTCTAAAATAAGGATCTGTCAAATAATGGTAATCTATCAATTCTGAGGTTAGCTGTAACTGTGTCGTGATATACAGGGGCGATGAGATAACACACAAGCTGTTCAATATTATATGCAATTAGTGTTACTGACCCCTAATGTCTGTAAAACCTGACACCGCTGTATATTAAATACGTTTGTTAAATCTTTACGAGAGAGGAGTAATACCATCTTTATTTTTAAAACAAAAACTGTCATGTCACTTGTCACTGGCTAAACTGAGGAGCTGCTGTGACCAGGTAGGAACCGATGTCACTGACGGTGTTCCCGACGGAATCTTACATTTCACTTGTTATGTTGTACACAAAATGCTGAAAGAGTGTATCTTTGTTTGCATGAATTAAACATTTGCTACAATGTTCAGTGTTGAACGTTTCGTCCCTTGCCTGTCACTTCTGGCTGAAATGAGGATCTGCTGTGACCAGGTAGGAACCATAGTCACTGACGGTGTTCCCGACGGAATCTTACACGGATGCACGTTCCATACGTCCCCAAATTGTAAACAGACAAACATGTTGAGCAGTGTTGCCACTTTAGCGACTTTTTCGCTAAATCTGGCGACTTTTTTTGAGACAAAAGCGACTAGCGTGTTATTGGAGACTTTTGGAGACTTCTGGTGTTTTGGAGACTCTGACGTATCGTTCCGCAGTTACTGTCAACCTTCTCTCCTCCAGCGTCCATTATAATGACATCCAACACGCCAATTGTGCAAATAAGGTGAGTGTGTCATATGGCGACTTTTAGGACAGCTTATAGCGACTTTCCTTACTGAGGAGTTTGCAGCAGTGGGCTTGTGGATTTATATAACAGGAGAAAGGCGTGCAGTCCTTTGGTTGGACTTTTGAACAGTAAGCGTACAGAGGTATAATGTAGTCGCTGACCTCATGATTACATCAAGTGATGGTCCCACGGTTTACATTACTACACTCAAGTATTTTCAGTCTGTGTCTTTTGGGAGGACTTGACCTTTAACCATAGTCCCTGGGCATATCTCCCAAATCTCCACCTGGAGTTGTTTAAATCCTTTAATACAACCACATGTGTCAACTGCATGTCAATAGTCCATCCATGCTTGAACCTCTTGAACCTGGATGCCTCCAGCTGAGTGTCCTCCAGTAAGGTCAGGGAGACAAACTAGATCGCCTCACAGCACCTTCCTTCCTGATCCTCCACATACATTGATTTAATCATTACAATACATGCAAGATGAATGAGTCAAGAAGCAGATATGAGATGGGGAGATGGGTTGTGTGTATAAATGTGTGAGATCACAGATAACTAGTGAGCTACAAACTAGAATTGCATTGGCATTTTGTAATAGAAATACTTGTTTTATGTTTGAAAAACACATTTCAGCCTGTGCATTAAATTCATATTGGTTCAAAGTCGATTCCTGCTTTCGCCAGTCGGGGGCGTTGTCGCCATTTCAGACCAGGAAATCAGCAGGTGAAACAAGCGAACGAGAGAACCCCATGTGATTGTTGTCTTGTTATTTCCCTGTTATCAGGTCGGTGCTGTGCTTATAAGCACCTTCTGCCTTCTCCTTCATCTTCAGCAAGACGGCTGGTGTGGCACTGCTGAGGTCTCTGCTCCTTGTGTGTGCGCTGCATGGGGTGTGCGCTGCATGCCCTGCGGGGGGCAGATGTTGTTAACATCAAAGGTTATTTATGCTTTTCAAAAAAGCATTTTTTTATTATTATATATGTTACCTGACATTGTTTTTTACATTTGAGTCCACACATGTTATGCTTTGTGGCACAAAAGATTCATCTCAGTGGTCAGTTTTTGAACACCACAATGTATTGAATAAATTCAAATACTGGGAATAAACACTTTTTGACTTTTTTGCTGATAAAGTTGCGAGTACAAATTGGATTCCCGTTTATTATTATATTTAAATGTTCACGTAAACTGGCTTTAAAATGGACGCATATAATGTAAAGTTGTGATTGAATAAATCATTTGTTAATTTGAAACAAGCGTGTGTATTCTCACAAATCACCACAAGATGGCTCCTTTTCCTGGTGTAGAGAGAGAGAGAGAGTACTGCTTATATTTTTTGATAAAGTAGAACTTCAAACTCTAAACTGAGGTCGAACGTCCTCCTTGGCCGAGTTGTGGCGCAGTGATCTTGGTTTCACTCCTGTTTATGGGAGGAGCCTAATGTAGAGAAGTCAGGATGTCTTGGTTTTAAGTCGAATCTTGGTTTTAAGTCGAATCCTGCTTTCACCACTAGGGGGCGGTGTCTCCATGTGAGCAGGTAATCAGCAGGTGAAACCAGCGAACGAGAGAAAGCCGTGTGGTTGTTGTGTCGCTACCAGGTCGGTGTTGTGTTTATAGTTCATATATGTGCTTGATGTGCTACAAGATGTTACTGCACTCTACAAACAACAGGCAGGAAGTCAGGTGTTTATGTTCCTGCTGAAAGGTCAGAGCCGTTTAGCCTTCGTGGCGACGCACTGGAATTGAGCCATTACGGTGTGTGCGTGTTAAATCCATGCTACGGAGGGTACAGTAGTGTGTGTGTATGTGTGTATGTGTGCCTGTGTACGCGTGCATGTGTGTGCGTGTATGCGTGTGCTGCTTTAAATGTTTGCTGTATTTCTCAAGCTGTGGTATTTGGATGCTGCGTTTGAAAATTTTAGAGCTCTAGCTCTTGAACTGACCAAGATACGGGCTTTTTAAAAAACAACAGTTTTGGTACACTGTCGCTCTGGAAAACTGGACCAAAAACTAAATTTTTACTTTAATCTTACTGCTAATTTATTTGAAATATGTTCAATAAGTAAATAAATGACTTTTTGAGATGTGAACACGTAGTTGAGATCCAAACAAGACATTACCATGTATGCTAAGTCGATTGAATAACTAAAAATATCCTGTTAAAGTCATATATGAAGTAATTTAGGAAAGTGGGACCAAACTTTTTTTTTTTTTTTTTTGTGATGTCAGCTCCAAATCAAAGAGACAAAAGAAAAATTGAGGCTTCTACGGTCGGGTGGGCGGTGGCTCATTGATAAGGCACGCGTCTGGGAACCAGGCACACGCTCCGGTGCTGGTTCGCCTCCAACCTCGGTCCCTCACACTCCAGCTGGTAGCTGGAGAGTTGCCTGTTACCCTCCGGTCCAGAGCCAGTTACCTTCCTGTATCTGGGACTCGAACTCCCAACCTTGTGATCACCAACCATCAGCTTAACCCTCTGAGCTAAAGAAAAAAAAAATTTCAGTGGTTTTTTCTGCTATCTATCTTTCTCAGTGAAACACTTAGTGAGTTTATTTAAAAGCACCTCCTCTTCCGCACCCTGCCTGCCTGTCTGTGTGTCAGTACCTATGTGTTCCTATATGTTCTATCACAGTGCATCACTCGTTCTGGTGCCAGACACAAGAACTGTGCCTGCCACGCAGCCCGAGCGACACACTGTGTGTCCCTAAATCTACGTGACGTGTTCTACTATGACCATCAGTCTCTCGCTATGTGTCTGTCACTCTCTCTGACAGACTGACTGAGTGCAGTAGATTCCGTGCCTAGGTGGGCGCGGGGACCGGAAGGTAACTGGCTCTGGACCGGAGGGTAACAGGCAACTCTCCAGCTACCAGCTGGAGAGTGAGGGACCGAGGTTGGAGGCGAACCAGCACCGGAGCGTGTGCCTGGTTCCCAGACGCGTGCCTTATCAATGAGCCACCGCCCACCCAACCTTGGAAAGGTTCAATGTTTCTTTTGTCTCGTTGATTTGGTGCTGACATCACAAAAAAAAAAAAGTTTGGTCCCATTTTCCTAAATGACTTAAACAGGATATTTTTAGTTATTCAATCGACTTAGCGTATAAGTCGATATGTGTTCACATCTCAAAAAGTCATTTATATATTTACTTATTGAACATATTTCATATTAGCAGTAAGATTAAAGTAAAGTAGTTAGTCTAAGTGTAATATTATATATATAATAACAAATACTTTACCTTATTTTCAAACGCAGCTTCTACAGGACACGAGGATCATCTTCCGTAAGTTTGGGGAAAATTTCGTTTTTGGTCCAGTTTTCCAGAGCGACAGTGTAACCATGGACCAAATCATTTGTTTTTAAAAAGCCCGTATCTTGGTCAGTTAAAGAGCTAGAGCTCTAAAATTTTCAAACGCAGCATCCAAACACCACAGCTTGAGAAATACAGCAAACATTTAAAACAGCACACGCATACACACACACACACACACACACACACACACACACACACACATGCACGCACAGACACACTTACACAGGCACACATACACACGTATAAAAACATTCACACAACAAACAGTCACTACTGCATACACACACACTACTGTACCCCTCCGTAGCATGGATTTAACAGGCACACACACACCGTAATGGCTCAATACCGGTGCGTCGCCACGAAGGCTAAACGGCTCTAACCTTTCAGCAGGAACGTAAACACCTGACTTCCTGCCTGTTGTTTGTAGAGTGCAGTAACATCTTGTAGCACATCAAGCACATATATGAACTATAAACACAACACCGACCTGGTAGCGACAAAACAACCACACGGCTTCTCTCGTTCGCTGGTTTCACCTGCTGATTACCTGCTCACATGGAGACACCGCCCCCTAGTGGCGAAAGCAGGATTCGACTTAAAACCAAGACATCCTGACTGCTCTTACATTAGGCTCCTCCCATAAACAGGAGTGAAACCAAGATCACTGCGCCACAACTCAGCCAAGGAGGAGGTTCGACCTCAGCTTAGAGTTTGAAGTTCTACACCCAGTAACTCAGCTCAGCTGTGCTCTGGTGGCCTGCTGTTGTAGACACACAGCTGGTCGTTTTAGGCCGGAGAATCTAAAGAGTCTCAGGATACTCTTCTGCCTACAAGGACCTGAAGCAGCAGTTATGCGAGGCTTTCACAAAGTCATGAATCAGAAGCATGAGCGTCTGGTACAACTGGACAGACTCTGTGGAGTCTACTGGCTACAAGGGCCTGCTGTGCACTACTACAGTCCAGCAACTCAAGTCAGAATAAATACAAATTATTTACATTAAAGTTTCCGAATAAACACATCCTCAACTTGTGATCAGCAACTTCTTTCTCTTTATCTGTTTTCTGAAGAGCTGCTGAGTGCAGTATTCTATTTTAACCACAAGAGGGCGACATATACACATCCAACTTCGAAGTTGACGTGGTTCAAATCGATATCATAATAACTATATATACATTGAATAATCAATATTGACAATATTGATTATTATTATTAAGAATAATTAAATAATAAATAATCATTAAATTATTTCTTATCCACACATCATTCAACGTCAATGAAATCTGAATAGAGGGTCGATAGATTCTGTGCCAGAAGCACACACGGACCTAAATCTGAACTATTCCCAGTGGTTTGGACCTCTTAGACTCGACTTGGAATCCAGTGATGAATTAATCTGAAAAGACTTCACACGATGTTTGATAAATGCAAGCACAACGTCCAGAAATCTGTTGGTGAAACAGTTAATACAACACACACACACATTACGTACACTGCTAGCCAACATTGGCACCGAGATACTTAAGTGGGGAGAGTTTATTAGAACTTTAAACACGCAAACTAACTTCATAACTCTTCTTCTGACTCAAATGCAGTGGCATCATGTAGTGAACATGGCGCTGCATGTTGTGAGCACATATCTGTACTTATAAGCACAATGCCGACCTGATAACAGATAAATAACGAGACGACAACAATAACATACCGTTTCTCTCCTTCGCTTATTTCTCCTGCTGCTCTCCTGGTCTCAAATGGCGACAGCGCCCCTACCGGTGAAATCAGGAATCGCTTTTGAACCAATACGAACTCAATTCAATAAACAGAATTTTGAAGAAAAAAAAAAAAAAAGGAACGAAAAAGCTATATTTAAATGACAAATAACAATGCTCGGTTTTAAACAAAAGGTCATTTCTTAAAAAGCCAACCGCTCCTCTGCTCCGTCTATGAAACATATCCTTGATACTTTGCTGCATGTGTGACTTCAAAGTCTTTGTGTCACTCCCCTCCCCAACAGCAAACGAGCAGACTGTCCCAGTAACTCAGCTCAGCTGTGCTCTGGTGGCCTGCTGTTGTAGACACACAGCTGGTCCCTTTAGGCAGGAGTATCTAAAGAGATGATCCAAGTAATTATTTTAACATGAAATAAATTGTGTTTAAACTTAAGCTTTGTGATGCCGCGTCATCATTCTGTGTCATCATTTGATGTCACAAACACATCCTGTTGAGTCAAACAGCAAAGAACACAACGGTTGGCCTCCGTTGGGCGCCCTACGGCCTTCTTAAGACAAAAAGCTTATCTTCTTAAGACAAGTTGCATTTGTGCGCACCCCGGGGGTTGAATTTGAGAAGATGATCTTTTTCATTTTGGCCCTTGTTGTCCTATAGTGGGGATAACGTGCGTTTGTGCGCCCTCCGGTGGTTGAACTTGAGAAGACAATCTTTCTCATGTTGGCCCCCGTTATCAATATACTGTGTTGAACTTGCATTTATGCGCTCTCTGGTGGTTCAACTTGAAAATACAATCTTTTTAATTTGGGTCCTTGTCACTAGTCCGTGTAGATCGTGCGTTTGTGCGCCCTCTGCTGGTTGAACTTGAGAAGACAATCTTTCTCATTTTGGCCCATGTTGTCAATATACTGTGTTGAACTTGCATTTCTGCGCTTTCTAGTGGTTGAACTTGAGAAGACAATCTTCCTCATTTTGGCGATTCCTACTTTTGCCAGTAGGGGGTGTCTCGCCATTTGAGACCAGGTAATCAGCCGGTGACACAAGCGAACGAGATTAACATTTTGTTATTGTCGCTGTCTCGCTATTTCTCTGTTATCAGGTCGCACTTGCGGTTCTGCGCACCAAAACAATAAAGCGCGATGTTCACTACACATGAATGTCACTGCATTTGAGTAAGAGGAAGAGTTATAAAGATAAAGTCCTAATCAACACTCCCCATTCGAATGGCTTAGTGCTGATGTTGCCTAGCACATCATCGACCCTCTTCAGATTTAATTGATGTTGACAATGTGGGAATAAGAAATAATTATGATTAATAAACTCTAGATCTTTAAATTGAGCAGTGTTGCCACATAAGCGACTTTCTCGCTAAATCTGGCTGCTTTCTAAATCCTCTTTGCGACAAAAGCGACTAGCGATAAATCTAGCGACTTTTTCTGGTGTTATTGGAGACTTTTGGCGACTTCTGGTGTTTTGGAGACTCTGACGTATCGTTCGGCAGTAACTGTCCACCAACTTTATAACTCTTCTTCTGACTCAAATGCAGTGGCATCATGTAGTGAACATGGCGCTGCATGTTGTGAGCACATATCTGTACTTATAAGCACAATACCGACCTGATAACAGATAAATAACGAGACGACAACAACAACATACCGTTTCTCTCCTTCGCTTAGTTCACCTCGTGCTTTCCTGGTCTCAAACTGCGACACCACCCCTACTGGTGAAATCAGGAATCGCCATTGATTCAATACGAGCTCAATTCGATAAACAGGCTGAAATATGGTTCTTACAAACAAAACACGTAGATCAGAACCTGAAACTGATTGAAATTTGATTGTAACGAATTAAAACATTGATTTAAAACATTGAAAACGGAGACCGGATGTAGTCGCCATTCAAATGCGACGCGCATGCGTAATTCCTATCATGTCTCCGTGTCCAAATCGGGTAGAGGGCTGTTGGCTCACCATCCGACCAAATAATCGCTAAAATGTGCAGTTTATGTTCAGGTTTGTAGTTGAACAAGTTTGTAACTGGCTAAGCACCATGAGGATAAATGAGAATACGTTACTGGAAGGAGAAAAAGTCGTGCTGGTTCCTTACAATGCATCACATGTGCCCAGGTAACATGTTATTCACTTTTGAGAAGAGTTAACTATCATTTCAGTGCTGCACATCTACCATTCCGGGTCGTATATTATTTGTTCCTCAGTCAGCGCCAAAATTGAATTCTAACTCGTCTTAATTCCTCGTACGGATTGTACCTCACTAGTAGTTATAGTGACTAATCGTGTTTTAGCCGTATCATCACTCGTCAAAACAAATTGAAATATAAAAAGCCCTGAAAACGATGTGAAATCTGATTAGTTATTTCGAACCAAATCAGTCAGGTAATTGAAGTGTGACTTTTATTCTTTTATGAAGTCAGATGTCATGCAGATCAAAATGAGCAACCTCAGATCCTCCTTTCGCTCGTACTCCATCCATCTGGTTTTCCCTGTCAGGTATCACGAGTGGATGAAGTCTCCAGAGCTCCAGCAGCTTACTGCCTCAGAGCCCCTGAGCCTGGAACAGGAGTACCACATGCAGAGGAGCTGGAGGGAAGACGGTGACAGTAAGCAGCACAGTGTCGTCTGCTCAGGACGACTTCAATGATTGTTAATGAAAGCCCAAACTCATTTAATCTGAAAGTTATTATTTCAATAAAATGTTAATTTCATATATGATATAAACTTCAGGCACCAAGCCGACCTCAACAAAACCATCTACTACCTGACCTCCACCCACACACACACACACCAACAATATGAAACATGTACGTTATCTTACATTTCCCTGCTTTCCCTCAAGTCAACTTATCACACTCCCAAGGTAATACAGAAGAACTCCTCCCTTGCAGAGTGCACATTCATCATATTGGACAAGCAGCAGTGGGCGGATTCTGGTGTCGAAGAAGAGCAGTGCATGGTGGGAGATGTTAACATCTTCCTGACTGACCCCACAGACCCCTCCCTGGCTGAACTGGAGATCATGATAGCTGGTGATTAGAATTAACACTGCACAGTATTTGTTGGCATCCATTTGGTTTAGTTTGTTTACATATTATCATTTTAGTTCTTTGTTTTGAACAGAATCCAGCTCCAGAGGAAGAGGCATTGGGAAGGAGGTGGCGCGTATGATGATGTGCTACGGTAAACAATGATGATGATTACACAACCCTACAGAATGTTAGGTTAGGTTTGTGGATAAAGGCGATCATTGCAATTCCTTCCACCAGGGGTCACCAAACTCGGGATCCAAAAGTTTCAAGCTAAGATCGGACTGGACAACCAAGTCAGCATCTCCATGTTCAAGAAACTCCACTTCCAGGAGGTAAAAACATCTTGGATTTCTAACCTTTTCTGCCTAGCGAGTGAAACGTAGCTGCAGGAAAATGTTGGTAAGTAATTCTAACCGCCGTCTTCGTTTGTGCCGCAGCTGTCGGTGTGTAACGTGTTCAAAGAGGTGACCCTGGAGATGGAGGTGGACGAGTCTGTCCGCACCAGACTGAGCGAGGAGACGGCCGGCATGAAGGAGAGGGAGTACAGACAGACCTGCAGCAACAGACAGGATCTGACTGCACAGTGAAGAGGTACGAGTTGTGAGACACACGCACACACCTCACTGATTAGTTTCCCGTCTTTGTTGGCACTACACAACTTTGCTGACACACCAACAATGTTAAAAGCCCGCTCAGTTTTGTTAAATGGCCTTTTTCCTCCTCGTACGAGAAAAAAGTTGCTGGTTTGTTTTTGTGGTGACGGCGTTTCACTGAGGCTTTTGTTTTGTTGTGAAGACAGATGAAGGTTAGAGATGTTCCGTGGCTTATAAGTGGAGAAGAAAAGAGAACCGAGTGACACCAGTGATTGATTTAGTGGTTTCTGAAAAGCTCTCACCGTCTCATCTTTTCCATGGAAACAAGGACGTTGATAAAGATTCTTGTTTTCAAGAGTTTGATATCCGTCCCACTATCACACAAACACAAACTGCAGCGTTATAGTGCATAGCCATTTATTAACACTGATGTTTTCAGCAGACGAAGCTTTACGACAACCAGAGCAGCAGACAAGGCAGCTTTTCGCGCAAACACACCCGACAGCAGAAGCAACACAGACAATGAAGTTTAACGGTTCACATCCACTCTAGATGCTCACTGGAAAATCTCTCATGATCATTTGATTTGAGGCAGTAATCTCTGTTTTGAAATACTATAGAATAAACTTTTTTTTTTAAAGATTTTCCAGACATTATTGTATCTTGAAATGAAACAGAAAAAAAAATAAACAAAACAGCAAGAATTGTTCAACCTGATTGATGATTTGTATTGGAAAGAAATATCATGATTTTAAGAAAAAAGGTTTTGGATTCAATTACCGACACATTTTGAGAGATTATACATTTCTTTGCAGTTGTCATGATACAGTAAATAACAGGAAGAAGGCTTTAAGACTTGGTACGGCTGGTTAATTATCAACACTTGATTCTCGCTCCGCAGAGGAACCACCCTGTTTCTGCAGAAGTTGAAATACAGTGAAACATTCTGTAATCACTGCAAATTTAGGTTATGCAGATCAAACTGTGTGTTAATGTGAGATTTAGCTGGTTTGAGTGATTTAATCCAAAGAGTAAGGAAGACAAACAGGTGAACTTTAACATTCACGCAACCTTCAAAGCTCAAACTGCCAGATCAACGCTGGCACTTACCGTAAATACTCAAATAAAAGACAGTTGTCAAACAATGATCAGGTCTTGGATTTACCAGTACTTAGAATATAATGTCTGGGACATAATCTACTTTTAATAAGCTCTGTAGTCATGACTTTCTCTTTGCTGATATCATTCAGAGCTATTTCACTTCAATCATAGTTCAGGTGCAATCAAAACTAATGAACACTTCCTGCAGATTGATTCAAGGTGGGGCTTTTACTTTGAAAACCTCAACTATGACTGAAGTATAAGTGAAAGGAAATCAGTCCCGTCCTGTGAACTACTGGAAGGCTTCTGTTGTGATAAACGCAGAACTGAGAACTACTGGATTCCTCTAAAACCTGTTTCGGAAACCCAGAGCAGCAGAGTGCAAGTCTGGACTGTGTTAATGATGTGGAAATGAACATTTTGATAAATTTATACAGCACAATTTGCATTAAATAAAGATCCCAGCCACTATTTGAGCATTTACGGTACACATGACTTGAGCGCAGCACATACAGGGCGACCTGACATTTCAAATACAACCCAGGCTCCATGTAACGCACTGAACAAGCAAACCAAAAGCTGCTGCTCACATTAAGTGCCGAACAGGATGAATTGGGTGCCATTTAAAAAACACAGACTGTAGTACAAAGAGGGGACAAGCCAAACAACAATTCCATAGGAATTTAAGAGGATTTTTACACACTTGTCCGTCTCTCCATCTGTCTCTACAGAATCTGCACCTCCCGCCACCACACAGGCTGAGGGATGCAACGGCACCCATCGTAGAGAGATCGACGTTTTAAGCAAATAAAAATTTCCCAGAATTCCCCGGGTGGACACCTGTACCTGTGCGCAACAATGGAAGCAGGCGGTATTCAGTTTTTGGACGCTTGTGTGGATTCCAGAAGCTCCTTGGCCATGGACGACAGGTTCTGCACCAGCTGGATCATCGCCCCCTCCTGCTCCCTGGCCCAGGACAGGCCGTCGTCCATGACAACGTTGACGGTCCCGCACACAGCTTCCTTCTGCAGGTCGGTGAATCGGCAGGCGGCGGCGGCACCGGCCAATCCCAGCAGCAGGAGGAGGAGGAGCTTCAACATCAGGCCAATAATAGAACGTCGAGGTTTAGGGGCGGTGTTCACAGCGACCTTTTTATCTGCGGTAGAATAAAGGTTAGGAAGGAAGAGTCACTCCTGTCGTTGTAAAACAATCACATTTGAACTATGAATGGACTCATTTGTCATCCACGTATCTTACCTGCTGCCTGTCCGTTCCTCTTCTTCTTCTCCTCTTTCTTCTTCTTCTGCTGCTCTTGAGCAGCCACTGCGGCCATCTGAGCATTGTACTCTTTCCTCCTCTTCTCTTTCTCCTCTGCCTTCTCCCGTTTCCGAGCATCCTTCTCTCTGGCCTCTCGCTCCCTCTGCTTGGCCTCCTTCTTCTTCTCCAGCTCTGCCGTGTTGGAGGTGAGGATATTTTACAAGGGCATGACAGAAATGTGTAGGTCTGTGATCTCAACGACTAAATCAAACATCTGTTGTTCCTATCTACTGTGCAACAGAGTCCAATGGTCTAAATAATGTTTCAAATTAAAAAAAAGGGATGAACTCTTCTGCCTTCCTGCACACTGATCAAAAATGACACACACACACCTTTCTCTCTCAAAAGGCGCTTCTCCTTGGCATGATCCACATCTTCCTGAATGGCTCGCATGTGCTGCAGAACCTGTAAGACAACACACACGGCATAGCATCACAAAAATCTGCAAATAATTACCGAACCTAATGTATTCTCAGTTAAATTAAGGTGAAAGATTTGTTTCATGAGGAGGTGAGACACGCTGTCATCTGGCTGTGGTTCTCGTTTACAGACTGAAATTTGTTCTGTAAATTTGTCAACATAAACTGTAGATGTGGTGCCATCATTCTGATATAGGGCAGCAAACGCATTATGGATTGTTATTTATTCATGTATCTCAGAAACATGACAGACAGATCAATAATGAGTGTTTCTCCCCTTCTGCTGTTGCTCCAGGATGATAATTCCACCAATAATCAGGCTATGGCTGTAAAACCTGTGTATCTTGAGGTCTTAATAAAATGATCTTGATCTGTCAGGGGCTCTGTTTGAAACTGCACACCCACACACACACTCTCTCTCACCTTGGAGGCACACTGTTTGCACTGTTTCTCATCCAGACAATCTCCTGCTGCTTTGGCCAAGCTGGGCTCCAGTGGGTTATCCTTCAGATCCAGCCACTTAAGACTCTGACAAAAGAAAGAAAGAAAGAAACACACACACACACGCCGAGTTAATACACAGACACCATACTCAGCTTAACAACTGAGGCATGACTTGAAGATATAACTACAACTATGTGCTAATGATGCATTCTCATCTTCTCATCATAGCATCAAAGTGAGGGGCGAAGTCCAGCTTATCTTATCTTATTAAGCACCAAGGTGATTAAAAGTGCTACTTGTTTATACACTTATTTCATTCATGTTAGCAAGTATTTAGTTTTCTTTCGTCTCAGCAATGAACAATCTAAAAATGGAGCCCCGACGTACCAAACATAACAAAGACAATTGTTGCTCGTGTTTGGTACGTACTCTGAGGTGTGAGAAGCTGACGGGCAGGACGCTCAGCTTGTTGTTGTACAGATCCAGATGCTGAAGGTACACCAGGTTCCCCAGGTCATCTGGCAGACCTGCCAACTGGTTTTTACTCAAATCTACTTTAACCAAGTGGGTCAGGTTGCAGAACTCTGGCTGCGTGGACAAAACAGAGAACACAGTCAGACAGTCACATAATGTGTCTGGCTCAGTCTGTGTATTCAGTCACACGGTCACTTTGTACTCACAGGAAGGGAAGAAATGTTGTTGCATGACAAGTCCAGAACAGTGGCTTTGGGGAACGCAGCCTGTTGGGAAGAAGATTACACAGATAAACATAATAAGTCAAACAAATACATACTAAAATCCTTAACTTGCTTGTGATTTTCCTCTTAAGTAAACAGGTTACTCGTTGTAACTTTAAAAACTAAATCTTCCAGATGCTTCACATGTCAGGTTGAGTTAATGTTTCAGTTAGTTGAAACAAGGTTGGAGTTTTTAACCAAAGACAACAGATTGTGTTCATTCTACACTGAATTTAAAGCCCGAACCTGCAAAGTAAATCGTGATTAATCTTATGGTACATTTAGTGACATTAAAAGTAAAATCATCACTTATATCTAGTAAATAAAACTATGCTCGATACCTGAAAACACTGCTTAATAAGTGTTGTACTTAAGTTACCGTGTTACTTTGTACTTCAGGTGTTCCGTTACAACCAACTGGACTAAAGTTCTTGACAGACGGTGATTCACTCACCAGCTCTCTGACCGGCACCTCAGTCAGGTTACACAGGCTCAGGTCCATCTCATTGCCGCTCAGTTTGTCCTTCAGGTTCAACACTTTACTGCTTTTACTCATTATGCTCTCTGTGGAACATTAAAGTGGAGTTTAGGTGAAGAACGCAACACCAAAACACCAAAATGAAGAGTTTGTGTCGCAGATATTCGTCAGCACAAACCTGGCAGTCACGTTTTGTACTCACCTGTTTTAAAAGCGCCGATAAAACTAAATAACGGTGTTTGAAAATTAAAAAACGCGTTCGGCTTCGCTTACCTACAGAGTGAAACTAAAAGAGGTAAATGCAATAAACCTGTTTTAAGGCAGAACAAACTGCCTCAATGAAAATCCACGTCACTGATTGAGCTGCAGCGGCCAGGAAGCGACAGAGCGCAGGGGCGTTTAAAGAAACAGCGCCACCCACAGACCCGGAGGCACAACCACAACAACCGTCATCTCTACGGTTCAGACGCAACGTGGTCAAAAGTATGTGGACATACTTTCAATTACTTTACAATTACAAAGTGGTGCGGGAGGAGTAATCAATCTGTGAAATATGTGATTTATATAGACATTTGATGACAACAAAAGAGATATAACTAAACTTAAGGGACCCTGAGACCACTGAGGTCAATGCATGAACAGATAAAAATCAGGAGAATTAAAAGAAAATCCTACAATAAAGATAAAGACAAAACAAAAATCACATTAATGATGATGATGTAAAACATATAGATGAAATAAATATTTTGAAAAATATTTAATACAACGCTATAACAAAACAGGACAAACAAGTACATTTCATTTTAAAGGTTTATTTCTGCAGGAGAGTCAGATACATGTTTTCAAAACCACAAATTATACAGCAACGCTTGTTAAGCAACAGCACTACATCATAATGAGTTAAGCCCTGGTTAAATGGTCCCTATTGTGGTGTTATCACGAAGCAGAAGGTAAACAAAAGGTATGATGAGAAAATGTAAAACCTCAAGCATATGTCAAGATATTTCAGTTCTGCATCACAAACAAATCACCTGTGACTTTCTCTAATATTCTACCAAATTGCATCTAAAAGTATTTGCCTTTTATTTAAGATGTCTTGCTAATTACCTCATTAAGCTGTACTACCTTCTTATGTGGATATGCGCAGTTTCTACTTACTTTACTCTTTACTTTCTACATACTGTGTTTGACGCCCTCATTTGCAGTAGAATGGAATAGAGTTACACGAACACAAGCATCATTATTTCCATAATTTCCCTTATGCTGCACTCCACTGTTTAAAGAGATAGGATAAAAACAGAATGATTACTCCGACATAGAATATGCCAAATAGAATGTCGATCTTTCTGGCCAGTCTGGTCCACTTTCCAGGTTTCCTTCCTTCCCTCATGCTGTGACGGAACAGAGTGAGTGTTTTCTCCAGACCATGCAGCTCGTCTGTCAGCTTCACCAGAGCATCACACGCCTCTTTACTGCTGCTGTCCTGTAGAATGGTTTGAGTTTACGATTATAATTAAAGTGATTACAGGTCAGACATCACGGTCTGCTGCTACATTTGACATTTTGTGATGAGACTTTAAAAAAATATATTTACCTCTTTTTCCACAGACAGCAGTTCAGATGATTTGTCATCAGAGGACACACCAAAGAAGCATGAACATGGAGTCCGTTTATTCACTTTTAAAAGGAAAGATTTCATGCAAACATGTTTTTTACTCATTATATACAGGATGTGTTTGATTATTAAGTTGCCTGTGTCAAAAAAATTAGAAAAAACAACTCAGCTCTCTGTGTTTAGTCTTACCTGTATCACCGTTGTGAAAGGTACTTTTGTCCTGTTTGTCCTCACTGTCCTCATCCAGGGTTTTTTCTCTGTCTTTCTCGATCAGGTACATCACAATGATTGTCTCCAAGAGGCTGAGCAGCATCAGAGCAAAAATCCCAATGCAGTACATCGCTGTGTGGGACAGTAACACCATTAAGACAAGTAAATAAAGAGATACACATTATTACTGCATGTGGGAGACCCTGAAGTACCACAGAGTGTGTTTTTGTGTGTGCTTATACTCGTGACAACACAATATTGTCAAGAGATCATAGTCTGAAAACAAGTTGCCCCTGTGAGTTCATGACTTGCTTGCAGAAGATTTGAATCTGTGAGCTGATGTTTAGTTTTTTTTTACCAATAAGTGGAACTCTGTCAGACGCAGAAGGAAGAATTTCGTTGAGGATCAGCTGCAGCACTGTGACAGCCAGTAGCACGGTGACCTTAAAGCTCAGCTTCTCTCCTCCTGTGTCTGAGATCAGGAACGAGAACAAATCCAAACAGAGGAAGAAGAAGACGGGCAGCAGGAAGTTGGCAGAGTAGAGGATTGGCCTCCTCTGCATGATGATCTGGGAAAATTAGTGGAGTATCAATAAGTCATCTGAAGATGTTTGAGTTCAGTTTAACTCAATAAATCGGGACCTGGAATAATTCTGATCAGTTAACAGGTTAATTTTTGTATTTAACAAAGTGCCCCCAAATGCATTTAAAATACCTCAAAATGTGGCTCGGTAAGGACAAAAATGGTCCCATTAAAGATATTATACTGTAGAATGATTTCCTGCCTTGTATATGCATCATACCGTGTAAATGATCTTTTCACTGTCGTTAGTGTTTACTTTCATCTCCAGAAACAGCCACTCATACTGCGTCCTCATCACCTCACGGGACTCTTTTGTGGCCTGTGAGTTGTTCAGGGTGGTTTGCAGCTGTAGCTGGTCACCTGTAACATTGTCCCATGTCAAACAGGTAACTGTTTACAACTGTTTAAACTTTATGAAAGCTTTGTAATTTAGAACTTTACATATCACATAATTATTTGAAGAGGGCTAATAAATAATATAACTTTTGGGGGTGCCAGGTTGTGAGAAGTCCCATTGGTTGGAATGCATTGTATTGTACAACAACTTATGAACCTTTATAACTACAGACCTGATGGCTTAGTATAAAGTATGAAGGATATTACACCAATCAAAAGGATTTTTCACAACTTGACAGCCCAGCCTAGCACTCAGAATTGAAACTTGCTTCCACCTCTTCTTATCACTAATCTATAAAAACTGACAGATGATTGCATTCCATTAATGTATTAAGAATGAATGAAGTAGTTAGTTTCTATCTAACCCCATTAGCCTCTGGTCCTGGTCTACATATGTCTATATATGTCTAAAAGCAGAGATATGTACAACGACAAAGCATCCCTCACCAGGGTGAGTGAGGGACTTAAAGGAGAGCGTGCACTTCTGGATGTCAAAGGGGAATTTGTGAATGTTCAACCTGCAGGTGCTGACCAACACCTGGTCATTCAGAACTTTAACCAGCCCGTTGCTGGAAATGGTGAGAAATGGACTCAGAGGGGCCTTGTCCCTCTCTGTCCTGTATGAGAACATGCACACAGACAAAATTACAGGAACACGCACAAATTGTGACATTTTACATTAGGGCACTTTTATAATCAGGACATATTTTATCATTTGAAATGCATTTACGAATCTGCAATAAAAGTGACTTAATTGAAAATTGTCTGAATACTACTTAACATTAAAATGTGACCACTTTATTAATCAGTGTGTGCACAGATACATTCACACTTACATCTCTTCAATAGTGATATCAGGCTGCCACATAGATTCAGCAGGAATAGAGAAATTACGAATACCACAGAACTGATCTGGATCCCAGGAAATGAATTGGTTGGTCCAGGACTACAGAGAGACATAAGATGCCTTATCATCAATAAATATTTAAAAAACCTGATCTTGGAGTAAACCTTTAAAAACACATAATGCAGAAAAAACAGTTACAGTTTGCCAAACTCAAAAAAGTGAAATTTGCAAATTTTGTTTTTTGTACAGAAGGTTTTACAGGAATGAGAAGTTTACTGACTAAATGCATTTTCTATTTTGTTTTTTAATATCTTTTTATATTAATATTTTTTCATTTGACTTACTCTTCCAGGTGCTTCCAAATAATTGGCATTAATAAAATATCTTATGCCATTGAGCGAACTCACCATTTCAATCCAGACGTAAGGAGTAAACCTTTGCTCCTTTTCATCCTGTGAGCAACAAAATTCATGTGAGAATAAGACAGCAAATCAGTCTTGACTTTGATCTCTTGTTAGAAGTAATATAATTATAACCAAAACACCAACTTACCACATCTAGAATAGCGTACAGATTGATATCCAGATCTACCATTGTAATTTGTTTGTAGTCCTTAACGGGCCGAGTCATGTAGTAAAGCTCATTATCTTTTGTCAGGTTCAGGTACTCTAAAACATTCTGGTAGCTACACACAGTCTCAGAGGAAACACAACCTACAGCCAAAACATCAAAACACATGATCAGGGATCAAGTTTGGAAATCAACATGATAATAATATTTATGATGATGTTCTCAATTTGTCTGGAAATACAATTGGTTTGGGATACGGTTGAACAATCGATAATTGCAGATGTAATATATCCTCACTGCGGTCATAGGAAGCTCATTAAGGGTTCCAGTCAGCTGGGTGTTGGCAGGCATATGAGCTGGCTCATCACTCCGCTGAGTGGTGGCTAAATCTAACTTTGTGGTCATTTGAGTTTCCTTATTTTGGAGCGGTTATCAAGTGTCTACTCAGGGGCTTTAAAGACATCATTCTCAATAAGGAATGTTCCGATTATAACAGCAGCATTTCTCGCAAATGGAATTTTGTAATTTATTAGGATTGAATGACAACTTCTGAGTAGAAAGATGCAGGGGTGTGGCGTTTATTATCTTGGTCCTACTCAGTACTCTATAGGGAGTGATGCTGAAGAGATTTGGTTGTTCTATTCTTGGACATAAAAAGTAGGGTGATTTCAGGTCAAAACCAAGGTTATAGATAGTGCCAACCAAAAAACAAAAACAAATCTCTACACATCTTGAACATTCATGCATCATTTAGTATATGACATGCCCATATCAGCTTTGGAGGTAGTGTTTTTTGGAAATGTTTGAAAAGTTTGTGAACTACACTATTTTTGATTTTTTTCTTTTACTTTGTACGCAGGCTTAATTTTTTGGGTCACACTGTGTCATTTTTGAAAAAAAATACTCAAAATTACCACTGTCACCAAACTTTACATCCTTCACAGAATGTGTCCCCACCCAAATTTGGTGTTTATCTACAGACAGGGTGCTGTAATACAAAATAGGCTCCGCAACCGAAACCGTCTCACATTGTAAAGTGAGATTTGCAGTTTGGGTATTGTTTGTGAAAATTTGGTTGCTGCTCTCTGTTTGCTCCAGCATGAGAACAAGCAAGAAATGATGTCCCTGTTCCTTGGCAACGCCCTTCCCTCCCAGGTGGCCCTGCGCCAACCTGCCATGGGTGCTGGGTGGCATGGGGGTGCTTGGACCCTGGTATATTTGTACAACTTTTTACAACATCCCGTTAATCTAGACTACCTGTGACAAACTCACCAACTAACAAATCTACACTGAATATCTTGAGCTAACTTGGTATCTTGAGGCTGATACTGGTCGATACTGGTTGTTAAAGATTATGACCCTTAACCAATGGGAATTTCTCTACATAGAATACATATGGGAAAACACAAGATGAAAAATAAAATGATAAATAGATGAATTAAACATGCATAAAACTGAAGTTACTTACCTGTGAGGAGGATCAGAAAGAAGGAACAAGTAAACATGATGACAGCACCACCTGTTGGGTCGTTGGCCTGTGGCAAACAGTTCAAAGTGTGTGCAGATTCTTCCCTCTTCACTCTGCAGTGTGAATGTGCCACTGGAGCAGTAATACCACTCACACACCCTGGAGGAGGGTCCAGCAAATGAATGACAGGCCCTTTTGTTAATCACGAGGCAGTGGTCACGCCCACAAAGAATATCACAGCAGCTCTTAAGAGGAAACAAGAGCCATCAAAAGAGCATTGATACATAACTGAGCTCTAATGAAAGAGGAAACGGAAACATTCCAACAAACCATAAAGATATTAATTGAGCTTTTTCGCCACATAAATCTCAATTATTGAAGACAAATCATGCTAAAACAGATGATGAAGCTCACATTATTTTTATCATTTATATTTTAATTCATTCATCTGTTGCTGTAGAAGTTAGTCCATTATTCATCACATATTTTATTAAAGTCCAAAAAAAAATAAAAGATGTATGTGTACTAGCTTCCTTAAAGAGGGGTCTTACATTTTTCAAAATAATCAGGAAAATACGTAAAGATTACTATTGTAAATTTATTCATGCCACAGATGTATGCTACTGTATTGGAAAATATTCTACACACACAACAGCACGACGTGATTATGCATAAATATTTTATAATATGTATTGAACTTGCACACAAAGTGGGACACAAGTTGAATATAATTAATATAGTATTAATGCAGTGCTACTATTGACATTTAGATTACACGGATATCAGCAAGACTAAATGAACTCTCTCTCTCCATGAAAAATACATTGGTAATATTTGGAGGGTCCACGGATAATACAGAGACTCAAATATCCTCTCTAAGAACTCCATTCCTTCCACATGAAAGATAGAAAAAGAACAACACTGATGAAATAGAAGGCAAAGAAAACCCGGTTGAGTCTTGTGATCCAGTCTTCAGTCACGGGTCGTCCGTCTCTGCTGCTGAGGAGCAGATTGAATGTTTTCTGCACCTCCTTCAGCTCCTTCAGGATCAACAGTAGCACACGAGTCTCTCCCGTCTCTTTGCTGTTCACCTGCACACAGTGAAGATACAAAGCCATGTTCAATTAGGTTATTCTACTCCTGATACTGATGAAACTGATCTCTGACTTTGAGCGTATAAGTGAAGTTATGTTGCTGACTAGAAGGAATTCTACTGCTGACACAATTTAACAGTTGTTATTGTGCCAGCATCAGGTTGATTGATGTCTCAAGGAATCATGGGAAAAATTATTGTTATGCCTTTTCCATTCAAAAGTAAGAAACCAAATGTAATGGAGGTTGTTACAGTGCCAGTGTCTGTACCCACATTTTAACGGGTTCATTGATGCTGTCCAAACTGCCCACCGACTAAATCGAAAGGAGATTTTCTGCTAACAGACAAAACAAACGAACACACAGACTAAGTAAATATGAGCACTCACCTCAGCCCCAGGCGGCAGTTCATGAGAGGAGTCATTAGAAGACAGGGCAAAGATGCATGTACAGCTCGTCTGGCTTTTCTCCTCTGAAAGAAGAAACATCATTCACCATTATATATTTACATTGTATCATATGATTATTAAACATTGCTGCTAAAAACTTTCTTGTTTGTTTTAAGCTGCATTCACAGATTTTTGTCCAGTAGGTGGCAGAAAAACTGCAAATCATGCTGATATATTAGTCTTATCAACATGACATATTATCCCCAAATAATATTATGGCTTAAGAATTACATTCAGATGTCAAAACTGATATTTATTCATAGCTGGAGAATCCAAGTTAAGTATTAATCTAAAGCTATAAAAGCAATAATTCTATGAAAACCACTTCTGTTATGCTGAATGTGTGCAATCTTACCTGTGTTGCAGTTGAAGAGGTCTTTGTCTTGCACATCTGTCACCTTCTGCTTCTCCTTGGATGCAGAGGCTCTTTCCATCAAATACATTACCAAGATCGTCTCCAGCACACTGAGCAGCATCAGAGCAAAAATCACAATGCAGTAGGTCGCTAAGAGGAGGAGAGAGACAAATAAACACAAATTAAGTGTTGCACTGTGTAGTGAATGTCCTTGAGAAACAAATGTCACATTGAGTACATCGTTACTTGTGATTGTACCACCAGTTTTATAATGTAAAAGAGTCTGATCTATGGTGTTGTACCTATGAGTGGGGTTCTGTTAGACATGGAGGGTAGAATGTCATTTAAGATGAGCAGCAGCACTGAGATGGCCAGCAGCACGGTGACTTTAAAGCCCAGCTTGTCCCCTCGATGGTCGGAGATCAGGAAGGAGGCCAAGTCCAGACACAGGAAGAACAGGACGGGAAACAGGAAGTTGATGACATGGAGGAGGGGTCTCCTCTTAATGGTGAACTTGAATAAGATGGTGAAAGGTCAGATCAGATGTGCCAAATGCCAAGGGAAACCATTTTCAGAATGTAAAACGTGCAGATATTGTTCTTCTTAAATCTAAATAGCTTACAGTGTACAATAACTGATCCCAGTGTTTGCCAGCAAAGCTGAGATTGTTTTTGGTGATTGACAGATGCAGGAAATCCCACTCCCCCAGAGGCATCATCAGCTCACGGGAGAATTTTGTGAGTTGAGATGAGTTGGAGGATGAAATTAGCTGAAATTCATCATCTGAGGTATGCAGAGGCAGGGATACGGAAAAAGGAAAGAATTTTTAATTTATTCTTTGCTTTATGTTTTTTTTATGCTATTTGTTATGTGTTTTGGTGATATCTATGGAAGATGTAATGATGCAATTACTAAAATCAATCAAAAAACAATTAACCTCTGTTATCAATTATTTTAATCTATTACTGTTTTTGCATTTTTCAACATAGTATTGGATAAAACCATATGTTTTTATTTTGAATATAATGAATACGCAATGGAGAAAAGAAAAATATTGTGGATTTCTGTATTTATTGAATGTACACATTCACTTGCTCACCTGCATGCACTGCAGAACTAGCAGTGATAGTGCAGCTCTGTGTGTCGAAGGGGAACTTGTGGATGTCTATCTGACAGGTGCTCACCACCCTCATGTCTTCCTCAGATCTGACCATCCCATCATGGAACACATACATGTAAGGGTTCCTATTGGAATTATCTTTCTCTGTCCTAATAACACACACACACACACACACACACACATAAAAAAACACAAAAATGCATTTATTGGATTGACACTGAAGATAAATAAGATGTAAATTAATTTCACTGGACAACTAAGCATCATAGCGAACAGTACACAAAGGACAAAATGCATTCATGCATGTCAAGCATGTGTGATGGATTAGGTGGAGCTCTTTGTGTGTAGGTGCACCATCATTTTTTTCTTTATCAGTTTTATTAGCTTGTTCTTTTGTCTGTGTGTTTAGGGATTGAATTACTGTATGCTCACTTTTATTCAACTACACAATAGGATTGCATCTCCATTATAAATAGTAGAGAACTAATAAGCAAACATTTGCAAGTAGTGACAGGAGACACCCTAGCATATATCGATTCAGTGCATCAATGTGACATACTGTGTTATTTAGGACATGCTGTATAGTGCCATGAAAAGATTCTGAATGAATGTGTGTGTGTGTGTGTGTGTGTGTGTGTGTGTGCCAGGCTCACATCTCAGAGATGAAGATGTCTGGCTTCCACAGCATGCTTTCAGGAATTGAAATCTGGGTGATGCCGCAAAATTGCGCGGGGTCCCATGAGATGCGTTCATTGTGCCATGTCTACAGAAAATTTACAATATAAATAAGACAGACACAGTTACAGGCCAGTTTACCTCATTCAGTTGTATGATGGCAGATGTGAAGTATTTAAATATATTATATAATATTTAATATTTAACCCATTTATGATGTGTCCTTAATTTGGTATCTTGACATACTGCATAATTAGTATTGTATTCTCTTGATTTATACATATTTGTGGGATCCCAACAGGGAAAGACTAAATTTGGGATAAAGGTTAATGTTTTCAAATCACTGTGTTTCACTGTTAATAAAGGACCTGACGCATGATGAAATTTCAGCAGTATAAAGCTGTTCAAACAATGCTTATGCATAATGATGTCTACAAAACTTCACACTCTTCAATCGTTCTTCTATTTGGATATACTGACTTCAAAGGCTGGTCTGAATGCACTTCGAATTGTTAGGATGTATTGAAAATTCTTTAGCTGTCTCACCATCATAATCCAGATGAAAGGAACAAAGGTTTGGCTTTTCTCAATCTGTGAATAAATATGAAAACAGATTATTTTACATATTTTAACTCTTAACGCACACATCATCCTGATTCTTACTTATGACAAATGAATGCAGTACCCACCACAGCTAGAATAGCATAGAGGAAGATGTCCAGTTGCGCCACGGTGCGGTGTGTGTGGTCCAGAACGGGCCGGGTCATTTTAAACGCATCGTTAGCTGCTGTCAGGTTCAGGTAGTCCAATATGTCCTGGTAACTGCACACTTTCTTAGAGGACACTCCACCTACATTCAAAAATGTAGTAGTTTTCTTGAAAGCTTAACAATGTGACAACACTTTTCTAGACTTGCCTAGTCTGTGTGGTTGTGTTGTTTTAGTTTTGTTCTTGTGTGTGTATTGCAAGTCTATGCTTTGGTGGAGGGAGAGCAGCAACAATAGCCTCTACATACTATTTTTTACTGCAGATATGACGATTATTAAGAAACAGGAAAACTGCATCTGTAGAAACAAATGGGGATTCATTAAAATACACAAATTAAGAGTTTTCTGGATTTTTGGTCAAAATCATTATTTTGATTTCCTTCATCGTCGTAGTCAAGCACGGTTTTGTCTTTGGTCAAGGTTGTAAAATGGAGACGGTACTGTGAGAGTGCATAGACAAAACACAGAAGTCATAGTGAGTAATAAAAGGCAGCACTAAGCCCTGGAGGCAATCTGCTAAGGAGCTAATTAAATTATATTTGTTGTGATTACTAATCACACAGTGGAAGATTTGAACACCCAGTCTAAAGATCCCCAATCCAATAGAACAGCCATGTTAAAATGCAGGGTTTTAACAATTCTGTCATATTTCTGTTGACTCTCTCACTGTACTTCGACCATAACAACTACAATTTACAATGACAAGGTTCAGGAAATAGAAACAACCTTTTCCGATGTTCAAACATAAGCCAACTTCATACATCACATGTATTTGTCTCACCTGTGAGGAGGAGCAGAAAGAGGAGAGGAACATACTTCATATCTGCAGCAGATCTTCGCTGTGCTTCACTTTGAGAGGATGATGGCTGAGCTTGCTTTGATCTCACTGTCTGAACTGAGAAATCCCTCCCACACAGGACAAAGTGTAATTGGCTCAAAGAAAATGAAATAAGAGCCAGAAGCAGCAGATGCTCTTTGTGTCATATACATTAAGCTCCAGTTTGATTTATTGGGCTGAACACAGAGAAACTAATTGGTTTACAGGCTGATTGACAGACAATAAAACTGAGCTGAGGCAGGTGAAAGGATTTGTTTGTTTGAAAGGTGATATAATGTGAATTTAAAGCTTGCTCACACACCATCATCTTGCAATTATATGTCAAAATTACAACTCAATCTTGGCTTCATATGATAAAAAAAAACCCACACTGACCCAGGCATGACATCACTAATGGTCACGTAGCCTCTCAGCTGTCAAAAGGTTGATAAAAGGAGGGGCATTCTGTCAAGACTGGACAAATACACCAGTTTGAAAAACCTAAAAGATAATGGTTGATGGTCATCTTTTCTAGCGGGAATTTCTTGTGTGTTGATCATGGAACAAGCGTGTGTGTGTGTGTGTGTGTGTGTGTGTGTGTGTGTGTGTGTGTGTGTGTGTGTGTGTGTGTGTGTGTGTGTGTGTGTGTGTGTGTGTGTGTGTGTGTGTGTGTGTGTGTGTGTGTGTGTGCACCAGCTGTAACACATCAGCAGTACCAATAAACATCCGGAGAAGAAAAACAAATTTGATTATAGTGCAACTTGATAACCAGGAAGATGGTGTGACATCACTCACACTGCTCCAGTTAAAAGCCACATTAGGATACAGCAGAGATTTTTGGGAGTTTATGAGCTATGCTAAAACAAACAGTATGAGGCCTTTGAAACATGACTGTGACTAAAGATGAGAGTTTGAATGGCAGATGACCACGTTACACACACCTTCCTTGATCTACGAAACCGTTCTCATTTATAATCAACAGAACTTATGACAGTAAATTACTAAGTCACTTGGATGTTTAGTTGCAAAAACTTTATTGTCCTTTTGTTTTCATTGACATTTTTAAATCTTCAATTATAGAAAAGTGGGGTTTTGCAGATTCGGGACTCATTCGTTTGATAGCACACTGCAACCGATGCCAGGAAAGACTTCATCTACACATTCGGCCTGTGATCATATGAGGGGAGACTGTTTGCAGCTTGAATATAGTGCAGTTTTCTTGACCATCCGTAGCGATGGAAATAGGGTGCCAGCAACCAATATATAACACTAGAGAACGATATGGTGGCGTACTGCTTTAAAATTCCCATCTGGTGTGTGCAATGATCCATCATCAAGATTTCTACTGCAGGGTGCAGACTGACCTAGACTAACATGCTTACTCTACTAACACCTCATGCACCGCAAAGTGTGTCGTCTAGGAAACTGCTAATAGTGCATTAAATGTTGACTTTGTCCCTTTTTCACTTACCGGTGTGCATGATTGTGTGTAAACCAATACATTTTTTCACATATCATATCATCCACATTATAATAAACAGTGTTTTGCAACAAATTAAAACACGGAAACACAGATCATCAACAACAGATGAGCTATACATTTAAGTTATACAAAATCAAACCAACTAAAGTTTTTCACAAACAAGGAGAAACGGGCTCGACCAGGCTGTTGACCAGCGGGGGATTATAATAACAGGGAATAAGAGGAACAGAATGCCAGCTAGTGTAGTCTAGCCGCCTAAACTTAAAAACCCATTAGAAAGATCTGAACAGGCCAGTGCAAACACAGTCTCTCTTTATCTGAAATGCTAAATGAGTTTCCTCCTATCTGAAGAGAAAAGGAGGGGATGCAGCTTAGGCGTCTTTATTGCTTGGTGGTATTTGTAGATTTCCAGTTGGACTATAATGCACAATACTGACATGCTAAGATGGAGCTGCAGGAGCTGAGGACAATGTGTTGGGTTAAAGTGGGAGCAGGTGTGGGCGATCCAGTCATGGGTTGAACGTTCCTGTTTAATTCCAGTATAGGTGATGACCAAAAGAAACCAGAAATCATGTACATTCCTGTTCCATTCCATGTTAATCGTCCTACATTCTATGTGAGACTCCGGTCTCTATTTTCAGTCTGTTCATGTTCATTTTGGCCAGGTCCATTTTGTCCAGTGGCTCTTCCACTGCCGTACAACTCTGACCGCTTCACATTCAGCAGAGGTTATCATGTGTGGGAGCGAGAGGAAACGTCAGCAGAAATGAGTGGCAATATCAGAAAGCTGCATGCGAAGTCAAGACTGGAGCTCCCTGATCCGAGGAGAAGAATCAGCACGTTTCAGTTTGGTAAGGTAGTCCGGTGTAGCTGACTTTTACAGTGTCCGAGCACTCATTCGACATATATAAGAGAGAGGAAGTACAGGAAGTAGTAAATCCGATTGCCGATCACAGTAGCCCCTGACTGTTTGGCTGGTAGTTTGAGCAGAAGAACAGAGAAAAGAGGAGAGGAGCAGCATGTATTCTGCAAAGACTGTGTCACACAGCTCTCATTGGTTGAGTCTATAGATAATAAATAATGAATGTAGATAGGTTTACATAGAAGTAGGATAATTAGACAGTACTAGCCGAGTGCTGAGGTTTGTAGTCCTAAAACCCAGAAGTGTGTAAGTTGTGTTCTCACGTTAGTTTCCCAGCTGATTTATCTCACAGTATTTTCAATTTATGCAGAAAATAGATTGATAGTTAATACAAGCGTGATGAAGCCACAGCCAAGATCTTTTGGAAGTAGTGGGTAAAATAAAATAAAACTGGGAGACCATGATTTGTGCTCTGACTGACCATGGTGATCTTTGTAACACGCGCATTGTGTTTTGCTACTTGATGTTCCTAAGACGAGCACTGTAGGTTTAGTCGCCTAATGGCAGATCAGCTCAGAGAATGTGTATAGGAACCATTTTGCTTACACATGACAAACTATTTTGTTGTTTATATATTAAAACACGTGTGAGTAACATTTGGCTTTATTTTTATAGACTTCATTTTCTGCATTAATCTCAAAGTCTATGAGAAAAATTAAGTCTAAGACCTGGCAGGGCTATCTCCCAGGTTGGCTGACAAAAAGCAAAATGTTTTCATTGGCACTCCATTCCCACACAGTTCGGACAAAAGGAAAAAGGTCTTGTTAGATATAAAGATGGAGAGGGGAGGCCATTCTTTTCCTCTTCCCTCCTCTTTCAAAAAAGTTTCATCGCCAGCTTTGACAATCATACTGAATGCAGGTAATGTTTTAATAACATTTAGAAAGGGGAGAAGGGGTCCCTGTTGAGCAAGTACAGTATCCAGCGATGCAGCACAATGGCAGGGTACCGAGAGCCGGGCTCTGGGCGGACAAGTGTGTGTGGGTGTATGTGTGTCTGTGTGCTTATGCATGTGTGTGTGTGTGTGTGTGTGGGGGTTTTACACAATGAGCGGTCCGCGGCGGGGATGTTTAGGACTCTGGCTGTCCCTCCTTTCTGCCCCCTCCAGGTTCTCCAGGTTGATATTGCTGCTGGAGGCATGATGGGGGAGGGGCTCCAAAACAGGCCTGTAACCCCCAAGGAACATCAGACCTGAATATGAGAGAGGGAGGGAGAGAGGGTAGGGTATTAAACTGGAAGTACAGAGCTTGTGTCACTTTTAAAAGTTTTTTTTATGTGGAAAGAGCTCATAATTCTACACTGATGAATAACTGCACCGCTTATTTTGACCAGTGTCAGAGGGACACTTGTCTGCAAAGGCCTTAAAGAATGTTTACCTCAGTTAGAGACACGTAAACCTCAAATAACAGTCCTGTGAGTGAGTGATGTTATAATCAACACAAAAAAAGACTGACGGGGGCAAAGACATTAAAAAATGACACTATTGGCCTGTGTGCCACCTCCATGTCTAACGTTTCATAAAAAAAGTGTTATGGAAATTATAAATATGAATAAGCACAAGTTTACATTTCTTAGCTATCTGAAAAGAGAATGTTTCACAAAGCTTTAAGGAAATCTAAACAAAAACTAGGTAGCAAATACAGATGAATACAGGCCAAACAAAGCCAGTAACAATGTTTTGCCTCACTTAACACTATATACGGTAACTAATTTACCAAAAAAGAATGACGGACATCGGACATAACTTACACATAATGTTACCGTCTGATCTACCAGCTACCTAAAACTCCATACCTAGTCCTCAATGTGCACTGGGCACGACTCCTCATCTGTCCATCCGAAAGAAAGGCGAAAGAGGAGAGAGAGGGGAGATGAACAACAAGAGGGGAGGAGGATATCCAGGTAAAGACAGCGGAAGACGCAATGGTGGGAAAAGGAGAGAAACAGAGAGATAACAGAACACATTTACGACACACAAATAGAAAACATCGTACAACATCCACCATCTCGGGCCAAAAGGTGAGGTAAGTTTGAGCGAATGAGGGGGGATGTGGTTTGAGAGGCTGAGAGCTACGACAATGATGCAGAGCTAAAGCATTCTGGGAAAGCTTCAACACAACATGACATCTCTGATGCTTTGAGTTAAAATAATTTCAATTGTCCCTTTTGTCTGGCTTATTTTTTGAAAATCATGTAATCAGAGATCAATCATAACACGTTTGGCTCTCATCACAGTAACCCATCCAGCCCAGCAGGGTAAACGGGGAGGAGGATGAGGGGAGGACAGGAGGGAACATGAAGGGGAACCAGAATGAGATGCAGATGTTTGGCAAAGCGGCTCGGAGCTGGCAGACGCTGAACTGGAACTCTGGGGTGGACCCAAACACTTTCTCACACACATCATGCAAAAGGCACTCCTATGGAAACAAATCTGTCCGTCATACAACCCTCCCCCCAACACACAGACGGACACACACACACACACCAGGGATTTAGGTAAGGGTAGAGAGTGCAAAACTACCTACTGAAAGCAATGACGCACAACACCAAAGGGAAGGGATGAAAAGAAGAAGACTAAAGGCTCCAGTTCTTCAAGCTGAGCAAAGATCCAGCAACAACTGTGTCTGCCTAAGCAGGATATCAGCTACAAAACACCAAGTCTGACTGAAGTCCGATTTGTCTCCCTTCCCAACCAAAAGCCTGAATATTTGAGCAAGTACACTTCAGAAGAATGCAAATACCCCTTTCCATCACCAGTAAACATTAATAAAGTAGATTAAGTTAAGCTTGACAGTTAGTCTGTTCATTACAAGTCCTCTTGCGAAATGTGGGAGTGAGATAAGGTTCTAATCCTACATTTTAAAATGTACTTTTTGGATCAGAGACTGTGCCTTTATGGTTGAGAACATGTTAGATAAGCAACCTATCATATTACTAACCGTTGTAAGAACTCTTCTACATCAGTACCTCAATATCTTGACATACTACTCATGCACTGTGTCTGTTATCATCTTCCTCGCTTTTATCTCCTGTATCTCTTCTTGCCCCCCCCCCCCCATCACCCTTCAGTCCAAAGCTCTCATGCCCAGTCCTCATCTCTCATCGGTCCATGTTCCGTAGGTTGCCACTCACCGGCGAATCGGCTGTCGGGAGCCTGCTCATTATCCAACCCCAAAGAGGGCGTGTCACACAGGGCGACGCCCTGATTGTTATTGGCCAACTCTGGATACCTGCTCCGCCCACCTGCAAGCGAGGGCAAAGGTCAAACAAGAGCAGCCAGGCACAGCAGGGAGGAGGGGGACAGGCAGGGCAGGAGGATGGGTGCTGGGGGGATCGGGGGCGCATGCTGGAATAGCAATAATAGAATTGTTCCGCTTTAAACACTGTTAAGCCAACTCATATGTTAGACCTCAAACAATTACATCAGAAGGTCATTTACTCCAGTGTCATTAAAAAAAATACCCATAGGAAGAAACTTCTTTACTTTTAGTCCTTAAAAATAACTTCACATGTATATTTACAGAATATGCAACAAAATACTATAATTCAGCATAGTGATATTTTTCAGATTTACACCACAAATTCATCCACTGCACAGTGATTTGAGGTCCCACTGTCCACTACATCCCATTTGTCCACTACATGAGAATTTTAGAATAGAACATGAATACATACAAAACTCCAGTTGTTAAGAGTTCATAGTTTTATGACTATTCCATTAGAATATTAGCAGGTAAATTGACCAATGAGACCCAACCTCTAGGGGTTAGAAATTTCTCTACAGTGTTTATGCCCTTTCTAGCACGAGCGGGTATTGGCAGGTATACTAAGCAACTGCATGCCTGTAGCAAGCCTGCATGTATGTGAATGTGTATGCTAATGATGAAGAGCCGGCTTAGGATGACTTAATGACTGGGATTTCTGCACACACAGAAGCTGTCTTGCATGGCCCGTGCAGATGCAAACATACAACCTACAGTGTAATGAGCATTCAGAGTGCAAAATGTCAGGCAACACGGCTCCTCTTGTTTCCTACAGGACTGGAAGGTCATTCAGTAACGCACAGGTAGTGATCATTTCAGTTCGGTCCACATACACTTACAGCAGCACGTACAAACACAAAAACAATCTACTGGGAAACTAATTTGCATACACACACACTTTTCAAATTGTTGTCTAATGGGAGGGGACCTTTTTATGTTGTGCTTCAAGCCCAAATTTTTATTGGCTCAACTCCTAACTCTTCAGCCCAGGAACGTTAGAATCTCTCGCTCGCTCGCCCGCCCTCTTTCTCTCTTTCACACACACAAACACGCACGCACGCACGCAGGCACGCACGCATGCACTCTCTCTCACACACACACACACACACACACACACACACACACAGGGAGATAAACAGCCTTCAGTAGCCATGCAGATGGAACATGTATTGGATTTCACTTTATAATGCAGAAAAAAAAGCCCATGCAGATTACAGAGCAGTGTGAGTGAGAACAAACAAATAATCAACCATGCATACATATTCTCAATATACAAACAAGAACACAAGGTTAAGCAGTGCAAAGCATGTTAATGCAAGGCCATAGCTTAGTATTCAGCAGAACCTTAAACATATTTTGTCTCTGTGTGCAAATGCTATGAATAATAAGCTCCCATCAGTTGAAATGTTCATTAGAAGTAGCTCAATCTGGAGGTCCTTAAAAAGTAAATCTAATCATACAATAGGGTCATGTAGATACATAACGCCTCAGTAATCCACACAATCTGGGGAGACAAGTCAACGTTACTATGACTCTAATGCTATATGACCTCCAGAGGGAGCTGTTGGAAGCAGAGGGACTGCAAATGTAATCAGGCAGGCAGCACCTTCGGGCTGTTTATGCCTGATTATAGGAAACTGCGGGCTATTTTTGCAGGATTATTTGGACAACCACAATCAAAGCAAACATTTCCGAATGGCATTGAATCCGACTTTGTGACATCACCAACGCAAAAATGTGCAGGGAGTCGGCCTCAAAAGTCTGAACAAAGCATGTGTAGTGAAAAGGGTTTGGTCTGGAATTCAAATATAACATCTGGATCCACCAAGACTAAATTCGCAGCTCATACAAGGTTCTACTGCACACCAGCAACAAGCCATTCAGTCCATTTAGGTGCATGCTGTCGTGTATGTTTCAGCCAAAAGTGAACAGAGATTGCCCAATGTGGAGGACAATATCTGACAAAAGAATCCCTGTATTTTATATGTATCATCATCATTCAGGCATGATTAGAAAGATTAGCAGATCACGAGACACTGAGTGGATGATGCATGTGTGGTTACATGTTTTTCTATGATGAGCTGTACTTCTTTTTCAAGAGGCTTACGAGCAACGGATGCAAAGGGAGGTGACAGGTGAGGGGGTCAAAGGTGAGGGCTGGTCACCATAGTTACCTTTCCCATTAGAAGGAGAGGAACAGTCCTCTTCAGTGACATCATTTCCCTGATGAAAAGGGAGAGAAACAGAGAGGCAGAAAGCTTTACAAAACAGAAATAAATGAATAAAACTGAACAGACCAGCTGCAGTACACGAGTGTTTCAGTCACCTCTGAGTCCTGCTCCTCTATACCCACGGAGTAGTTTTGCTCCTTTGGCTCTTTGGAAAAATCCTGAATAAAGGAAAAATAGGGGTGAGGAGCTGACAAGTGTACTATAAAATTCTGTAAATCAAGCTGATCCTAAAATAAAAATGTTAAGCAACCTGAAACAGATGGAGGAAATGCTGAGAACTCATGAAGAGCAAACATAAACAACAAATTAACACAATCTTTAGAGCCATAGGATAAAACACACTTGGGGCCAGAGTTACTAAAGGTTTTGCTGGGCTTTTATAGATTTTAACCAGAAAAATACTGTCTGTCCATATTTAGTTATGTGGCGCACCAAGGGTTTGTGCTGAAAATGTTTGGGTTAATGTATATGCATTTTAGGGCGTGCTGATGTGAAGATGCAGAAAAATGGCAGGAGATAATGTAAATTTACACATCTGGCTCGCTACAGCTGATTTATCATGGCTGGTGACAAGGCCTCTATGATTTACAGTCTTTCAAAAAGCAGGTGTTAACTGCTTTGCGGTCCTAGATTGTATAGGCATATACAATAAGCTAGTGAAATTGAATTCATATTGAACTTTTGCGGGACCTGAACACGCCCATGAAGAGAAGAGACACCAGGATAACGGAGGTAAGAAGCTCCTTAGATAGCAGCAGTGCATTCAAATGAAATCTTTGCTGCTGTGCTCATTTACATAATCATTCTTCGTTGATACCCCCCTAAATAGAGGACATGCAGTGCCGCAGAAATTTGCATCCTGAATAGTAAATTTGTATCATGCTTAGTTAATCTGGCCTTTAGTGATCAGGAGAAATAGGATAATGATAAACAGTCATACAAATGTATTTCCAATGAAACTTGGTGAGAGTTCAATGTCAACTTCCAAAACTTAACATTGTCTTATTTTATGTTTCTATCTAAAAAACGATGTTTGAATAATGCAGACAACACAAAATTGTTTTGAAATAGTTAACATTTATTTTATATGGATAATAGTATAAGTGTAATAGTAGTAAGGAATATCTGCATTCGCTTGTTTTTCAACAAGCCGGGGAAAACATGACTTTGATGACTTTTCCAGGATTTCCATGACCATATGAACTCAAAAGAGCCCCGCCTCTAATAAAAGTCTTGCTTGGGTTTCCGACTGAATGAGGATTTATCATATATTCAATTTCAGGATCTTTCTCTCCCTCACCCTGTCCTGCTGCGACGGTCCTCGGCTCTCCATGGGGGCGTCCTGGTTCTCCTCGCCCTCTGCGTCTCCTCCTTCATCCCCCACAGGTTCGCCTTCGGCCCCGGCCAGGTAGGACCCTGACATGGAGGACATGGTGTCAGTGCTGATGTGGGAGTGCTGCGAGTGGGACGAGGCCATGGACATCACTGACTGGGCCAGGCTGCTGCTCACTGGGTCTGACAGACAGACGGGAGACACATATCACGGTCCGGTTCTGGTCACCAGCGATCCACTGAGGACCGCTGAGGATTGTCTTTGGTTACCAGGAGAGACATCAATAATGTCTCCCATAAACTTACCATCACAAAACTACAAACAGATAACTGTACTTTCTTAGCCTTGCCAGTGGAACAGAAACTCAAAACTAAAACCACATTTCCCAGAAGCCTTGTTGCTTCCTGTTTTGATAGCCAGGTTATCTTGTTAAGATTAAACACAACAGTCAATCCTCATAAGCTGAGAAAAGAAGGGAATAGATGTGTTAGAAATTAATTTCAAAGTTAGTCATGAATAATCTGTTCAATCAAACCAGATTTCCTGTGATAGCTGATTCGGTGGCACAAACATTACATGAAGTGTTATGGTGTTACAGGGTGCGGATAAGTATATATAAGTGCTGAAACACTTTACACAGCACCTTAATATACAAATATGAACAGATGGATGGATATAAAGCATTTGGAGTGAGTGAAGTCTAAAGTGGCCTGTGTGCGTGCCTGTGTGTGTATACCTTCAGGGGAGGTGATGGTGGAGGAGAGTGGAGTTCCGGTGCAGGATGACTGGTCGATGGCTCCAGACGAAGAGAGGGTCAGATTCTCACTGTCTGGAGTCACGCCACACTGGAAAACAAGAGCAAGAGAGACACTCACTACAGCAGGGAAACACACACACCTGTACATTATTACATATCTATAGCTTTTAGAGATATCCGACACTGAGATGAACAAAGATGCATTTTCGCTTTCTCAAACATACATACACACACACACACCCACACACCTCCTGCTGGTTTACGACGAGTTTGCGACGGCAGGCCTGAACCTCAGATTCACTGCAAGACTTCTCGTCCTCCTCCTCGGGAAGCACAGAGGAATTCTGGGAAAGTGACCTAAAATAAACATAATGAACTGGTGTTAGACAAAAATAACAGGAGTGGGTTAGACGCACCACTAAGAAACAATGCAACAACATAGAGAATGAATAAAAAAATGGCAAATGTGCGTCATTGTGAGGAACAACGTGTTGGCACGACAGATATTCATGTTAAGATTTCATTTACTACCAAAAGGTGGACCAAAGTACTCATCCGAGCAAGAACTTACTTTGAACCACTCTTCTTGAGTTTGAGTCCCTGACTGGAGTTGGAGTGGTCCAGAGGGGAGAGGGAGCGCGCCGGGGCCGGGTGGGGCTCGCTGCTGTACGGGGGCAGAGCTCCAGAGACGTGACTGGGCCCGGAGTGGAGAGGAGGGGTTGCTGCCGTGGTGTTGAGGGGCCCATTAAGCGCCTCCAGAAGAGAAACCACCTCGTAACCTGGAGGGATGTGCTCCGATGCCTGCTGACAAAGAAGAGGAACCTGCAAGTGAGTTTACAAATGCAGCAAACACACGACTGTATTCGGAAAAATATTTCTGTTCGGTGTCTTTTGTGTCATACTGAGTGTTCCTCTGAGTCGGAGGTCTGGGAAGTGATGACGGGGTTAAAGCTGGTCGGCGACAGAGGACTCAATTTCTTCCTCATGGCTCGGATCTGCAGCAGAGCTCGAAAGGCTAAAAGACACATACCAGTATACATGTTTTTCACCTGTGGAAACCACTTGACATTCCCATTTTGGGGAAAGATGCAGGGGAGAACTCACGCAGTCTGCAGATGGGGCAGCAGTTGGCCTGGTAGCGCAGCGTGTCTGCGCAGGCGTTACACAGACACAGATGTCGGCACGGCAGGATCAGTGTGTCCCTCACGTCTGACAAACAAACCACACACTCCGCGCTGTTGTCACTGATTTCATCATCTGCAACCTGTAGACAAACACCATTTAAATATCAGGTGGAAAGATATTTTGAAGTCGAGCAATGATGGAAATCTGCTGCATCGGTTCAAATTCATCTCATGTTTACCTTTGATTCTTGGCTGTTGTATTTGTTCTCAATGCCATAGATCTCCTGCAGCAGATAACTCACTCCATCCACCTGGGAAAAGGACCATAATGAAGAATCAACCCTACAGGACTCGCTGGCCAGGTGAAAAGGTCAAGGAGGACATAAAGCTTTGGTATATTTTTGCCTTTTACTAACACTAAACTGTTATGAGAGTAAAAGCGGGCATATTCACCACTTGCTTCTGCTTCAGAGGCTTCACACAGTAGCTCCCGTCCATGTGCTGCCAAAGAAGCATCAGTCGTATATGTTTACATCAAAGCAATTTTTATTAAAAGCAGTTACCTTGCCTGAGCTGCACATTGTGTCCAAATGTAACAGCTGTTCATGCACTCACAGCTCTTAAATGTACATTTTTGTGCATCAGATGACAGTGCAGTTATAGATCTAACGCAGTGACCTGAGAAGTTGGGATTGGAGGCTTTGCTCAAGAGCTTTCACATGAAATCAGATATCAACAGGATTGCTGCAATATCATTACTGCATTAGCACAAATGTAGTGATCACAAATGATAAACTGAAGCGTACTTCACGAGCAGTGAAGTCTGTACCTTTTCAAACGTAGCCAGCAGTATGTGAGAGTGGCCGATATGTTCTGTGCAGAGAGATGAAGAGAGAGGCGTGTCTGATTAGAATGCTCTTTCGCATCACAGAAATGGCCGCCCACGCCGTCAGGAAACGAACACAGAGATCAGAGCGTGATCGACACAGTGACTCACCCTCACCCTCGTCAACCACAGCCTGCACCACCATGGGGAAGACCTCCTTGTCTATATCAAACAGCAGCTGAGGGGCAAAAAGGAGGAGAGAAACATCACGTGTCCGCCTGTCCCAATTTCATTTTGGCACAATATTCAGATGACGTACACATCACTTACTTCATCATCAGCCCATTCGCTGAGGTTGACCGTGTGGGAAGGCAGACAGAACTGCTGGCAAACTCCCCTCTTAAAGTGCACCGTCTCCGACTGCAAAGAGCTGTCCTGTGGTAGATAACTACACGCACACACACACAGTTGCACTCAAACCATACCACTGCATACCATGTGAGTCACCCCTGGACCTTTTCAACTAAAAGGTGATTATGGATTATGCCTCATTTATAGCCTCAGTGCGTCATCTGTTCATCAGAAACCAACACTTACATTGGCACTCCATTGTGAAACTCCTCTATGGCCTGGTAATAGATGGTGATGGCCACCTGAGTGTCAGCATCAAAGGTGAACTCCACATTGTAGCAGGCCCTGTTCTTCCCTGCCTCCTCGTCACCCGGCAGCTTCAGGTCCTCGCTGCACCTAAGGGCATCGGGAAAAATGAGATGCTTTCAAGTTCAGAACGGAAACATGAGCCTGATCCAATCGCTCAAAGAGGAGAAAATGTGGAGATGAAATCTGCTGTCACAGTGCTCTAGGCTTCAATTATCAAACAGAATTTCTTGCAATTTCTGTTTTGGCCGGTGTCTAAAAATAGCACTGCAGACACATGATGAGACAAAATAGCTGCAATGAGGGGTTACGTGTGTGTTTTTGGTGGAAAGAGGTGCGTACCGTACAAGCCGCAGCGTGTCCTTACGGATGTTTATAAGGCTTCGTAATGTCTTCACTGGTTCCTGAGGTGGAGGGGCAGCATACGGGAACTGAAAACCAAAATAAAATACACGTTGTGAGACTAAAACATGGTAGCAGTTAACTTCCCAACCCAACTGCCCAAACATTCCTCTGGTCACCGCAGGGAATTCAAGTGTGTGCGATGTCCACGGCTCTTTAACCCTGAACACAAAAGTATGTCACCCTTGTGCTGACGAGTGCTGAGTCTGAGCGAAATTCTGCTCAGATTGTGACTTTCCAGGACTGATGCTCACAATCCAGAGGGGGCCAGGCACACACACCTGTGCTCACATAGGGGCAATTGAAGCCCTGTTGCTGAAAGGAACCGCTGGGTGAGATTATCTGGGATAAAAGACTCAACATTAACATAAAAATACATTGTGGCAATTTGTTGAACTGACCACAATGTTGAGGACAAAGGCCGATTTAAAATATAAGCTCTGACCATAACATAAAATAAACGCTGATGTTTAAACCCAAAATGAGTTTCCTTTCTCCAAACTCTTTTGTTGTGTGTTTTAAAAGCAGAAGTTGCTGAGAATGTGTAAGGAGAACCATGGCGGTTTGAGAATCTCTGGTGGAGAAACATGCAGCGACGGGGAGGATGTGGTCAGATACCTCCACACTGCCCTGCTCTGTGTGTGTGTGTTTGGCTGTGAATGGCACCGTATTCAGTATCATTACACATCTGGGCTCAGCAGGAGTCAGGCCTGTAAACCACACACACACACACACACACACACACACACACACACACACACACACACACACACACACACACACACACACACACACACACACACACACACACACACACACACACACACACACACACACACACACACACACACACACACACACACACACACACACACAGGCTAACAGATGCTGAAAAGCACCATTCATTAGGAAACTCACAGGCAACAGTGCGGGTCTTATAACTTCATAAAAATCTGGAGACATCGGAGCAACATCTAGAGAGGCTTTAGGACACAGGTTAGCCGTGTGTAAAATATCTCAAAGAATTGATTGTATTTTTTAAAAAGGAAAATCTGAATCAAATACACATTTTCTCTGCATAAATGATTAAAAACTAAGGAATAATGGATTTCTATTTATTGTACTTGTCAAGCTGAAAAGGTGCAAATCCGCATTCTTCTGTATACAGATGGTGATTGGCTGATTAGCAGCAGGTGTGCTATCTATCCACCTGAAGGCGAGCACTGCACAAAGTGGGAAACCAACCAGCATTTACATAAGCTACCTAAACTACATACAGAAGGCCCAAAATCCAATAACATGACATCTCAAGTTAAAAATAATAGACTAACTCTGTTTGAGCATTCATCACTTTGAGAGTCTTTTCTTAAAATGTCAACATATGGAAGTTGAGTGCTGTTGCGTTCACTCCTCGTGTTCTACTGCGTGATGTTGAAATTCAGAAAACACAATCATTCAACTGTTGAAAAGGGAGCACGTCAAAGTGCATTGTTTTCTGACTTAAAGGGAACTCTGTTATTTTCCCTCGTTTTCATCGTGCAACAAAGAGTATGTGATGAACATTTTTTTTTAAATGGCAAGACATGAGGGTCAACCTATATGAAATCATGCAGTGAGAGAAAAAAATAGGGCCTGAAAGCTTTAATTTTGTGTGCTTTGCTACTAAAAGCAAAGCAGGCGTTTTGGGGAGAATTCTCAATTGCCACAATTTCATAGCCGCATGTTCTGTGACCCCCTTTTAACCTCATGAACACTGACCACTGGACAAAGACAAAGTTCCATTTGTAGGCAACATGGGGACGTCTCCACACCGGCTGTCAGTCGGGTAGGAGAATGAGTGTTTGTTCTAAAAGGCGTTGTGATGAAATGCATGAGAGTTTGTTTTTTTTAAATGAAATGAATTAGTTTGAAGTAAATTGCTGCTTTTTTCCCTCCTTGTATGAAAGTGGTACCCTTGCCTTAAATGGGCAGCTGCCACATCAGAATTAAACACGTGAACATTACCTTAAAATGCATTTTGTAAACTTCCTGCGCTTCAGACAAATCACCTAAAAATATAACCTATTTTAATATGTAGAGCACTGAAACCCTGGCAGGGCTTATGATTTCACAGCACAATCTGCTCACAAAGCACCAAACATTACATCATTTTGACAGACAACCAAAGAGAAACAGGCTGCATTCTCTTCTCACAAGAAGATTATAAACAGTGTGACAATCTGGTTTAAACTGCACTCCTAATTTTACCCCTGGACTAGACAATAAGAGCCGAGAGTGAGATTAGTCAATAAAATAATCTCTCCATATTTATCAGCCTGCCAAGCTTCATTAACCTCCTCCAGGCATTTCAGCCTGCGTGAGATTTCCCTCCTTCATTCATTAGTTTGACCTTCAGGGCTGTGGTACAGATAAACGAGCCGTGCTGAAGATGCTTCACTTATCAACGTCTGCCAATGAGCGTTTGTTATTCTGCTGTAAAAATCAGTTTGACAGAACGAGACGTTGGAATAAATTTAATTTGGTGGATGCCTGCTGGCTGCCACTGCAGGAGCTGCAGCTGCTGACAATATCAGATCCCATTTAACAATTTATCACTACAACCATCCGACGACATCACTACACTCTCACCCGAACATCTACTTTTATTCCTTTTTGCATACACACTTATAGTATGCATTTTAATTTCAAAAACTAAAGACGGTTACTGATATCAACACAATATTGGAGATTATAAAAAATCTGATACTGACTAATACCATTAACATTTTTATAACATGAATGTAATGTGGTGAGATAGTGATGCTGATATTTTTATTTGCCTGTTGAATCTATCAGCCGGGCAGTAAAACCTTTTACTGTGAGCGTTATGCAGTGAGAAGAATACATACCGCTACTGGTCTGGTTCCCAGGAAGTTAAGGTCTGTGTTTTCCCCGAACAGGTAACCCTCTGGATGGGTAGAGTCAAACTTCTCTCCCCCCATGATGAAATGACTGGCGAAGTAACTCCCTGTATAGAGAGTCGAGTGTAAAGACATGACGTTACAAATCAACCTTTGTGTATTTTTTCTAAAAAGCATACAAAATCTTAGTGCTAACATTCTGTAAGGTAAGTCAGGTTTCTGGCACTTAACTGGCATAAAACTATCACATTTATTTCCTTTAATAGACACTTACAAGCAGTGCACTGACATCAGCTCACATGCTTTTATCACCGACATTACAACCAATAACTGATCTTCAGTCAAACAGGAAACTAGTGGATGACAATTATCTGTTATCTATATGGGTCAAAAAGCCCGACCCTTTGATGTTTCTCATGTTTCCATGTCTTGTGTGAGGATTTTGTGCTTGAATCATTGGAGTACCTTTGGCTTTTTAAAAGTTCTGCGACAATCAAATAATAGTTGAGAACACAGTGTTCATTTGAACTTGCAGCCTAATAGATTGATAGAAAATGGATCGATAACCATTAGTTGCCTAACCTAAAAGCCAGAAAAGGGTTCAGCTGTTACAATACTGGCCAGAGGGTTGAGGGTTCGGAGGGCAAAGGTCTCAAAGATGCAGGACAACACAGGGGGTAACAGAGAAGCAGGTTTAACAACTAAAACGACAAGACACATGGATGGAAACAAGAAATATAGGCAGCTAAATAATGCCCAGGGAATAAGGGCAAGCTAAAGGCAACCTGGAGGGGAGGCAGAGCAGAACAGGAGCCAGGATGAAATAAAACGGAGACAAAACCAAACTGACATGGAAGAAGGAAACAAACTAGAACAGGGACCAGAAACACAAGGAACCAGGGAATAAGAGACGTGGAACAGACAGAAAAAAAGAGAACAGAAGCAGGAACAAACCAGTATAAAACCAGGACGAACAAACCAGAGGTGAGGAAAAGACACAGACTAAATACACAATGGGTTGATTACAACAAGGAACAGGTGAGGACAATCACACAGGAGGAAGCAATTAGGCAACACCAGGCAGGAACACAGGGGCAGGAATACAAGTCAAGTCAGAACACACAAGAGAAACAGAAGGAAACAAAACACATGATCCTAACGCAAACAAAATCCTACTATTACAAATGAGTATCAGTATCTTGAAACAATGAGGAATAGTACAGATATTCTGTATTCTAGAAATATTTAAGTTACCTTAGTCAGGTAGATTGTGACCACTTGTTTGGATGAATTATGATTTTAAAACTAAATGGATAAGGTATTAAGTTTGTTGCAAGCCCGACCCATCTGGCACTTCACCGACATAAAACTACCACCTTTCCTTGAACACAGACACTTACAAGCAGTGCAGCTTACTACATCAGCTCACACTCTGATCACTGACATCACAACCAATAACTGAGCTTCACAGGGGTTTGATGGAAAAAAATGGCTGTGATCCTTGGACAAAATTTGGAGGGTAAAACAAGAAACATGAAAAGATAATCAGTCAATTAACAGGAAATTACTGGATGACAATTAACTTATTTATATATCTCAAAAAGCCTAAACATTTGCTGTTTTCCATGTCTTATCATGTGAGGAATTATTGTGCTTTTATTATTGGCGTACCTTTTTTTACTTCTGTGAAGATCAAATAGTATTTGAGAACACAATCATTTAAATTTCAGCATTAGTTGCCTACCCTCAGAGCCAACAGAGGTTGAGCTAAATCATTCTCTTAGCTTTGGTTGTTATTATACTGAAAATACAGCTATCCACCTGTTTACTAAGGCCTGGGTTTGATGAAAACAAGGCTAAACAGAGGTTGTGCCTTTTAATCACAGGGTTGGCTTATATCATAAGTCCGTAATAGCAGTTCTTTGTGTAGGACAGGGGCTTTAAATGCACACTAGACAGCCAAGTCATCTATCTGTTGGCAGTGAAGGACATCTGGTCGGGCATTGCTGATATGAATCAGGCTATGGCTGGTTTCAGACCTCTCACTGTTGGAGGGATTTAGATGCTTAGAGTTCACACTAAACAAAAGCTATTTCCATACAAGAACATCACAAGTCCTGGACGTCTAATGACTCAATTTCCTTCCTTATTATTATTTGCAGCAGGCGATTCAAGCCAAGGCTTTGACACCATATCCCACAGACAGGAACTGGGACTAACAGATCAGTTTCACGGCACAAACGACCACATTCCTCCTCCTCCTGCTCTCATCACTCCTTCAAACTGATAATTCACAAATTTAGGCAACCTGTGATGAAATCAGCTACCGTGTGGCCAGAGTAGTACAAATGGCTCTGCTGTCACAAGCCACTTTGTTTTTTTCCTTCTACTCCTGCCCCCAAGACAAATTTCAACAAAACATTACAGAGCTGCAAGATCATGGGCACAATCTAACAATAAACCTAGTGAATTGGTTTGATAGCCATACATAGACCCTCCCAAAATTCTTTCAAATAGCTTATAAATATCTAAAAATCTATTTATCCCTTACTATGTAAGAGAAACCATGTTTAGGGTGTAGGATGGTGGAAAAAGTAACAGGAAATGTAGGTGGGGTGACATGCAGCATGGCTGTGAGATCACAAGTACACATATGTACATCCTGAACACTAAGCCCCTACATACACTCGATACTGATATGAAAAAATAAGTTACTGTAGTTAAAACTGAGCATTATAAAACAAAAACTAATACTGTAATGGAGAAAAATTGAGATTAAACGCTAAAACATGGCATGCTGTAGTTTTGATATGCATGTTAACATGTATGGAGAAGCCGATATATCTGTGAGCAATGATCTGTTGAGCTTTTCTCCAAGAGGTATCAAAAAGATTTTTTCTTAAAAAAATACTTATCCATCTGTCCATCGATACCCATACCATGATATCAACTAGACTCTCTCCTATTTTTCTAATCGTGTTTTCTAAGTTTCTCGATTCATTTGTTTTTTTCTAAATTTTAAATGTTTCAATAGAAGTTTTCTGTATTTTTCTCTCATTGTTTTCAGTTAAGTTGAATATAGAATCCAATTGATTAATGTATTTGTTTTCATTCCTGGATATGTTTTCAGTGGATGAACTGAAATTTTGAATAATCAACCTTTAAGAACTGATTCATCGTTTCAGTTTCTTCCAAAGTTGCTGGTATTCAGCATCTCAAATATATCTGTTCATTATTTATCAATTGTATCAATTTGTGTTCACTGTTGACAACATAGGAAATTCAAAGCCTTCAGGTGGATAGATAGCTCAAGTCCTAGATTGCCCCAAAACTAACTAAATAAATAAAAAATGACAAATATGAACACATTCTGGTGCCTTGGATGGAGGTCTCTCCTAAAAACCCTGGCAGGCATGGAGCCTCCCTGTCTCCACAGGTAGGTTAGAGCTGGACTGTGCTGAAGGCCTGACAGCACACTGAGTATGATGATGATGGTTGAGATTTTGACATCTAGTTCAAATTTCTCAATCAAATCATCTGCATTGAGGACCTAACTGTCCCCCACCTCCATCCCCGAGCTGACCTGTTGTTCGGTGACTTACCAGATTTCGGTGGATAACGGTACACGGAATTGGACGGGATGTCCACTTCTTCCACGCCTATGTTCTGCCTGCTCGTTAAAGCTCCCATTTCCACTCAGAAAATAACCTCCACACTTCAGGTTCGCTTTGTTCGCGGCGGCTCTTTATTCAGGATCATTTAATCCAGCTCCCACTGCCCCCTGTCCATTCCGAGCCGAGCCCAGCCGTGAATGTGACCGTCCCGGGGATTAGCAGTTGTTCCCTGGCTGCTTATCCCTCCGTGATCAACAGTGCAGCTTGTTTTGAGGCACAAACAGCCGATAGCGTCCTTTTAATAACGGAGAAGCGCCCTCATCGTGGCTTAACCGACCAAAGCGAAATCTCCTTGCTTGGCTTTGGCTTCAGGGCGACTGTGTGGCACAAAGTAGCGGTCTCCTCGACATCTCTGCCCGGCTGCACGGCCTGGCTGGATGTTGATCATCTATCCCCGATACTGTCCGTTGTTAAAGCCTGTCAAAGAGGTCTGTGGCTCCCCATGACGTCAGGCACAAATCCGGACCGTGGTTTTTGCGCAGTCCTCTCCGAGCCGCTTTATAACGTGACCTTCCTACGCCAAACGTGCGAGCAGCAGCGCTGACTGCAGTGCAGAGAGGACAGTACTGTGGAATACACACCGAGACTAAAGCTGAAGTATCCTGTTGACATTAAGGGGAAATGTTTTTAAATAATTTAGCACTGACTGGAGCTTGTTGGCAACAAGTAACACTTACAGTCGTGAAAATTAAAATATACTGACATATCAAGGCGCCGGTACTTGTATCGGTGGGGCATGGGGTGGTTACGCCAAAAATGCAACGATGATTCCAAGTTCTATATTCGCTTTTGATAAGAATAAACAGAACAAAGATAATATTACGCTCCGAAAATAGGATTTTATATTTCCATGGCGAGGCTCCTCCGCACCAACAGAGGGCAATATGGCGCTTCGAGCCAGGGAAGTGGAACAGGCAAACAGCCAATCAAAGGAGGCCAGCGAGGGACGCAAAGAAAGGGGAAAGGAAGCTTTGTTGCCGCCATTTCACGTGAGAGTAGCGCGGTTGTGACGACGTCCAGGGCCAAACAAACAAAACAAAAAGGCGTGGAATTAAATTTAATACACCGACCGGAGATTGATAGACGCACGGCAACGATTTAACCACACAGCGGGGCCTGCGGGGTTACGCTTCAACTGGCCTACTGTGTGGCTCAAGAGAAGACGAAAATGAGCTACGGAAGGCCGCCGCCTGATGTTGAAGGGATGACCTCTCTGAAAGTGGACAACCTGACCTACCGAACTTCCCCGGAAACTCTGCGCCGCGTATTTGAGAAGTACGGCCGGGTGGGCGACGTCTACATCCCCCGGGACAGGTACACCAAGGAGAGCCGGGGCTTCGCTTTCGTGCGGTTCCTCGACAAGCGCGACGCCGAAGACGCAATGGACGCCATGGACGGCGCGCTGTTGGACGGGCGGGAGCTTCGTGTACAGATGGCACGCTACGGACGACCACCAGATTCTATGTACGGCCGTAGAGGTGCTCCACCCCGCAGGTACGCTGGTAACGGACGGAGAAGCAGGAGGTAATGGCGCACGGCACACCGGTGTTTATAAACTAGAACGTTAAATGGCGCGCACGAGCCGAAGCACATGAGGCTTGTGTACCTTATCTGCTGTCGTACTCATGTTTGTGCTTGGATAGATTCTGCAAATTGCAATTTCTCATTTTTACATACCTTCTAAATTGATCCTGCTTTTTAAAAGGGTCCCCTTGATTCTATTGCATTTGCATTTACATTAATAGTGAGTATTGGTTGTATGCATGCTGTAATATTGCAGTATTCAACCACCTTAGTTTCAGCCACGCCCCTTCTTAAGCCTTACGTAATCTCCTGCTTCTGACCATTAAATATGTGCCATTTGTTCTTGATACATCAATTGACTGTAATTATCACATCGCTTCACATATTGTCTTATTGTATTAATGACTGTCTCTTTTTAACCTCAGTCGTTCAGGCAGCCCACGGCGTCGCAGGCGTAGCCGCAGCCGCTCCAGGAGCCGAAGTCGCTCCCGATCCAGAAGCCGCCACCACTACAGCCGTTCGAGGTCTCGCTCCTACTCCAGATCCAGGTCCAAGTCCAAGTCCAAGTCTAAATCTAGAAGCCCACGGCGAAGCAAATCCAAGTCTCCCTCCAGGTCACGATCCCGCTCGAGGTCCAAGTCGAGGAGCCGGACTCCGCCTTCCAACAGGGGCTCCAAATCCAGGTCCAGATCCAACTCCAAGAGTAGGCCTAAATCTCCAGAGGACAACCAACCTGAGTCTTAAACAGAACCTGGACCCGATGAGACGGTATACGGGGAAAGGAGTGGGCGGTATTCTTTGCTATAAATGTCTAATATCAACTTAAGTTGATATTCTGCAGTCTTGGTGCTAATTTCAGTCACTTTCACCCAGGCTATCAAGTCTGCAGAATCCTAACTTTTTAGAAGTTGAAAACCAAAAACAGGTGCAGATCATAGCTCACAGATAATGGGGTTTTACCTTAATTGTATCAACTGTAGCACTTAGTACGAAGTGGGTTCTAAACATTTGTAGCCATGAGTGTATATGGGAAGGGCTGCTTGGGGACTGGGCTGCATGACTCAAACGTTCACCTAAATGTGGATTCTTTCCTCCAAGCTGCGGAGTCCTGTTTGCAAAGAGAGGAGATGGGGGTGTGGCAGTGTGAGAGCAGTTAGTGTGTGACCCGCCCATGTGACCTGCCTGTTGCTGATGGCGATGGCAGTTGCTAAGGAGCAGGTCACCAAGGCAACGTGGTTGCTATGAAGCAGGTCGTCATGGCGGTGGTTCGGGCTGTCAGTTGGTGTATGAGGTGGTGTGGTGAGGTACGTTCACGGGAATCGCAGTCAGACGCACTGAGCGCTGTCCCACCTGTGACTGTGGTTTCCTCTACCACTCATAAACGGAATACACCATGAGGTTTGTTTTTCTAATAATGCCCGAGTGTGAGACTCTCAGTCTGTAAGAGTTAGTTTGGGGATTGGGGTCCATGGAAGGTGTGTGAAGATGTACAACTAAAGTTGTAATAGCAGGAGAGGGCTGTCCTGCATCCTGTTTGATAAACTTCATATTTAGTAACAAAACATTCCAGTTCTGCAAAGAGTAAATTTATCATGCTAAATACATCTAGATGAGCTGCAGACTTTGAGGTAGCAAATGGGGTTTCTCGTGTTAACTCTGCTCTGTCGTTCCTTTCCAGATCTCAGATGGGCCTTTGAGGACATCAGGAAGAGCCTTGCTTTCAGAAAGTGGACTCCCGTTTTACCACTGAATGCTGACTGAAAGGTTATTGGAAAGTGATCTTAAATGTTTAGTTTGATTTCCTTTATCGAGACAAATCCTGTACTATTCTACACGTGATCTATGTCCACAATGGTAAGCATACTTGAAAGGGATTTGTAAGGTGTTTCCCATCTAAGTTGGAATTATTTCATTTGAATTTGTACTTGTTAATAAATTCTTTTTTTTCCATTTATGTAGCTTTCTTTTAATCAAATTCCTTGTCGAATAATTTGTTCCAGATGGATGTGGAAGACTTTGATTTACTTCCAAAGTTGATGTAGAAACATGGTGTCATATTGGATGAGAGCCTTAACAGCAACATTTTACCACTGTTTTAGAAAAAAAAATGACAGACAGTACAGAGAAAAATTAAAACATTGGCAGTGCCACTTAATTTGTGACTTGCTAATCCGGCAACGTAGCATTCTCATCTGTCAAATACATCACTTTTCTGTCTGGTTAAATTTGCTTTCCTATGACTCTAACCCTCTTTCTTGTGTATCTTTTGTGCACTAGGCGCAGTTGTGTAGCAGTTGAGTAATGCTGGTTAGCTGTTAAGATGCGGTGCAGTGCGGTGGTGACATGGTGTGGCGTGTTGCGGTGCTGAGTGCCCGGCGCTGTTCCGGGGCTCGACCCTCCGCTGCTGTTTGCCGGTTTGTAAGCTCACAGGTGTGGCAGATCATCCATCTTCTTCTGTCTTGTGACCTCTCTTCCCTACATGTGCTATGAAAAAAGACCCCCCTCCTCTCCCCTCTCCCCATATGTTCCTCTTTGCCCCCACCTTCCCTTTCCCTCTGTTAATACTGGTGTTTGCTTTTGAAATTGAGTCCAGTGTGACTGAAGGGTTGAAATGGCAGTTTTTCTTTGCTGCTTTAAAGACTTTTGTGTATTACATTCCTGTGTGAACCCCCTCCAATGTCTTTCAATTGCTTCAGGTGAATGCTAATAAACATCTTTGTTGTAGATAAGTGGTTGGTGTGATCTGTTTCATTGATGGTGTGTAATGCTGTAGCAGCATTGGATTTACTGATGCTGTTGTCTCCAAAGAGTTAGTTTTTTTTGCCCAGTTAGTTAAAGGTTTGGAATTAAGATGATGGCCACTGTTAATGTAAGTGTGCTTAGTTTTTAGTGGATCCAAACAGGAATTTAACAATCTGACCCAAATGAAAGCAAAGTCAAAGCACAAGAGTAGAACCTGATATTATTGATTTAGGAAAGGTATTGATTACTTAATGGTTTTGATGATTTTGTGTTTTATCATTTTAACCCTGGTAATACAGTTTTTATGTCCTATTTGATATCCCTTTAACTGTTCCAATGTCATCAGGCAGTATTTATTACATGTGGGGGGGATTATCTAATGGGCCAATTAGAATCCCCGTCAATAATTATTACTTTATTTTTTTTATGAGAAACTAGATTATGCAGGGGATTTATGCTCTTTTGTTTAAGGTATTTTAATTAATTAAACGGTGGAATTAAACTTTATATATCCATCACCTTAATCATCAATATTTAAAGCAGATAACCGTATATGCGTTATGCTTAGACACTCAGTAACGGTGCGGCGTAATCTGCGTTAATCCTCCCCGCAGACTCTAAATGTATCCTCCGGTGAACACGCAGTATCCCTCCGCAGACGTAAACCCTGCTTGACTTCACCAACATGGACTCGCATGGCGCTGTCACTTACCCCTCCTCCCCGTTTGTTAAGCAAACACGCTGCTAACGGGATTAACGGTATAAACGACCGAGAGCCGAGCACGTTGCAGCGGCGGACGGTGGCTCAACCTCTCGGTGGGGGGCGGAACCGGAGGATGTGACGTCCTGCACGGAGAGGAGATTCAACAACGCAGTGCTGCTCGGTTATGTTGATGTCTGTCTAAATACAAGAACTAGGATGGGAAACAGTGAGTGGAGCCATTAAACGGAACCGGGTGAATCCACATTTAAAGAATATAGATTCAATTCAGCACAAAAGCCATTTAAAACAGTTGTACAGACTTTATTACAGGCCCTAGAAATCTGCATCCGCCACAATTATGGATCTAACTTTTGTATTATCCGCTGTAATATTTACTCTTCTGGCTATCGTGGTCGCTACATCGTTATTGAGGAGCTCTTCGCCTTCAGCAAATGCGAAGAGTCAATGCGGACACACAACAGACGGTGCACCGGGAAGATTAGATCAACCTGAGCCGGTGCATAACGACAGTGTTCTGGACAAGAGCTACAAAGCTGCGGAGGAGTGGAGAGAGATCAGCGGGGATGTGGTCAAACCAGCGCAGGCAGTAAGTACACCTCTATTTTTTAATCAATCATATATCATAGCATGTGGGAATAAGTGATCAAAACACTCACACAAGTGCAAAGTAAGGCCCTACCAGTACCAGCATTTAGGCCGATATCGATGTCAATATTGGGAAGTAAGGCCAAGATAGTACTTAATGGTAACTGGTAAAGGAAATATGAATATGAAAAGACAATCCACGCACAGAATGAATGTTGGCAATGACCCTCATGTAGCAGTTGTGCAAAAAGAAAAAGAGAACAGTATCAGTTGTTTACAATGTAAACCGTCAAATTTAACAACAAATCCATCAAATATCCATAAAAATAGAAACACAACGAAATTATCACTTAAAGACAGAGAACTGGATGGATATTCAAGGGAATTCATTGACAAAAGTGCAAGTAAAGATAAACATACATATGCACATAGCTATACTTAAAGCGATTCTGATTCTGATTCTGATTCTGTAGCTGTGATAGGCAAATACTGTCTGAGAATATCATCCATACAGCCATTATTGGTGAAATTATTAATTGACTCTATGACTCCAAATCTGTGCATAACATTTTTTAATTTGTGCTGGGAAAATTATTGTGGACAAATCAGTACAGGGACAGAAGTGTCAAATCAGCTCCCCAAAGAGTATAGAGAGGTGAGACTGGCCTTTCCCATCAGGGATACTGGTGGGGGTGTGGGTGTCAGCATTCAGGGAGAGGTGGGGAATGAAGGGACCAGAAGGGATCAAGTGTGTCAGTGGTGTTTTGGGTGGGGGGGGCACCTGTTTAATGATGGTATTATACCCCCTTAATTCTCTGACAGGAGGAGTCACATCTCCACCCTCATACGGAAGAACTGACAGAGTTCCCCCCGTCCACATCTAGTCTGACTGACCACAGGCCGGCACTGTGGGTCACGAGTTTAGACGTAGACTCATCGGCCGAGGCCTCGTCAGAAAGCAGCCACAGATCTTTCATTGGGCTCTCTGAGAAGGACCTCTTAAAGTGTGCTTTCTCTTCTTTCCAGTCTGAAGGAGCCACAGAGAGCTCAGAGATCAATGGTGAGCAAATGATTCTTCTGACATCAACGTTTAGATATATACAGTAAATAGATATAAACCGCTAATCTGAATTCAGTCCAGTGTTATTTTGTAGCTAAATCTGACTCTGTTTCACCAGATGATATGGAATCAGATGACTTCGATTCCTTGAAATATGTCCCTGGAAAGGCGAGATCCCACCATTTGCAAGTGATGATGTCTAAGCAGGAGCTGGAGGAGGAGCAGAGGTCAGTGACAATATTTCCAATGAAAGCAACGACAATACCATACAAGAAACCCCTGAGAGCACTTTATGTCGAATGATATCACAGGAGAAGCAGTGCTATTGAATGATGTTAATACATTCAAAAGGAAGTATTCAGGTTAAATCAATTTTGATTGATTGAACAGTTCTTATACAGCTCATATACTTCAGATAAGACAGAAAATGTGAATCATCTGCAAATAAACAACTAACAGTTCAACTCCTATGACAAACACAGAAGTAAGAAAAGTGTTTATGTACTGGTATGTTCTTCTGTAATTTCCTGCTCTCACAGGACACAGTTGACCCCTCTGAACAAACAATTGCAACAAATGTTTGTTTATTTTAAAATATTGATTTATGATTAATTTTTATCACTGAATGACAGATTCAGTTTGATATTCAGTCTGACTTCAGAAGCGGTTTTCAGTCCTAATGGTCAGATTTGTGATACTGTTGGTCCTGAACGACCATATGATCAGTTCTACTTCTCCGAACCCCCGCCCCCCCACCTCATACTCACCTCTGACTCACCTTTAGGTGTGTGTCCACCCCCCCCGGGTCCTCCTCAGCTTATCCCCCTTGGTTGCTCCTCAGCTTGGTGGAGGTGTTGATTGTGTCTCCACTTTGCACCTCTGACAAAGGAGTGATAGTTAATACCTTTAGGACTGTCCTGTGTTTTGCCACTAGGAGGAGTATACTGCGGTACTGAGACCCAAATTACTATAGCTTGTCAAACACAGATGATACCCTGCACCCTGTTTGCTGTTCTTCTAAACATCTATTTGTAAATGTTCTCTTCCCAGGGTGCAATGTGAGCAGCTGGCTGCCATTTTCCAGCTGCTGAGAGACAACAAAGACGCATTTGGGGATGTTTCTGAAGGAGACATGGACGAGCAGCTCAAACTTTACTCCATCTGAGCTTCCTTTGAAACTCTCCTCATACCCTGTTCATGCCGGCCACAGGCCATTCCACTTGTCACACACCAAATGAACTTATTGCTGTATTGAATATGCAAAATCATCCTCCCAATTCCTAAACCTTCATGTGTCACATTCTGTCCATATGGAAATGAAACCAAAGCAGCTGAATGTATTGCAAAAAAGAGCTTGCATCACTTAGAAGGACTAAAAGAAACAAATACAAACCCCAATTTCCCAAAAGTTGAGACGGTGTGTAAAGTGGAAAAAAAATAATGATAATGTTCTGAAAATTCTCTTATATCTTTTGTTGATTGAAAATGAATGAGTGTATATTTATAAAAAGCTTTGATCAGTTAAAACTTTTGTGTACTGTTTTTAGGGACTGCTTTCTGTTTTTATGTGCATTTTACACACTGTTGCACCTTTTTTGTAATTGGGATTTGTATATGATAATTACAGAACTTTTTTATGTTTATGTTGTATGTCTTTTTTTCTTTCTCCTGTCTGTAAATGTTTGATGGCTTCCTGCTATTCTTAAAAAAAACCTTAATCGTACTATTGTAGTAAAGATAACATGTATGAATGGATGTGTCGTGACTGTGTCTGTTATGTGCCTCCTATTGTTTGCGCTCCATCATTTTCTTATAATAACTATGTCGCAGCCCTGCCCCTTCACATCCAGGAACCGGTTGTGTCCAACATGGCACTGCAGCCTTCACACGCAAAATGTTATCTCAGTCTAATTTCAGCAGGCTTCAATACCCAAAGTGTGCTTATACCTGCACAAAGACAATCTCAACATGAGGGAATGGAACAGGCATTCACATTTTGACAATCCCTTTGGTTTCATGGAGTACAAATATGATGGTAGGTATGTGTGTGCACTGTGATCATAAGCAATGAGCTCTATTTTGGGGCATAGTCCATTTATAGTTCATTCCATTTAATGAAATGGGTGAACAATCGACTTATCTGCATAATATCAATCGATAAGAGCCTATGATAATGAGCATATTCATCACTGAAGCGCCTGCATTGGCAATGAATAGGAGACAAACAATGAACAGGAACTGACTTTCTTAAGTGTCCTGAAAAGAGTTTCTGGATCAGGAAAGTTCAAGTTATGAACAAAGAGTTCTAGAAAGTAACAGGAGAGAGTGAGCATGAATACACATACATAACTCTGCACACCTGCACAGATATATGGATTGCAATTTGAGATAAGACATAACACAGATACTATATGCACAATGCACAGTGCACAGTGTATTTTATTTTTATTAATCATATCAGATAGGCAGGTTACCTGACACATTGAGCTAATATTACTGTGGCGTGCTTTGCATTGGATCCAGCTTTGAAATGCAACTTGTTTGTTGCAATCTAAGAGACATTCATGTGAATGTTGATGTCCCAGCTTCACTCTGATCTGACTTTTGGTTCTGCAGGATGAATGGAGCCGTCACCAAAGGTAATGAGGGCAATGTTGGAAACAAAACACTTGTTTATGTTCACACAGCTCACGCATCACATGGACTGTTTACCCTTCTGCCATCTGGTAGACGCTACCGGAGCATCCGGTAGCCTCCTGTGACTTTGCACTCGGTTATCATTGGCACACATGCCACTTTAGATTGATTAATTTGTAATAGTCTGTATATATATTTTTTTATTCTGCTGTTATTCAGTCTGGTCTGCACTTTCATTCCATTTTCTTTAATGCTTATTACTTTGCACTAAATTCAATTTCAATATTCTGCTGTACATTAAAAAGAATTTCAATGTGCAGTATGACCCTACGCAAATGACAAATAAACTTGAAACTGGAACTGAAACTCAATCACCTCATCCCTGATATTTTTCAAGAAGTATGGATTCAAAGAAATCCCTCATGATCAGGTACTCAGCAGCATTGTTAATGCTAAAGTTGTGTATATCATCTACATCTTCACAGCAGACCCTACTCAGGCAGTTACAAAGCCTTCTATCCTCCTCTTCCCTTGCAGGGTATAAAGTATGTCATGATTCCTATAGGTTTGAGAGATTTCATTTGGCTTCAGGGTCTTCTTACTAAAGAAAGGGTCACTGAGGGCCAATACAAAAACCTACGGTGAATATCAACTCTCCATATTTCGTCCAACAATGTCCTTCAATTCCTCACAATGAGCCAATATTTCAAATTTGAAGAATCTACTATTTACCCTGTGTCTTTACCTTCCAGGCCCTGGACGTATTATCCTGGGCAGTTTGATGAGAACCGTTTTAATGTTCTACACCCGGATTTTACACCCGGAGATATGTGCGGAACAGGTCAATTCCTTTTATAAGCCTATGCAAACATTTATTATGTAATACTTGTAAGAGTGTGTGGGTGTGGGTGGGTGGGTGTATCTGCCATTTTTATTTGCTCATTGTCCACAGGTTCTTAAAGTCTCCTCAGCTGAATGCCCGTCACTGGCCAATAGTCAGACCCAGTAATGGTGCATTCACTGTCTTCCTGGCTCTGCACACCTGTGACATAGTAAGTTTGCTGGAGGTTGACAACAAGGCGGCAATGCATGTTCACAAATCTATGCAGTATGTAACAAATACCTTCCTCTCAGGTGGATATCTATGGGTTTATGCCAGAGGACTACAAGAAATATTCCGACTACTATTTTGAGAGACAATCTAAAACCAGTGTTATTTTCTACAGCAACCACGACTACCTCCAAGAACTGAACCTGTCGAAAACATTTCACAACACCAAAGTCATTAAGCTTTATCAAAGAAAGGAAGAAAATGTGACAGAAAAGAAAATAAACAACACAAACAGTCTGTGCATGCAATAGCAGCAACGGCCCATTTCCATTTAATATATATGTTATATGTGGCTTTATCTTTGCCATGCAGTTCACACAAATTGACTCTTTTGATCTGTAATGTGTCACGGCCATGATATTGTATGTGAGCCATAACAAAACTGTGTTCAGTTTAATTACATCATCTGCCAGACCAGTGACTGATTAACAGAACACCGAACAGTTCCTTTTTAATTTTTTAATTTTATTTTACATCCCAGGCGGGCCAGGACGGTTTCATAGGGACTCAGCTTGTGAACCGGAGGGTCGCCGGTTCGAGTCCTGTATGGACCAAGAAAGTGGACTGGCAGCTGGAGAGTTGCCAGTTTGCCTCCAGGGCACTGCCGAGGTGCCCTTGAGCAAGGCACTGAATCCCCAACACTGATCCACAGACGGGGCTCTTTCTGTTTAAAAAATTAAAAAAAATGACATCTGTCTTCAGTATTAAGTTTCGATGGGGGCCACCTTATTGACAGCCGGTTGCTAATGTACAGACTTTATTTTACAGGCATATACTGTATGTATACTTTTCCCACACTGGCCAAGATGAAAAATGTAAGTAGCTTATCATTCTTGTCAATTCGTAAGTTATTACTGTCTTTTGTCCTTTGAGTAGGACGACAAGACTTTGTATGTAAACTACAGTATGTTCACTTCCCCCCGCTGTAAACGTACCTGACCAGATCGTACGAAGTGTTCTACTGTGACAGAAGTTTATGGTGTACCATAATGGTTTACTTAGAACTACGTGTTTATACGATTTATTTGACTATGGGCCCGCCATTACATGTTGACAGTTAACTATTACTACCCATCTGTCAATGGCAAATAGATTGCACGCCCACACACCAGTGTCTGAAACTATGGTTAAATCTTGTGGTAACGTTCCCCTACTAGCAATTAATATGAATTGTTTCAAAATAGCAATAATAAGCATATATTTTACATTAATAATACTAATAACACTGAAACAATCACAGCCGGGTACAGTCCACCAAAAACTAGTGTTGACCAATATGTAGTACCAGGACAATGTTACACTGTCGAATTTGAGAGCTCACATGATTACGCAATGAAAATCAAGAACTCCATTTTACTCATAGTCCCAGTAATACTTTTGCCTTTGAGGGCTGGGAGCAAGCCTACTCAACTTTAAAAACACCACACTGGCCTGCAATTATGTTCAACACAGCTTTATTTCACAATTGTTGCATATTTTTGTAAACGAAAACGCATATACGTTACATACATTATAAACAGTATATCTAAAAATCGGTTGCTATGTTTTTGGCGAACACATCCACAAAATCCTCCAGACAGTTTTGATCAGCAACAACACTAAAACACCAGTAACTATCCAGGGGTGGCCACAGCCCTCCTTGCCCCCTGCCTGGTGACACTATTGGCTGTTATTATCCCAAAAAAGATGAGACAATATGTAAATGCAAATAAAAACAGGAATCAATGTTCTAAAAATTCTCTTCTTCAATCCTGAAATTAAGCTCAATCTTAGCGTAAAGATAATATGTGTGGATGGGTGTGTTTAGCAATGTGTGTCCTTTTCTCTGCAGTTTATCAGTTTCATATGATATGTCACAGCCCTGCCCATTTAGATCCAGGAACCAGTTGTGTCCAACAAGGCACGGCAGCCTTCAAACAGAGGAGAGACGTCACTGTAACCAGCAAGTAACTTTCTGATGAACTCCAGCGATGCCATTTCAACATTTTAAGAGAATTTTGCTGTTGCTGATCTCCGCCAGCATTGTGTTTTTGATTCTGTCATGGCAACCAGTAAGGTAGGTTTGTGAAGGATTTTTATGTTGTTCAGAGTAACATCAGGAAATATATGAAATGATATTACAGTAATGAATTAAATGTATAAATGTATGATCACTAACTACTGTTAACAATGATTTATCTGTTACATTTCCTAGTTAATGTTGGAAATGTTGCTAACTTTTCCGTCAATGAGTATCACATTCCAAAATGTTATGTCAGCCTAATCTCAGGAAATGGCAAACAAGGAGGAAAAGAGCAGGAGGGTCACTCTAACAAATCCGTCAGGCATACATACGCTAACCTGACTCCCACAACAATTGTCTTTGCACCCAAAGACTCAACGAGCTCAGGTGCATTGAAATCAGACCATGTGCCCCATTCACAAGTAGTCACCTCAACACGGGGAGCTCCAGCAACCGTCTTGGAGACCCCCATACCCCTCATCTACAAAAAGGATTTTCTGAAAATGCCTGAGTGGGATTTTGATGATGTGTACAAACAGGATGCTGACCACAGAGAAACAGTAAGTGCTCTGATAAGAGACTGAATAGAATTATGACAAGTGTAGGTAAACATGGCAGATTCCTTGTGTCTGTGTTCAATTAGTTCTCTTCTCAACTAACGTTTATGTTAATGGTACGTGTGTATGTGTGTGTGTGTGTGTGTGTGGAGACGTGAGTAACATTTCCTGCTTCTCTGTCACTTTTTTATATCTGCAAAGCACATTCTTTACTGTATCAGTTTCTACACATTGTCATGTTTATATCTACTCTGTAAGGATCAGCTGAATGAATGCAGTTTTTTCCTTTGCATTCTCAGACGTGTCCCCAGTCTCTATGGAAGTCTGCAGATCAGAGCTTTAAGCAGGCTTCGATACCCAAAGTGTGCTTATACCTGCACAAAGACAATCTCAACATGAGGGAATGGAACAAGCTTTCACATTTTAACAGTCCCTTTGGTTTCATGGAGTACAAATATGATGGTAGGTGTGTGTGTGTGTGTGTGTGTGTGTGTGTGTGTGTGTGCGTGCGTGCGTGCGTGCGTGCGTGCGTGCGTGCGTGCGTGCGTGCGTGCGTGCGTGCGTGCGTGCGTGCGTGCGTGCGTGCGTGTGTGTGTGTGTGTGTCTGTGTGTCTGTGTCTGTGTATCTGTGTCTGTGTCTGTGTCTGTGTCTGTGTCTGTGTCTGTGTGTGTGTCAGCCAATCTGGGAATTTTTCAAAAGTTAGTAATCCACTTCTCTACTGCGCATGTACTCTATTTGGCTTCTATAGATGTGATGCCAGCTGTGAGGTTGATCCCAAAGCCAAAGGAGCCATTATTACGTCCCAAAAGAGACAGTGATGGCTGTGTAAGTTGTGCTGTGGTGGGAACTGCAGGGATCCTCAATGGCTCTGGAATGGGGAGAGAGATAGATGCACATGATTATGTGTTTCGGTAAGAAGACGGGGGCATGAGATGTATACAGTTCTCTGAGTGGTTAGAATGATTTGTTCCTGAAATCAAGTGAAGATTTCATATGTTAGAATTGATGAACTTGATGTTCATTTCTAATTGAGGTTAATTTAGCAGTGTGTATACGGGCATCCTCAATATTTGCAAAGAAAATATTTGGCTATGGTGGGAACCCTGTAGCAATCCGAGTTAACAGCAGTGCTTGAACACACACTGAAAGGTCAGGAAAGTATGTATCTGTTTACAGCATACAATCATGCCACAGCAGCTTTATTGTTAATTTTCTTTGCTCAAATACCAACTTTATCAACTAAAAACAGTATGATCATAAGCAATGAGCTCTATTTGGGGGGCATAGTCCACTTCAAGTTCATTTCATTTAATGAAATTTGTGACCAATCATTTTATCTGAAACACATGACTTGATAAGAGCCTATGATAATGAGCATATTCATCACTGAAGCGCCTGCATTGGCAGTGAATAGGAGACAAACAATAAATGGGAACTGACTTTGTTAAGTGTCCTAAAAGGGTTTTTGGATCAGGAAAGTTAAAGTTAAAGACATAGGTCATGAGCTTATTGCACAGCTCATATCAGATAGGCAGGTTACCTGACACATTGAGTTAATATTACTGTGGCGTGCTTTGCATTGGATCCAGTTTGTAATGCAACTTGTTTGTTGTAATCTAAGAGACATTCATGTGAATGTTGATGTCCCAGATTCACTCTGATTTGACTTTTGGTTCTGCAGGATGAATGGAGCCGTCACCAAAGGTTATGAGGACGATGTTGGAAACAAAACAGATGTTTATGTTCACACAGCTCACTCAATCACCGCATCCCTGGTATTTTTCAAGAAGTATGGATTTAAAGAAATCCCTCATGATCAGGTACTCAGCAGCATTGTTAATGCTAAAGTTTATCATCTATCATCTACATCTTCACAGTAGACCCTACTCAGGCAGTAACAAAGCCATCTGTCCTCCTCTTTCCTTGCAGGGTATAAAGTATGTCATGATTCCTGAAGGTATAAGAGATTTCCAATGGCTTCAGGGTCTTCTTAGTAAACAAAGGGTCACTGAGGGCCAATACAAAAACCTACGGTGAATATCAACTCTATAGTGTAAATAGTTTATTCTGTATATATATTGTATATATTCTGTATTCTGTATATATAATAGTACACTTTTTCACTTCTGGTTGTATGCTAACTGCATTTCATTCGCTTGTACCTGTACTTGCTCATTGACAATAAAATTGGATCTAATCTAATCTAATCTAATCTGAACTCCCCATATTTGGTCCAACAATGTCCTTCAATGTCCCACAATGAGCCAATTTGTGTCTTCAATTTGAAGAACCAACTATTTACCCTGTGTCTTTACCTTCCAGGCCCTGGACGTATTATCCTGGGCAGTTTAATGAGAACCGTTTTTATGTTCTACACCCAGATTTTCTGAGATATGTGCGGAACAGGTCAATTCCTTTTATAAGCCTATGCAAACATTTAACATGTAATGCTTGTAAAAGGCTGATTAATGTGTGTGTGTGTGCGTGGGTGTGTGTGTGTGTGTGTGTGTGTGTGCGTGTGCGTGTGTGTGTATGTGTGCTTGTGTGGGTGTGTGTATCTGCCATTTTTATTTGCTCATTGTCCACAGGTTCTTAAAGTCTCCTCAACTGAATGCCAGCTACTGGCCAATAGTCAGACCCACTAATGGTGCATTCACTGTCTTCCTGGCTCTGCACACCTGTGACATGGTAAGTTTGCTGGAGGTTGACAACATGGCGGCAATGCCCTTACACATTCACAAATCTATGCAGTATGTAACAAATACCTTCCATCTCTCTCAGGTGGATATCTATGGTTTTATGACAGAGGACTACAAGAAATATAACAACTACTATTTTGAGAGACAAACTAAAACCCATGTAATTTTCTACAGCAACCATGACTACATCCAAGAGCTGAACCTGTGGAAAACATTTCACAACACCAAAGTCTTTAAGCTTTATCAAAGAAAGGAACAAAATGTGACAGAAAAGCCTAAAAGATAAACAACACAAACAGTCTGTGAATGTAATAGCAGCAACAGTCCATTTCCATTTAACATATATTTTATATGTGGCCTGATCGTTGCCAAATTGACTCTCTGGATCTGTAATGTGTCACGACCATGATATTGTATGTGAGCCACAATAAAACTGTGTTCAGTTTATTTACATCACCTGTCTTCAGTATTTAGATTCGATGGGGACCACCTTATTGACAGAGGGTTGCTTATTTACAGACTGTATTTTACAGGCATATACTGTATCTATACTTTTCCCACAATGGCCAAGATGAAAAACGTAAATAGCTTATCATTCTTGGCAATTTGTAAATTATTCCTGTCTTTTGTCCTTTGAGTAGGACGAAAAAACTCTGAATGTAAACTATGTTCACTTCGCCCCGCTGTAAACGTACCTGACCAGCGGGTGCCATGAACAAAGGGAAATGAAAAAGTCATCCCATGATGCCTTGCGGTATAATTTTAAAAATATAAAAATGTAAAATGGTCATATTATTGACATACCATGAGCGAATTGTATTGGTACATGTGTGGTATTCCTAAAAGTGTTTCTTTTTTCTGTTTGTTTGTTCGACTTAATGTAAAACCGCCATTTACAATATAATACAATGTTTCCTTGACCTGTACTCCCATGGCAGTTCAAGCAGCTTCTCTAAGCTGTCAACTCAACACAGTCTACCTGCTAACCAATTATTTAAGAGTTGATACAACTCACTCCAAATATAACTTGTGTAATCATCACACTGTCATTTGCAACTGGGATCCCAGATAGAAAGAAATGAAAATTATCTTTTGCGATACTTAAAAAAAACATAGTCATAGTGTAAACATAATACTATTTGATATGTGTGTTTGTGAAGGTGTGTGCCTGTTATGTTTCTCCTTTGGTTTGCAGTGCATCCGTTTCATATAATAACTATGTCATAGCCCTGCCCCTTCACATCCATGAACCAGTCGTGTCTACAAGGCACTGCAGCCTTCAAACAGAGGAGAGACGTCACCGTAACCAGCAAGTAACTTTCTGTCGAACTCCAGCTATGCCATTTCAACATTTTAAGAGAATTTTATCTTTGCTGTTGCTGTTCTCAGTCAGCATTGTGTTTTTGATTCTGTTATGGCAACCAGTAAGGTAGGTTTGTGAAGGATTTGTATGTTGTTCTGAGTAATATCAGGAAATATATGAACATTACGGTAATGAATTAAATCTATTAATGCATAATCATTAACAACTGTTAACAATGATTTATTTGTTCCTTTTACTAGTTAATGTTGGTAATGTTGTCAACTATTCCTTCAATGAGTATCACATTCCAAAATGTTTTCAGTCCTATCTTAGGAAAAATCAAACAAGGAGGAAAAGAGCAGGCGGGTCACGATGACGAATCAGTCAGGCATACAAACGCTAACCTGACTCCCACAACAATTGTGTTAACTGCACCCAAAGACTCAACGAGCTCAGGTGCATTGAAATCAGACCATGTGACCCATTCACAAGTAGTCACCTCAACACGGGGAGCTCCAGCAACCGTCTTGGAGACCCCCATACCCCTCATCTACAAAAAGGATTTTCAGAAAATGCCTGAGTGGGATTTTGATGATGTGTACAAACAGGATGCTGACCACAGAGAAACAGTAAGTGCTCTCATAAGAGACTGAATAGAATTATGACAAGTGTAGGTAAACATGGCAGATTCCTTGTGTCTGTGGTCTGACCTGCATGAATTGTGATCTGCAATCGTCATTGCCCTGAAATGAACACAATAATAATGTTAATGGTACGTGTGTATGTGTGTGTGGAGACATGAGTGACATTTCTGCCTCTCTGTCACTCATTAATTTCTGCAAAGAATGAATGCAGTGTTTTCCTTTGCATTCTCAGACGTGTCCCCAGTCTCTATGGAAGTCTGCAGATCAGAGCTTTAAGCAGGCTTCAATACCCAAAGTGTGCTTATACCTGCACAAAGACAATCTCAACATGAGCGAATGGAACAGACTTTCACATTTTAACAGTCCCTTTGGTTTCATGGAGCACAACTATGATGGTAGGTATGTGTGTGTGTCTGTGTCAGCCAATCTGGGAATTTTTCAAAAGTTAGTAATCCACTTCTCCACTGTGCATGTACTGTATTTGGCTTCTATAGATGTGATGCCAGCTGTGAAGTTGATCCCAAAACCAAAGGAGCCATTATTACGTCCCAAAAGAGACAGTGATGGCTGTGTAAGGTGTGCTGTGGTGGGAACTGCAGGGATCCTCAATGGCTCTGGAATGGGGAAAGAGATAGATGCACATGATTATGTGTTTCGGTAAGAAGACGGGGGCATGAGATGTATACAGTTCTCTGAGTGGTTAGAAATGAACATTGGATCCAGCTTTGTAATGCAACTTGTTTGTTGTAATCTAAGAGACATTCATGTGAATGTTGATGTCCCAGATTCACTCTGATTTGACTTTTGGTTCTGCAGGATGAATGGAGCCGTCACCAAAGGTTATGAGGACGATGTTGGAAACAAAACAGATGTTTATGTTCACACAGCTCACTCAATCACCGCATCCCTGGTATTTTTCAAGAAGTATGGATTTAAAGAAATCCCTCATGATCAGGTACTCAGCAGCATTGTTAATGCTAAAGTTTATCATCTATCATCTACATCTTCACAGTAGACCCTACTCAGGCAGTAACAAAGCCATCTGTCCTCCTCTTTCCTTGCAGGGTATAAAGTATGTCATGATTCCTGAAGATATAAGAGATTTCCAATGGCTTCAGGGTCTTTTTAGTAAAGAAAGGGTCACTGAGGGCCAATACAAAAACCTACGGTGAATATCAACTCTATAGTGTAAATAGTTTATTCTGTATATATTCTGTATATATTCTGTATTCTGTATATATAATAGTACACTTTTTCACTTCTGGTTGTATGCTAACTGCATTTCATTCGCTTGTACCTGTACTTGCTCATTGACAATAAAGTTGGATCTAATCTAATCTAATCTAATCTGAACTCCCCATATTTGGTCCAACAATGTCCTTCAATGTCCCACAATGAGCCAATTTGTGTCTTCAATTTGAAGAATCAACTATTTACTCTGTGTCTTTACCTTCCAGGCCCTGGACGTATTATCCTGGGCAGTTTGATGAGAACCGTTTTTATGTTCTACACCCAGATTTTCTGAGATATGTGCGGAACAGGTCAATTCCTTTTATAAGCCTATGCAAACATTTAACATGTAATGCTTGTAAAAGGCTGATTAATGTGTGTGTGTGTGCGTGGGTGTGTGTGTGTGTGTGTGTGTGTGTGCGTGTGCGTGTGTGTGTATGTGTGCTTGTGTGGGTGTGTGTATCTGCCATTTTTATTTGCTCATTGTCCACAGGTTCTTAAAGTCTCCTCAGCTGAATGCCCGTCACTGGCCAATAGTCAGACCCACTAATGGTGCATTCACTGTCTTCCTGGCTCTGCACACCTGTGACATAGTAAGTTTGCTGGAGGTTGACAACATGGCGGCAATGCCCTTACACATTCACAAATCTATGCAGTATGTAACAAATACCTTCCATCTCTCTCAGGTGGATATCTATGGTTTTATGACAGAGGACTACAAGAAATATAACAACTACTATTGTGAGGGAAAAACTAAAACCAATGTAATTTTCTACAGCAACCACGACTACATCCAAGAACTGAACCTGTGGAAAACATTTCACAACACCAAAGTCTTTAAGCTTTATCAAAGAAAGGAACAAAATGTGACAGAAAAGCTTAAAAGATAAACAACACAAACAGTCTGTGAATGTAATAGCAGCAACAGCCCATTTCCATTGAACATATAGTTTATATGTAGCTTGATCTTTGGCTCTTTGGATCTGTAATGTGTCACGGCCATGATATTGTATGTGAGCCATAATAAAACTGTGTTCAGTTTAGTTACATCACCTGTCTTCAGTAGTTAGAGTCGATGGGGCCACCTTATTGACAGCGGGTTGCTAATTTATAGACTTTATTTTACAGGCATATACTGTATCTATACTTTTCCCACAGTGGCCAAAATGAAAAATGTAAGTAGCTTATCCTTCTTGTCAATTTGTAAGTTATTCCTGTCTTTTGTCAAGACAAGACTTTGTATGTAGACTACAGTATGTTCACTTTGCCTAACTGTAAACGTACCTGTCCAGCAGGTGGCGATAATGGCGATGAACAAAGTGAAATGACAAAGCCACCCCATGGTGCCTTTCGGTATAAAATAAAAAAATGGCACAATTGTAAATAGTCATAGTATTATGATACAATGGGCGAATGGTATTTGTACATGTGTGGTTTTACCCCAATTTATCCCTTATTTCTGTTTGTTTGTTCGACTTTGAATGGAAAACCGCCAATTACAGTTACATGTCCAATGAAAGAGAGGGTCCTGCTCTGTGTTTGGCGCCTAAGTTCCCAAGCTTGCCGACAGGTCGTAGGAAGTGCTCTACTCTGACAGCAGTCTACACAGTGATAAGCTTTATAACCATTTGGCTCTATGATTATAGGGCCGTCATTAATTATTGAAAGTTAATCATTACTACCTATCTGTCAACGTCAAAAAGATTGCATGTCAACTCACCAGTGTCTGAAACTACAGTTTAATCTTGTTAAATCTTTACTTTTCACTGTTGCTGCATATTTTTGTTAACGAAAACGTATATACATTACATACATTATATACACTATATCTAAAAATCTGTTGCGATGTTTTTGGCGGCACACATCCACAAAATCCTCCAGACAGTTTTGATCAGCAACAACACTGAAACACCAGCAACTATCCAGGGTTGGCCGCGGCGCTCCTTGCCCCCTGCCTGGTGACACTATTGGCTGTTATTATCCCGAAAAAGAGGAGACAATGTGTAAATTCAAATAAAAACAGGAATCAATGTTCTGAAAATTCTCTTCTTCAATCCTGAAATTAAGCTCAATCATAGCATAAAGATAATATGTGTGGATGGGTGTGTTTAGCAATGTGTGTCCTTTTCTCTGCAGTTTATGGGTTTCATATGATATGTCACAGCCCTGCCCCATTTAGATCCAGGAACCAGTTGTGTCCAACAAGGCACGGCAGCCTTCAAACAGAGGAGAGACGTCACTGTAACCAGCAAGTAACTTTCTGATGAACTCCAGCGATGCCATTTCAACATTTTAAGAGAATTTTGCTGTTGCTGATCTCCGCCAGCATTGTGTTTTTGATTCTGTCATGGCAACCAGTAAGGTAGGTTTGTGAAGGATTTTTATGTTGTTCAGAGTAACATCAGGAAATATATGAAATGATAATACAGTAATGAATTAAATGTATAAATGTATGATCACTAACTACTGTTAACAATGATTTATCTGTTACATTTCCTAGTTAATGTTGGAAATGTTGCTAACTTTTCCGTCAATGAGTATCACATTCCAAAATGTTATGTCAGCCTAATCTCAGGAAAAGGCAAACAAGGAGGAAAAGAGCAGGAGGGTCACTCTGACAAATCAGTCAGGCATACATACGCTAACCTGACTCCCACAACAATTGTCTTTGCACCCAAAGACTCAACGAGCTCAGGTGCATTGAAATCAGACCATGTGCCCCATTCACAAGTAGTCACCTCAACACGGGGAGCTCCAGCAACCGTCTTGGAGACCCCCATACCCCTCATCTACAAAAAGGATTTTCTGAAAATGCCTGAGTGGGATTTTGATGATGTGTACAAACAGGATGCTGACCACAGAGAAACAGTAAGTGCTCTCATAAGAGACTGAATAGAATTATGACAAGTGTAGGTAAACATGGCAGATTCCTTGTGACTGTGGTCAGTTAGTTGTGGTCTCAACTAACTTTTATGTTAATGGTACGTGTGTGTGTGTGTGGAGACGTGAGTGACATTTCCTGCTTCTCTGTCACTTTTTTATATCTGCAAAGCACATTCTTTACTGTATCAGTTTCTGTACATTTTCATGTTTAAATCTACTCTGTAAGGATCAGCTGAATGAATGCAGTTTTTTCCTTTGCATTCTCAGACGTGTCCCCAGTCTCTATGGAAGTCTGCAGATCAGAGCTTTAAGCAGGCTTCAGTCCCCAAAGTATGCTTATACCTGCACAAAGACAATCTCAACATGAGGGAATGGAACAAGCTTTCACATTTTAACAATCCCTTTGGTTTCATGGAGTACAAATATGATGGTAGGTGTGTGTGTGTGTGTGTGTGTGTGTGTGTGTGTGTGTGTGTGTGTGTGTGTGTGTGACTGTGTCTGTGTTTGTGTCTGTGTCAGACAATCTGGGAATTGTTCAAAGGTTAGTAATCCACTTCTCCACTGTGCATGTACTCTATTTGTGTTTTGCAGATGTGATGTCAGCGGTGAGGTTGATCTCAATGCCAAAGGAGCCATTATTACGTCCCAAAAGAGACAGTGATGGCTGTGTAAGGTGTGCTGTGGTGGGAACTGCAGGGATCCTCAATGGCTCTGGAATGGGGAGAGAGATAGATGCACATGATTATGTGTTTCGGTAAGAAGACAGGGTCATGAGATGTATACACTTGTCTTAGTGGTTAGAATGATTTGTTCCTGAAATCAAGTTTCATATGTCAGATGTTCATTTCTAATTGAGGTTAATTTAGCAGTGTGTATACTGACATCCTCAATATTTGCCACAGCAGCTTTATTGTGAATTCTCTTTGCTCAAATACCAACTAAAAACATTATGATAAACAATGAGCTCTATTTGGGGGGCATAGTCCACTTCAAGTTCATTCCATTAAATGAAATTTTTGAACAATTGTTTTATCTGAAACACATGACTTGATAAGAGCCTATGATAATGAGCATATTCATCACTGGAGCGCCTTCATTGGCAATGAATAGGAGACAAACAATGAATGGGAACTGACTTTGTTAAGTGTCCTAAAAGGGTTTTTGGATCAGGAAAGTTAAAGTTAAAGACATAGGTCATGAGCTTATTGCACAGCTCATATCAGATTGGCAGGTTACCTGACACATTGAGTTAATATTACTGTGGCATGCTTTGCATTGGATCCAGCTTTGTAATGCAACTTGTTTGTTGCAATCTAAGAGACATTCATGTGAATGTTGATGTCCCATATTCACTCTGATCTGACTTTTGGTTCTGCAGGATGAATGGAGCCATCACCAAAGGTTATGAGGGCGATGTTGGAAACAAAACAGATGTTTATGTTCACACAGCTTACTCAATCACTGCATCCCTGATAGCTTTCAAGACGTATGGATTCAAAGAAATCCCTCATGATCAGGTACTCAGCAGCATTGTTAATGCTACAGTTAATGCTACAGTTGTGTATATCATCTACGTCTTCACAGTAGACCCTACTCAGGCAGTAACGAAGCCGTCTGTCCTCCTCTTTCCTTGCAGGGTATAAAGTATGTCATGATTCCTGAAGGTTTGAGAGATTTCCAATGGCTTCAGGGTCTTCTTAGTAAAGAAAGGGTCACTGAGGGCCAATACAAAAACCTACGGTGAATACCAACTCCCCAAATTTGGTCCAACAATGTCCTTCAATGTCCCACAATAAGCCAATCTACTATTTACCCTGTGTCTTTACCTTCCAGGCCCTGGACGTATTATCCTGGGCAGTTTGATGAGAACCGTTTTTATGTTCTACACCCAGATTTTCTGAGATATGTGCGGAACAGGTCAATTCCTTTTATAAGCCTATGCAAACATCTAACATGTAATGCTTGTAAAAGGCTGATTAATGGGTGTGTGTGTGTGTGTGTGTGTGTGTGTGTGTGTGTGTGTGTGTGTGTGTGTGCTTGTGTGGCTGTGTGTGCTTGTGTGGCTGTGTGTGTGTGTGTGCATCTGCCATTATTATTTGCTCATTGTCTACAGGTTCTTAAAGTCTCCTCAGCTGAATGCCCGTCACTGGCCAATAGTCAGACCCACTAATGGTGCATTCACTGTCTTCCTGGCTCTGCACACCTGTGACATAGTAAGTTTGCTGGAGGTTGACGACATGGCAGCAATGCGCTTACACGTTTACAAATCTATGCAGTATGTAACAAATACCTTCCATCTCTCTCAGGTGGATATCTATGGTTTTATGACAGAGGACTACAAGAAATATAACAACTACTATTTTGAGAGACAAACTAAGACCAGAGTAAAATTCTTCCCCAATCACGACTCCCTCCAAGAACTGAACCTGTGGAAATCATTTCACAACACCAAAGTCTTTAAGCTTTATCAAAGAAAGGAACAAAATGTGACAGAAAAGCCTAAAAGATAAACAACACAAACAGTCTGTGAATGTAATAGCAGCAACATCCCATTACCATTTAACATATATTTTATATGTAGCTTGATCTTTGCCAAATTGACTCTCTGGATCTGTAATGTGTCACGACCATGATATTGTATGTGAGCCACAATAAAACTGTGTTCAGTTTATTTACATCACCTGTCTTCAGTATTTAGATTCGATGGGGACCACCTTATTGACAGAGGGTTGCTTATTTACAGACTGTATTTTACAGGCATATACTGTATCTATACTTTTCCCACAATGGCCAAGATGAAAAACGTAAATAGCTTATCATTCTTGGCAATTTGTAAATTATTCCTGTCTTTTGTCCTTTGAGTAGGACGACAAAACTCTGAATGTCAACTATGTTCACTTCGCCCCGCTGTAAACGTACCTGACCAGCGGGTGCCATGAACAAAGGGAAATGAAAAAGTCATCCCATGATGCCTTGCGGTATAATTTTAAAAATATAAAAATGTAAAATGGTCATATTATTGACATACAATGAGCGAATTGTATTGGTACATGTGTGGTATTCCTAAAAGTGTTTCTTTTTTCTGTTTGTTTGTTCGACTTAATGTTAAACCGCCATTTACAATATAATACAATGTTTCCTTGACCTGTACTCCCATGGCAGTTCAAGCAGCTTCTCTAAGCTGTCAACTCAACACAGTCTACCTGCTAACCAATTATTTAAGAGTTGATACAACTCACTCCAAATATAACTTGTGTTATCATCACACTGTCATTTGCAACTGGGATCCCAGATAGAAAGAAATGAAAATTATCTTTTGCGATACTTAAAAAAAACATAGTCATAGTGTAAACATAATACTATTTGATATGTGTGTTTGTGAAGGTGTGTGCCTGTTATGTTTCTCCTTTGGTTTGCAGTGCATCCGTTTCATATAATAACTATGTCATAGCCCTGCCCCTTCACATCCATGAACCAGTCGTGTCTACAAGGCACTGCAGCCTTCAAACAGAGGAGAGACGTCACCGTAACCAGCAAGTAACTTTCTGTCGAACTCCAGCTATGCCATTTCAACATTTTAAGAGAATTTTATCTTTGCTGTTGCTGATCTCAGTCAGCATTGTGTTTTTGATTCTGTTATGGCAACCAGTAAGGTAGGTTTGTGAAGGATTTGTATGTTGTTCTGAGTAATATCAGGAAATATATGAACATTACGGTAATGAATTAAATCTATTAATGCATAATCATTAACAACTGTTAACAATGATTTATTTGTTCCTTTCACTAGTTAATGTTGGTAATGTTGTCAACTATTCCTTCAATCTTCCTTCAAAAGATCAAGCCAATCATATGTGGCTTGATCTTTGCCATGCAGTTCACACAAATTGACTGTTTGGATCTGTAATGTGTCACGGCCATGATATTGTATGTGAGCCATAATAAAACTGTGTTCAGTTTAATTACATCATCTGTCTTCAGTATTTAGATTCGATGGAGACCACCATGACAGCGGGTTACTACTTTATAGACTTTATTTTACAGGCATATAGTGTATCTATACTTTTCCCACAGTGGCCAAAATGAAAAATGTAAGTAGCTTATCATTCTTGTTAATATGTAAGTTATTCCTGTCTTTTGTCAAGACAAGACTTTGTATGTAAACTACATTATTATCATTAGGCAGGCAGTGGCTTAGTGGTTAGAGCTTCTGCCTGGGAACCGGAGGGTTGCCGGTTCGAGCCCCTGCCGAGGCGCCCCTGAGCAAGGCACCGAACCCTCAATTGCTCCCCCCTCTGCGAAGGGCGGTAATGTAATGTAAGTCGCTTTGGATAAAAGCGTCTGCCAAATGATCGTAATGTAATGTAATGTAATTATGTTCACTTTGACCAACTGTAAACTTACCTAACCAGTAGGTGGCGGTAATGGCGACGAACAAAGTGAAATGGAAAAGCTACCCATGGTGCCTTTCGGTATAAAATAAAAAATGTCATAATTTTCATAATATTATGATACAATGTACCAATTCGAATTGTATTGGTATATGTGTGATGCTTTACCCCAATTTATTCCTTATTTCTGTTTGTCTGTTCGACCTTTGATGGAAAACCGCCAATTACAGTTACATGTCCAACGAAAGGGAGGGTGCTTCTCCGCGCGAGACATCACAATTCCCAGGATTGCTGTCAGGACACATGATGTGCTCTTCTCCGACAGCAATCGTAAACGTACTCAACAATAAGCTTTATGACTACTTGTCTTGACTCTGCGATTTATTTTTTTATAGGGCTGTCATTAAATGTGGAAAGTCAATCAGTACTACCTAGCTGTCAATGTCAAATAGATTGCACGTCCACACACCAGTGTCTGAAACTATGGTTAAATCTCATGGTAACGTTCCCCTACTAGCAATTAATATGAATTGTTTCAAAATAGCAATAATAAGCATATATTTTACATAAATAATATTAGTCACACTGAAACAATCACAGCCGGGTACAGTCCACCAAAAACTAGTGTTGACCAATATGTAGTACCAGGACGATGTTACACTGTCGAATTTAAGAGTTCACATGATTACGCAATGAAAATCAAGAACTCCATTTTACTCATAGTCCCAGTAATACTTTTGCCTTTGAGGGCTGGGAGCAAGCCTACTCAACTTTAAAAACACCACACTGGCCTGCAATTATGTTCAACACAGCTTTATTTCACAATTGTTGCATATTTTTGTAAACGAAAACGCATATACGTTACATACATTATAAACAATATATCTAAAAATCGGTTGCGATGTTTTTGGCGAACACATCCACAAAATCCTCCAGACAGTTTTGATCAGCAACAACACTAAAACACCAGCAACCATCCAGGCGTGGCCGCAGCCCTCCTTGCCCCCTGCCTGGTGACACCATTGGCTGTTATTATCCAGAAAAAGATGAGACAATGTGTAAATGCAAATAGAAAACAAATGCAAAACAGAAATCAATGGTCTGAAAATTCTCTTCTTCAATCCTGAAAGTAAGCTCAATCATAGCGTAAAGATAATATGTGTGGATGGGTGTGTTTAGCAATGTGTGTCCTTTTCTCTGCAGTTAAGCAGTTTTATATGATATGTCACAGCCCTGCCCATTTAGATCCAGGAACCAGTCGTGTCCAACAAGGCACAGCAGCCTTCAAACAGAGGAGAGACGTCACTGTAACCAGCAAGTAACTTTCTGTCGAACTCCAGCGATGCCATTTCAACATTTTAAGAGAATTTTACATTTTCTGTTGTCGATCTCACTCAGCATTGTGTTTTTGATTCTGTCATGGCAAGCAGTAAGGTAGGTTTGTAAAGGATTTTATGTTGTTCAGAGTAACATCAGGAAATATATGAAATGACAATACAGTAATGAATTAAATGTATAAATGTATGATCACTAACTACTGTTAACAATGATTTATCTGTTACATGTCCTAGTTAATGTTGGAAATGTTGCTAACTTTTCCGTCAATGAGTATCACATTCCCAAATGTTTTCAGTCCTATCTTAGGAAAAATCAAATATGGAGGAAATGAGCAGGCAGGTCACTCTGACAAATCAGTCAGGCATACATACGCTAACCTGACTCCCACAACGATTGTGTTAACTGCACCCAAAGACTCAAAGAGCTCAGGTGCATTGAAATCAGACCATGTGCCCCATTCACAAGTAGTCACCTCAACACGGGGAGCTCCAGCAACCGTCTTGGAGACCCCCATACCCCTTATCTACAAAAAGGATTTTCAAAAAGTGCCTGAGTGGGATTTTGATGATGTGTACAAACAGGATGCTGACCACAGAGAAACAGTAAGTGCTCTGATAAGAGACTGAATAGAATTATGACAAGTGTAGGTAAACATGGCAGATTCCTTGTGTCTGTGGTCAGTTAGTTGTTGTCTCAACTAACTTTTATGTTAATGGTACGTGTGTGTGTGTGTGTGTGTGTGTGTGTGTGTGTGTGGAGACGTGAGTGACATTTCCTGCTTCTCTGTCACTTTTTTATTTCTGCAACGCGCATTTCCTTATTGTATCAGTTTCTACACATTGTCATGTTTATATCTACTCTGTAAGGATCAGCTGAATGAATGCAGTTTTTTCCTTTGCATTCTCAGACGTGTCCCCAGTCTCTATGGAAGTCTGCAGATCAGAGCTTTAAGCAGGCTTCAATACCCAAAGTGTGCTTATACCTGCACAAAGACAATCTCAACATGAGCGAATGGAACAAGCTTTCACATTTTAACAATCCCTTTGGTTTCATGGAGTACAAATATGATGGTAGGTGTGTGTGTGTGTGTGTGTGTGTGTGTGTGTGTGTGTGTGTGTGTGTGTGTGTGTGTGTGTGTGTGTGTGTGTGTGTGTGTGTGTGTGTGTGTGTGTCTGTGTGTTTGTGTCTGTGTCTGTGTCTGTGTCTGTGTCTGTGTCTGTGTCTGTGTCTGTGTCAGCCAATCTGGGAATTTTTCAAAAGCTAGTAATCCACTTCTCCACTGTGCATGTACTGTATTTGGCTTCTATAGATGTGATGCCAGCTGTGAAGTTGATCCCAAAACCAAAGGAGCCATTATTACGTCCCAAAAGAGACAGTGATGGCTGTGTAAGGTGTGCTGTGGTGGGAACTGCAGGGATCCTCAATGGCTCTGGAATGGGGAGAGAGATAGATGCACATGATTATGTGTTTCGGTAAGAAGACAGGGTCATGAGATGTATACACTTGTCTGAGTAGTTAGAATGATTTGTTCCTGAAATCAAGTGAAGATTTCATATGTTAGAATCTAACATATGAAATCTTCACTTGATGTTAATTTCTAATTGAGGTTAATTTAGCAGTGTGTATACGGGCATCCTCAATATTTGCAAAGAAAATATTTGGCTATGGTGGGAACCCTGTAGCAATCCGAGTTAACAGCAGTGAAAGGTCAGGAAAGTATGTATCTGTTTCCAGCATACAATCATGCCACAGCAGCTTTATTGTTAATTCTCTTTGCTCAAATACCAACTTTATCAACTAAAAACAGTATGATCATAAGCAATGAGCTCTATTTTGGGGGGCATAGTCCACTTCAAGTTCATTTCATTTAATGACATTTGTGAACAATTGTTTTATCTGAAACACATGACTTGATAAGAGCCTATGATAATGAGCATATTCATCACTGAAGCGCCTGCATTGGCAATGAATAGGAGACAAACAATGAATGGGAACTGACTTTGTTAAGTGTCCTAAAAGGGTTTTTGGATCAGGAAAGTTAAAGTTAAAGACATAGGTCATGAGCTTATTGCACAGCTCATATCAGATAGGCAGGTTACCTGACACATTGAGTTAATATTACTGTGGCGTGCTTTGCATTGGATCCAGTTTGTAATGCAACTTGTTTGTTGTAATCTAAGAGACATTCATGTGAATGTTGATGTCCCAGATTCACTCTGATTTGACTTTTGGTTCTGCAGGATGAATGGAGCCGTCACCAAAGGTTATGAGGACGATGTTGGAAACAAAACAGATGTTTATGTTCACACAGCTCACTCAATCACCACATCCCTGATCATTTTCAAGAAGTATGGATTTAAAGAAATCCCTCATGATCAGGTACTCAGCAGCATTGTTAATATTAAAGTTTATCATCTATCATCTACATCTTCACAGTAGACCCTACTCAGGCAGTAACAAAGCCATCTGTCCTCCTCTTTCCTTGCAGGGTATAAAGTATGTCATGATTCCTGAAGGTACAAGAGATTTCCAATGGCTTCAGGGTCTTCTTAGTAAACCAAGGGTCACTGAGGGCCAATATAAAAACCAACGGTGAATATCAACTCTATAGTGTAAATAGTTTATTCTGTATATATTCTGTATATATTCTGTATTCTGTATATATAATAGTACACTTTTGCACTTCTGGTTGGATGCTAACTGCATTTCATTCGCTTGTACCTGTACTTGCTCATTGACAATAAAGTTGGATCTAATCTAATCTAATCTAATCTAATCTAATGTAATCTAAACTCCCCATATTTAGTCCAACAATGTCCTTCAATGTCCCACAATGAGCCAATTTGTGTCTTTAATTTGAAGAACCAACTATTTAGCCTGTGTCTTTACCTTCCAGGCCCTGGACGTATTATCCTGGGCAGTTTGATGAGAACCGTTTTTATGTTCTACACCCAGATTTTCTGAGATATGTGCGGAACAGGTCAATTCCTTTTATAAACCTATGCAAACATTTAACATGTAATGCTTGTAAAAGGCTGATTAATGTGTGTGTGTGTGTGTGTGTGTGTGTGTGTGTGTGTGTGTATGCGCGTGTGTGTGTATGTGTGCTTGTGTGGGTGGGTGTATCTGCCATTTTTATTTGCTCATTGTCCACAGGTTCTTAAAGTCTCCTCAGCTGAATGCCCGCTACTGGCCAATAGTCAGACCCACTAATGGTGCATTCACTGTCTTCCTGGCTCTGCACACCTGTGACATAGTAAGTTTGCTGGAGGTTGACAACATGGCGGCAATGCCCTTACACGTTCACAAATCTATGCAGTATGTAACAAATACCTTCCATCTCTCTCAGGTGGATATCTATGGTTTTATGACAGAGGACTACAAGAAATATAACAACTACTATTTTGAGAGACAAACTAAAACCCATGTAATTTTCTACAGCAACCACGACTACATCCAAGAGCTGAACCTGTGGAAAACATTTCACAACACCAAAGTCTTTAAGCTTTATCAAAGAAAGGAACAAAATGTGACAGAAAAGCCTAAAAGATAAACAACACAAACAGTCTGTGAATGTAATAGCAGCAACAGCCCATTTCCATTGAACATATAGTTTATATGTAGCTTGATCTTCGCCAAATTGACTCTTTGGATCTGTAATGTGTCACGGCCATGATATTGTATGTGAGCCATAAGAAAACTGTGTTCAGTTTAATAACATCATCTGTCTTCAGTATTTAGATTCGATAGGGACCACCATATTGACAGAGGGTTGCTAATTTATAGACTTTACAGGCATATACTGTATCTTTACTTTTCCCACAGTGGCCAAAATGAAAAATGTAAGTAGCTTATCATTCTTTTCAATTTGTAAGTTATTCCTGTCCTTTGTCCTTTGAGTAGGACAACAAACTGTAAACTTATGTGATTAGCAGGTGGCGATCATGATCCCATGATGCCTTGCGGTTCAAAATTAAAAATGTAAGTATTGTAAATTATAGCGAAATATATTGATGCACGTGTGTTTTTTTCTTAATGTATAACTTACTCATGTTTGTTTGTGTAATTTTGCTGTTTTTGTTCCACTTTATATACTATTCTGTGCAATCTTCTACTTGCAGATATGTATATAGGTGCACAGAAAAAAATTAGGCAAGAAATCCAGTGTATATATCAATGTATGAATTGTATGTATGTAAATATGAAGGCTGTCCCAGGAAACACAACAAAACAAAGGATGATGATGATTTTAATATCTAATTATCCATCTGTGGGTATACAAAAACAAGAATTGCTTTACTTGGTTCTTTTGAGAAAATGCTGTTTATAATTATCAGCCTACATTTAGAATCAAATTCTCTTCTTTCACATTATTTAGTTGAAACCTGAACCTTTCTCATGAATAATCAGGTTGTGTGGAGGCACACTGAAATCCGTATGATAATGTTTTCACTTTGAATGTCATTTCTGATCGAGGCCTTTTTAATGTAATTGATTATTATTATTTTTATATCTTAACACACAGAAATGTATGGGATTCGTTGTACTGTGCTTCGCTTTGCCCCGCTGTAAACTTATAAGACCAGCAGGTGGCGACAAAGGCTGTAAACTGAATGGAATGAACGGGCCATGATGAATCCCATGACGACAAGCGGTAAAATAAATACAAAAGTAATGTAAATGTAATAAGTGTAAATTGTCATGTTATTAAGAAATAAGCGACGTGAATTGATTCGCTGCAGTTTTCCCTGGATTTTTTTTGTTTTCTTACATGTGCGTGTTTGTTGGTAAGACTTTCAGTGAAAACTCGTGAGTTACATTTACTGTACATGCCCAACGTTAGTTCGGATCCAGTTCCGTTATAAATGTCGATTTGCTTATGTTTCTGTTCGGATCTTGTGAATCTTTCGCCTTTTTACAAAGGTGTCTATGGAGAGGAATAATAAGAGCCAAATGCATATTTTAGAAGCCTTACAACGCAGGACATCCTTACAATGTAAAAATTATGTCGTGCCTATAATCGATCATCACACCGTGATTGGAAGTAAAACTTTGTGGATTTTATTAAAGCATTATTTTATATAGATTATTTCAGAATAGCAAAATCCGCTGTCGGCTTCGAGAGCTCACATGCATACGCAATAATATGCATCGACTCCTAGAGCATCAGCCTTTCCACTTCCGGGTCGTTGTGTTTATGCATATTATTGCTGTTGATGAATTCATATCTCCAAACTTTAATTGCCTAATCCAAAAAGACGAATGTCGCCACCTCAAATGAATATTCTCACATTTTCATTTAATTTTATATACTTTAAAATATATCCGACGCGCTTGTCTCGCTTGTAAATCAGTTTACTCACTTACTTCCGCGAAAAATATCAGTATAAATTAAAGTTTCGATGCTCAAGTGACTTCCTCGTGCATTATATAATAAATATGCAAAAAGGACAATATAGCCAGTTTTGTTGAGATAGGTGGTCAGTCTGTTGCATATTTACCTTTACACTTATTTACATTTATGTGAAAAGTTCAATGCAGACTTTATTCGTGATTTATTGAAGTTATTAAAGCGTATAAACGGTGATCAATCGCCACATCCCACTGAGACATTATGGCCGTCTTAACTCATAGGAGTCGTAGTTGTCACATGTGGTTGTTTGTGTGCATTTTATTGTGGTGGAATTTGAATATAATGAGGGGGGAGGGGGGTGTTCACGTTCAAGCTAAGTATCCGTAAATCTGTAGCTCATCTGGGTTGGCACAAATAATCAATGTATATATGTAACGTCGTCCGGTTGGTTGACGAGAAATCGATTATTACAGCTGGGACTGCTTCTTCTGTGTGCCGCCTCTGACATTGATATTATTCACACTACATTTTCGAGTCTAACGTCATTTTTGCATATCTATCTATCTATCTATCTATCTATCTATCTATCTATCTATCTATCTATCGAGAGAGAGAGAGAGAGAGAGAGAGAGAGAGAGAGAGAGAGAGAGAGAGAGAGAGGGAGAGAGGATAATAATGAACGTCCACGCCATTAACAAATGCAGTAAGCTCTTTAAGCTTCGCTCCCTCCCTCTTCCTTCCTCATCCTCCCCCTCACCGGTTCGTCCCTCAACTCCTCCCGGTTAAAACGTGACACACATCGGTTGTGTGACAGGTCACGTGACGGCCGTAGCGTTGATCCGGAAGGAGGGAGGAGCAGGCAAGTGAGAGGGGGAGGGGGGTGGTGTTACCGAGAAACTGCGTCAGGTCCGCCAGAAAAAGGCACAATCATACCGGAAATTAGACGAATTGCCTTCAAAGTAACACAGTAAAATTTACAAGCAGCCGTTTTGGCATCTCATTTCATCGCCCCAAATCAGTTTCATCTTCTTGTTTGCCCCGAATGTCATATGGAATTTATGTGCTTTACATGTATTTATATCTAAGATAATTCAAGCCTGAAATGGGCAGGGGTAATAAAGATGTAATGTAAAGGGATCCTGGGCCTTAGACTTAATGCAGCAGTAGCCTTGATCCGTTTAATATTTTGTTGACCCCCTCAAATGGACAGATGAAAAGAGAGTATCTACCACCTTCTGAACCTTCAACAGCCTTTCTAGATGAGGTATACTGTGGCCTTAATGCCCCCTTACACCAGCTATACAGCTTGCATTACAGTATAAAATACAGGTGAAATGCAAGCATTCATATTTGAGATGAACGCAGAACAAGCAACAACAAACAATGTATTGAATGAGTTGAGTAATGACTCATTTTCTTTGTTTATTTTGACTTTCTTCGGCAAAGATAACGTGCATCTGAGCATTAGATTACTACAATGCATTACAGGTGGAGAACCCCCAAACCTCAGTCACAGTCAAGAACCGGCAGCACCACATACTGGAACCACGTAGATCATAAAGAATTACCGCACTATGTAAGGGAGCCCGCCAGACCCTATGCGTGCCTTGATATAATACATAAGACAGATCAAGACTCTCCCCTCCTGAACAATGTAACCCTACAGATGGTCACCACCACTGGTACACATGTTGAAATGCCCTTATAACAACTGAAGACAACCTTAAACATGGACAAGTCGCAGGGCCATGTTATGTAGCATGTTTGTTGTTTTGTATAAGCGTGAATTGGCCCACAGGAAAACTCAAATTCAATGGCCGTAACAAGATTTCATTATTAGCAGCTAATTAATTGCATAATACTAAGACAAGTATGCCTTTATTTGAATTGTTAATACTTATTTAGTTTACTTAGTTTACTCTCATCGTGTGCTACTGTGGTAATACCAATTTTACTCATGTAAATTATTTTAAAACGATGTCCCGCTACAGCTCCCATTTTATTTTGAAAAACATGACCGGAAGTTTTGTTTTATCCCGTGGTATTTGACGCACTTTTACCCAGACTAGTCCAGCTCGCCTGCATTCCTCCTCTCTGTGAAGCCTGTCCGATAGAGACAGAGAAAGAAAGGGGCTGAAAACAAATTATTATTCCCCACCGTGTTGGATTTTATGTACCATGGAGGCGATATAAACCACAGCGGACATGATGACTGGATCAGGCCTCGGAAATACTCCCGTCCGAGCCGCACATTTGGACCTACAATAATGAAAAAGGCGTGTTTTATCATCGGCGTTGTTGGTTGATGTGTGTGTGAGTGTGTGTGTGAGTGTGAGTGTGTGAGTGTAGGTCAGCAACCGAATATCAGCTTTGGTACAACAGCCTACAGCCTTTTTCTACGGCGGATATCTGCTTTTTGTTTTTAACGAGGATTTACAAGATGGCTGATGACAGCTTCCCCTAACAAGGACAGAATAGCGACGTCCCCTTTAAGAATAAAGTGGTATATTTTTGTATTTCTACTAGCTCTATCTAGCAATGGCTGCTGTAAAAAAGAATAACTACCGTCCATGTTAGTAACTACCGTCGTTGTGTTCATTTATACCAGTGCTATGGTAGAAAATAGTGAGGTAGCGTCTTGAGGTAATATACGCGATTTAACCCAAGATAAGGAAGTAGATGAATATGCTACTGGCTAAAGGCTGATGCCACAAACGTGTGAGAAAAGGTGAACAAAACCAAAGTAAAATCAAATCAAATAAGCCGGAGAGGATTCATCTTTGGCCGGAGACATTTGATAGATGTGTTGGGGGGGGGAAACCAAGCTTCTCCGCAACAGCAGCCAACATTCCTGCGGATCCTAAAAGCCTTTGTTTTGTGCGCAGGAGCCGGACTCGACCATTATAACCATTAACTATGCAGCATACAGCCTCCAAATGATTCCCCGGCTATGATTTTGTACTTACTGGGGGATGTAAGGCCTTTGTTGTCGTACTGGTGTTAAAGCCGAGGCCTTGTGTACAGATATCCCAGCCTGTGCCACATAGCAAAGGCGTTATTCATCCCAGAGAAAAGGGCTGTTATGTCACTAAAATGTCAACGGTTTGTTTATTGAAAGGCTGGGTGTACTTATGACGTTTATCTCCTTCTGGGAAACGGCGTTTATTGCGCGTACAGCACCGTATCGCGCTGGTAATACGTGTAATTAAATTGCTGGTGATGGCTCCGGTGATATTTTTGATTCAACGGACAAAAGCATCGCGCTGCGTTGTGATTATTGGGGGAGTAAAGCGTCCTTGAGGGTCCCGATAACACAGATTCAGGTCCGAAAGCGAGTTATAAAGAGTATTCAGGGTGTGGGCTAGGTGCAGTCCAGGAAAGGGGGCTTTTCTTTAGGTTTTTTTTGCTTCGTTTCCGTGTCCACAATCAATCATAATCCGCCGTTGAAGCCACACAAGCTCGTTAGCCCTGAAGGTAACACCGAGCGTCTTTCATGCGCTACACACACACACACACACACACACACACATTGATTCACCTTAGTGGTTCTTTTCGAGGGTGTGTAGATATTTAGCTCCATTGTAGTGCCTTGTTTGTATTTCACAGCTTATCTGTAATCGACAAAATGTAGGCTCGAGTTTCCTGTAGGCCTACACACACAAACAGACAACCACAGAGAAGCTGAAGTGTGATTCAGTGTGTGTGTGTTATTTAGAGGAAAGGAAAGCACCATTTACTGTAATCTGTGCAACGTCAGCCCCTGCTGTGTGTGTTGTAATCACAAAGGTGTTGTCATCTTTGCCTTCTCTAGTCAATTTCTGGAATTTGCCTTCATTCAGTAATAAGCAATACGAGTCATCTGTCAGGGACTCTGAGGTCTTCACAGACTGGGAACTCATTGGGTCAAAAGAACTCAAACATATGGACTAATCCTCCCGGGCGGTATCAACTCGACTTCATACCGAGAGCGCCGGTTTCGGGTTTCCTGTACTGAGGCTGACAGGTAATCACATATAGACCGGGTGACCATGATGGCCTCTGACATGGCTGAGACGTGGAGGAACTGTTTCGAGGAGGAGCTCATCTGTCCCATCTGCCTGCACGTCTTCTCGGACCCCATCCAGCTGCCCTGTAAACACAACTTCTGCCGGGGCTGCATCAGCGAGGCCTGGGCGAAGGACTCCGCGCTGGCCCGCTGCCCCGAGTGCAACCACGCGTATACGCAGAAGCCCAGCCTGGAGAAGAACCACAAATTGTCCAACATCGTGGAGAAGTACAACGCCCTGAGCGTGGAGAAGGCAACCACACCGGCTCTGCAGTGCATCCTGTGCCGCCGCGGCCCTCCGCTCCCCGCGGTGAAAGTCTGCCTGCGCTGCAACGCTCCGTGCTGTCAGTCCCACGTCCAGACACACCTGCAGCAGCCCTGCTCGGCCCTGGGCCATCTGTTGGTGGAGGCGGAGGCCGTGAAGGCCTGGACATGCCCGCAGCACGACGAGTACAGGCTGTACCACTGCGAGGCCGAGCACACGGCCGTGTGTCAGTACTGCTGCTTCGCCCGCTGCCACCCCAGCCACGGACACGCTGTGTCGGATGTGGAGCTGCGAAGGAACGACATCAGGGTAAGAACAGCGCACAGAACCACCATGATTAACACTGATAGTGCTTTATGAGACTTTAACTCTATGGAGTAAGACGATGTTTTTAATAGTTTTACTTTGCGTTTTTATCACAATATTCAACATTCCTCCAATTTATGGTGCAAAATCACCTTAATGGATAATGGACCTAAGAATACACCAGATTCAAACAAAGCTTTTTGAAAGCTATACAATCTACCTGAAATACCTTCTAGAGACAAAGGAGTTCATATACATAACCGGTTTTCATTTGCAAGATCAGAGTTCAGGTTTGGTCCATTTAAAAACCAGAAGTCCTTCATCAATAAACTGTGATTAGGATGAAGAGTGTTAATGATTGAAGCGAAAGAGTAAACCTTAATAGAAATTAAATTGATCAATTAATCAATGGACAGAATGGTAATCCACAACCAATGTAGAAATCAAGAAGTGATTTCACTCATTTATTGACTGAAAGCGAACACACACTGGTTTTGGTATTCTCAGTTGCAATCAATTGATGCTTTTCTGTACTTGCATTGGAGAGCACAGGGTTTTTCCCCCAGGTCAGCGGATAAAAGGACGTTGTTGACTTACCTATAATGAAAGTAAGAATTGGTTGCTATTTCCTTTTGAAGGTCTTCCAATACATGTGATCAAAAGCCCATCAGCTCAGTAATGTATCATTCCACTTCTGATACCATGTCGGTATTGATATCATAATTCACAAAGATCTACATAACACATGAGATAAATACACATGTGATTGTTCTCTCCATATGTAGATACAGCTGAGCCAATCAATCATCATGAAGGCACGTGTCAGACATCACATGCATATAAAGTAGTGATCAATTGTCGTATCTGGCCAAATAAGAGCACATAAGCCCCAACATAGCTTTGTGCTTTCAGTGTTGGTCATTTTTCATCCACTTTGTCGTTGCTATTAGACTCTCAAGCAAAGCAGAACAAAGGGCGTAATTTAATGTCAGTCTTGACCACATGAAAGATATAAAATGGAGACGTTTTAATGATAATTTGGGTTTAAAACTGTCACGAGCGATCCGTTTGTGTCGTTTCCCAAAGAGGGTCGCTCAATTGAAAACAGAATTGGCCATTTTGAGAAACAATTGAATTGAATAAGGTTTTTTTTTTTCTTCTTTTTTTCTTCTTTTTTAACTGATTGTGTGCGAGTCTATCTTTCAGTCTATGCATTTTTTCATTTGTGATCCATTCCAGCCTATTCTCATGTGCTGGAATGACAAACAATGCAGGCGAGGGTGGAACAATGAGGGGCTCTCAGTGGGCCCTTATCTCCCCAGCACAGGTGCATCCTAGCTCTGGGATCGCCAGTTGCGAGGGTGGGGAGGGGAGGGTGGCGGGTTTGGGCGAGCGAAGGAGAGGGAGAAGGGTGGGAAGGGTGGAGGGGAGAAATTAAAGTGATTCGTCACTTGATCCCGCTGTCTCCTCGGGCGTTTTTATGAATCTCTGCCTCCTCCTCCTCCTCCTCCTCCTCCTCCTCCTCTCTCTCTGTGGGTTTAGTGCTGCTCGCTGTCATCACTTTGAGCAGAAGTCAGACCTGTTTTCCTCCATTTCTTTTTGGTGTGTATAAGGTATATTATAGGGGGCTGAGTATCGTCACAAGGAGCAACCGTGACTCATAAAGTATACTCACCGCCACCGTGTTAGGGTGTCAACAGTGTGCAGTTAGGGTGTATTTCCTGATGGGTGACTCAGCTTATGTATAGTTAATGGTTTGCCCGGAGCAGAGGAAGGACCACAGGTTTGATGGTCTGAATGAAAAAGCTGCATCACTGAATTATTTTACATTTCCATTTTCATTCATGCATTATCCATTTATTCAGGGTCCTTTGGCTGATCTTTGACCTAGCTAGCAAAGAACAATGCAACCTCCTTGTTGAGAAGGAATGCAGAGTTTTCCCCCAAAACACACACACACACGTTTTTTTAAAGATGTAATTGTAGTTTTTTTTACACTCGTGCTATGAACACACATTTCTCAAAGTAACCACAAAAGTCACTTAGCTCGCTTATCGATATTGCTTTAATTTCACCTTATAAAAGTTGCTATGACAACATTGTTAATAATGCAGTTCAGAATTAAATTTGGGGCTCTTGTGATTTGAAAATTGTGCTCTTTCAAATCACATTTTCGTTATAAAAAGCATTAATCTTTCCGCCCCAACACACGGACACACGGACACACACACACACACACACACACACACAGACACAAGCCACCTCCTAGCTCTCCACCTCCGCGAAGCCTCCACCAAATGCGCCTCACTAACTCCCAGTCCACCGCCCTCTCCAGGCAAGGACTGACCTTCCCTCTGGCCTCGCCCTCTTGCTCCGGCGCCTCTGATGGAAAAGACACTGTGTTGGACTGACAGCTAAAGAGAACGGTCCCCTCTGAACCCCCTCACCCTGCCCCCACCTACCCCTCTTCCTCCCCCAACAGTACCCTGTGCATTCACTGGCTAACCCCCCTCTGGGAACCTTCGGCTCCTCCGACCCTGTTTTTTTCCCCTGGCTTCTGCTCGAAGCCTAACTCAATCAATCAGCACAACCAGGTCACAGTCCTGGATCTAACCATGCCAGCTGTGTGTGTGTGTGTGTGTGTGTGTGTGTGTGTTAGACTGAGTGAGTGTGAGACAGAGAGCAAGAGAGAGAGATATCTAGGGCAGTGGTTCCCAACCATGTGCCATTAAGGCCCAGGAGTATGCAGGTCTTCATTCCTACACTGCAACAGCTGATTACACTGGGAGCTAATGGTGAAATCAGCTGCTGCGTGGTTAGAAAGAGGCGATGATGATGATGGTATGTGAGCTGCTTTCGGACATGAGAAAACACTGATGGAGTCACATTGATCTGTGGGATTAATGGCAGAGAGATGGTCCCACTGGTGCTCTGTTCAGTGTTCCCTTCATGTTTGTGTTACCATATCATTATCATTTTCCCATCTTATTAACACAGATTTGGAATGTATTACACATATTATTTACATACATTTACAAGATTTTATAAGCTCAGATGGTTCATCAGTACAACAGTATATTTGATAAGATGGAACATATCAAACTTGCTGGCGTGCTGATTTAGTCTTGAGCCATTTATAATTATTAATCATGTCACCATCAGCTGAGCCGGATGGGGCGCTGGCTCGGCCCGAGCAGTCGTCCACTGTTGTTCACATACCATCATCATCCCAGAAATAACAAGTGTTGTTGTCACAACATTGCCGCAGCTCATTGCCATGGGCCCAGTATGTGTGAATACATGTGCATGTTTAAGCGAGCGAGCAGGAGGAGGAGGAGCGCACGAGAGCAGGAGAGCAGGAAGCAGGACCAGAGCGGAGAAGAGAGGAGCTGCCAGAGCTGCTTTCCGCCTTCTTGTGCCCATTTATCCACCTCTGCTCCCTCCAGCTCCCCCAACATTAGTCCTCACTCACTCATGCAAACACAAAAAAGCTTTTGGTTGCTATGACAGCGACCCCTCCCTCCTCCCCCACAGGGATTGTGTGTTGGATGGAGACTAAATTAGCCGTCTCCTAGCCTGTAATATCCCCGGCATGGGGAGGAGATGCTGGTGGCTAGCTGAGGTCACCGCTTAGCCGAACCCTAAAACATTTTGTCGTCTTTGTTTCCTCCCTCATAGCAAAGTCTGCTGAGGCAGCAGGAGCGCGTGGAGGAGAGAGTGCAGGAGATTGAAGAACAGCTTTGTAAACTCGACTCTGACAAGTGTGTGGTGGAGGTATGTTTGGCAGCCTGCAGTGTGGGCGGACACAGAATTACACACATTTTACACATTCCACACAGTTTTATACAATATTCTGAAAGGTTTTTCGTGAAGGTTTCGATTTATGCTTGCATCCACGTTAGATATCAATAAGCAAAAGCAAAAGTGTCTTCTGTTCTTTGCTGTGTCAGACTCTAAAATCAACATGACGTCTTATGATGTAGCTGCTTTTGGGTTGAACCTTTAACCCTCCTCGAAACCGCCAGTTTTTGGGCTATTTATACACTTATTTCATGGAATTTTTGTTATTACAATGCACATTCGCCAGATTTAGATATGCAAGGTTTTAACACTGTGAATTGAAAACCGTTGTGTTTCCAGTTTCATTATAGTTGCCTTAATGTGGATCAGATACACAAATGTAGTACCGTAAATTATCTTACAGGAGTCGCTCTTCACATTTAGTCAATTTTCCAGTTAATACTGATAATATTCATTATTCTCTCCTCAATGTGAGTGTTCTTTCATGAGCGCTTTTGCTTCAATGAGCTGGTGAACTCTCTCTCCTTATCACCGTTCACAGGACCGAGTGTGCGAGCTGAAAGAGGAGGTGCGCCTGCAGTACCAGCGCATGCATCAGCTGCTGGAAGAGGATCTGGGTCGGACACTGGAGGCTCTCGACCGGGCCCAGTCCAGGTTCTGCCAGGAGAACGCCACGCAGGTCCTGGCTCTGGGAGAACAGCGCCACGAGGCTCAGAAGCTGCTGAGTTCCATCCACACGGCCTTCGGCAAGGCAGAAGAACTCAGCTTCATGAAGAACACCAAGCCCGTCAAAATCCTCACCGACAGGTCAGAGAGACGCCATGGCAGTTGCACCTCTGGCGCTCGGTGTTATCATATGCAGGTCGTGTTTGTATGCAGATCCTCCCTCATCGGGTTTTGTGTTTCTCTGGGCTGGTTTGCAGGTCTCAGGCATGTGTGGGCAGCAGTCTCCCTCCGTACAAAGTGGGGAGTCTAAATTCAAAGCTATTCCTCTCTGAAATCTCCAAAAGGGAGAAGAGCTTGAGGAGAATGCTGGAAGGTAAGGATCTCAAACACACTCATTAGGTTTACAATCCACACTCTGACCGTCGTACATGTCAGACATCCTGCACACTCCAAAAAGCTAAAGAAATGGCGGCGAAGCTATTATGCAAGCGGCTGACCTGCTTACAGGAACCTGTTTGGGGTTGCTACGTCTTGCTCAAGGGCACTGTCACAGACACGCAAGTGGGAGGAGCTGAGAGTCGGACCACTCTACAAAATGATCTGGTGTCAGTAGTGATGTTCTCTGAAGGAGCAGATTGATTTGAAATGATTTCCTCTGATTTTGGACTTTATATCCACGTGGATCTTTTTCGTGAAGTCTGAGCAGTAATGATGAAAATGCTTTTTATGTAATCAGACAATTACAGACAATTACAATCAGATTTTAACCTAATTAATATTTGATTAGAACTAAATGACTTTGTTTGGGAGAAGAATAGAAATAATTTAGCCATGGATGTAATTCAGCAGCATTGTTGAATAGAAAAATTTAAATTGATTGATTAAATAATGTCTCCCCCCCTCTCTGTTTGCTCTCAGCTCCCCTCACCCCTCCCTCAACCTTCCTGCAGTCTGTTCCTGCTTATCCCAGCGGTCAGACCTCTGGCTCTGGAGCAGAGAAACGGAAACATTCCACTGCCTTCCCGGAGGGAAATGGGAACGCTGGGAAGACCAGCACACCGGGTTTCAAAGACTCCTCCTCCTCTTCATCTTCCTCCTCATCCTTAGCCAAGCAGCCCTACCTGGCCTCCAGCTCTTCATCTGGAGAAGGCCAGTCGACCAATCAACAGCCTCTGGGTCCCTGCGGTCCTCCCCACATCAGCGAGGGCGGCGGGACAGGAAGTGGCAGCGGCTCACTGACCAACCACCATACGGGCTCCGTCTTTGGCTCCTCCCACTTTCCTCCCGGAGGTAGCAGCTCCTCCCACTCCTCCCAGCAGGCAGTGCTGCCCCAGTACGGCGGCCGTAAGATCCTGGTGTGTACGATGGATAACTGCTACTGCTCCGGCGTGCCCTCCGTGTCTGGCCATCGCAGCCATCCGCCGTACCCACGCTCGGGCTCTTTCCCCTGGGTCAGCGCCCAGGACTACCCTCCCCCGCCCGGTTTGGCCGCCGGGGGTCCGTCCATGCAGGGCCTGGCCGTGAGGGACTGGATAGATGCCTCACAGACGCACAGACACACAGATTTCTATGGGCTCTATGGTCAGCCCTCCACAAAGCACTATGTCACCAGTTAACATAGAAATTTAGCAGGTATTCAAACACACACACACACACTCACACACGTACACCTACACTCTCATACACTGTGTCCCAATTCCATACCTTATACTAATAATATAAAGCTATACACTGTTCACTAATCCATTTTTTTTGGCAAGATGCTGTAACTTTTTGGAACACAACTACCAATTTAAAATTTAGAGATTCAAAGTCAAACCAATAAGATTTTTCCAAGGACTTCCTGCTTTTTGTTTTCTCGACCTGCCAACAATGTACTGGACAAACGTTTCTTCATGCGGCTCTATTTCAAATATTTCTATCATCGTTGCACACAAATTACGTCGCTAAAGCATTCAGTAAGATTTTCTCAACCCTGCGTTTTTGGTTCTTTTGCTTAATTTTGTGACTTCTGCATCCTGAAAACGGGAGATAATCAAAACCCGGTTTGGTTTAGTGTGTCCTATGGAATTGGAACACCCCTATTCACTTACATAGAGAGATAAACACTCAAACGTCACAACTTTACAGGCTTTATTGACAGGATACATGCTGTATGAATGAACCTGCACTCAGATATAATGCAGTTCAACACACACATGCACACACACACACACACACACGTTTAAATAAATGTTTATATCCACACACAAAATCTAAGACATGTACACACACATTCGGGGGCAGGGTTGATCTGTTTGTGCTTTCTTTTCTGATTATTTTTTTTATTTTTTATTTTTTCTTAATCTTCTGTCAGTGTTTCATCTAATGTATTATACGTAAAAATACGCTAACAGCAGCTGCAGAGAGACGGAGACGAGGCCCGAGAGGAGAGGAAGAGGAGAAGCGTCATTTAGTTTATAGAGCAGGAGACAGATTGATAGAGGAGGAAACGTAGGATCCTTTATTTTTTTTTTTTTAATCTTCTCATGCCTCTCCAAGGCCTCACACAGGAGACGTGTGTGTGCAGTGCTGAGCTTTCCACTTTTAGTCCCTTAGTGTCTGATGTTTCTGTGTTGCCTTATGTTATTACCATCACATGTTCTTCTTTGCGTTGGACTTTGACAGATCCTTTAAGGTGGCCACAGTCCCCTTGGCGTCACTTGATTTTGTCGTGGCACTTAGGCCTCTTCTCCGTTGCCGAGTTCAGGGATGTCGCCGTACAGCTTGAACACAAAACGCTCTTCCATGTTCCCCACTTTGCGGAACACCCACAATGCACTTGTGGACACCTTGTTATGCCTGGAGGACAGATGCCGACCCACAGAGGGACGATGGAGCTGCGCGGATGGGGGGGGGTTGCGTGACCCCTGCTGCCTCGTCCTCTTTGAGTTCTGGGAATCCAGCCGTTAATCCTAGCACTCCCCTTTCTGAAGCGGGGATCCAATCCCTCCTTCTTGCTGCCAGGCTTCCCACTGGACAGAAACTCCTGTTCTGACAGAGACTGTTTCCATTTAATAATTACTTTTGACTTTGTCTTATTCGGTACATCTGTAGGTTTCATGATTGTCTAGAGAAACTATGAGACGGAGGCAAAACTGGACAGACCAAACCAATCAATGCGCGCTTCTGGAGGATTGATCATGCTGTAATTGTACTTCCTGCAGGGCAAAGATGTCACTTCCTCTCAATAAGCACACAAGCTCTTGGCTTCCTGTTTGCAGCTGTAAGCTTGCGAGGAAGATTTTTTTTAAGCACTCAGAAGAAGAACAATGGAAAACCTGTATGCGGTTTTAAAGAGTGTGTAAGAGAAGGATTTTCTAAAGAGCAAGACTGGACTGCTAGACGTAAGCAATGGTCATCATCCTAAAAAGAGCTGTTATAACAGTCAGCATAAAGGAGAAAAAACAACATAAAAGTATCTTTTTTTGTAAATATTTTGTGAAATGGAAAAATTACAGACATGTCGTTTGGAGAAGGGTTCCAAATAAATGAACAAATTTAAGCCAACCTGCTGTTTGTATAAATCTCTGGTTTCTCTCACGCTGGTTAAATATTTCTCACATGTGTAAGAAAAGAGAATCTCACTGTTTGTTCAGTGCTCGTATGTCTTCTGTGTGTCCTCTTATATAACTGACATACACTAATATGTTATCACTTCACTGTCACGTGTTAACATGTCGGATAACCTTCAACACAACCCTACAGCAGCTCCTCCAGAAAAGGCAAGAAGCGTTTCTCTATTGAAAAGGTATCCGTGTATTTGTTTGTGTTGAATTACACATTTACTTAATAGAAGCACACAAGCTCCCTGTACGAGACGTCCCTGTCCCAATGGCACAAGAGGCCCCTGAGTATGTGTGGGAGGGATCCGAAAAGAGCAAACAGGATGGAAAAGAGCCTATAGATGAGTACTCTGGTTCTCTCTTTTGTCCTGTCTTTCTTTGGTCTTCTTTCTTTCTGTCTGTATGTCCTTCCACTGATCTGAAAGCGGAAATACTGATCTGAATCTGAGGAACTGGTGTTTTTTTTCTTCTCTGCTTTACCCATGATACTCGAGTACACGTCAGGTAAAACAAATATGAATGCAGGTGTAACATAATATATTTCCACTGTTGTCTCACTACTGTTAATTATTTTGAATCCTTCTCGGGCTCCTAAACTACAATCCTATTTTATCAGCACATAGAAATGTAGATGTTTGAGCACTTGGCTTCCTTCTCCTGCCTCTCTGACTCCCACCTCTTTCTCCCGCTGGTCTGGGAGCGGAGCTCTAATATGCTGCTTTTCTCACATCGGCAAACCTCAGCAGAGCAAAAAGAAGCAGCCAAAAACTGTGGTGTCAAGAGGTGCAGCATAAATTACAGCCCTGCTTTTCCATCTGACACACACATTCACCCCATCGTCCCCACCCCTATCTCTGTCTCTCTCTCTCTCTCTCTACACACAGTTTCTCACACTTTCACACACAGCTGCTGAACAGCTGTCTGATCCATGAGGAGAGAGGCAGTAATCCGGTCGCCTACATCTCCGATATGAATCTCTCTCTCCCTCACACACACACTCGCACACACTGTCTGGCTCCTTTTAATTTACCCACATACTGCAGAGGGAAAAGGCTTTCATTCACTGATAAAACAACCACAGAACTTTGTGTTCTCTTCCTTGGAGGTTTTCGACTGAAGCCAGCAGATAAAACACCAAAAAGGGAATTGACTTTGATTTCTTTAGTTTCATGTATCCAGTAAAAAATTAGATTTTTCTTTAATCTCAAAGCTCCAGTCCATAAAAAGCCCCTTTGTGTTTCTAAATGGGACTGTGAGTGTATCATCTTTTCCAGAATGCTTTGTCAGACTTGTAACAGTGAGTAAAGAGTCAGAAATGAGGAACAATACAAAAAGTACATTCTGTGTGTGTGAGGGAAGAGGACAACCGGACAATGAGAATCTTTGTGGGAGAAAAGAGGCCATTTGCAATTCTCAGAGGCCCTCTGAATCAGTCAAATCACACACACACACACACACACACACACACACACCACTACATGTGCAGTGAAGTCACACTACGGTGTTCATACAGCAGGCACACGCTGTTAGAAACATAAAACCACCTACTGTCCTCTGAGCAATAATTTATAACCTGAATGTAGTTCAGTAAGAAGGTGACATTAACTTCTAAACATACACACACACTTGTTTTTGACTTTGTGGTTATTGTAACTGCATTATACTCTTAATGTGCCTAATATTTTGACGGTTGGAGGACACAGTAAGAAGGTCCTGGGTGTGAATCTGACTTTGTGTGGATTTTGCATGTTCACTCTGTGTCTCCTCCCACCTCCGAAAATATGCAGATTAGATTATTTGAACACCGACTGCTGCCTGTAGGTGTGTGTGTGTCAGCCTGAGAGAGTCAGACAGTGTGTGTCAACCCTGTGACCTGTCGACCTGCGAAGCATAAGAAGGTATAGAGAATGAATGAATGAATGGATACATATATGCAGAAAGGAGGACAAAATGTTGCCAACACATTTAGATATAATGAAGTCCAGCATACTTCCATAGTGTACAACTACTAAATGTACCATAGAACTCGGTCGACTTTACTATAGTACGCTTACTCAGCCCTGAAAAGAGATCTAATGCATCAAATGAAGCAAAGCCACCTGTGTGGCTGTATTAAGGGTGTGTAGGGTCTTCCACAGCATTTAGAAATGGAACACAAAACCTATATGAAACTGTAGTTGGAGGGATGTGAGAAACCAGTAAAACACACAAATTAGTCATATTAAGTCTCAGTGCTGTAATTTGTGTGATATTGTGTTGCTGTTTCCACCTCAGTAGGGGATACTAGAGCTCCAGTAGGTCTTGGGACTCTTGAAGGCCTGGTTCCAGCTCGCTGTCTCCCACAGAGGCCTCTCCAAACAGGCTCGGTGGCTGTCATCTCCAGCTGGCCCCACTTGCCACAGGCCTGCGTGTCCCCAACATGCAAGTGTACGAGCACACACACAAAGCACCGCTCATATATTTTCTTTCATGAATAATTGCCGGGAACATTCTTCTTATCTTTTTTATTCACTTACAGTACCATCAGTTCTGGACAGATTACATTCAAGAATATCAAAAGGAAATGCTGTACGAGTGAATTCCTCCACAAACCTAAAGATGCTCAAAGAAATGCATTGGGACATTACAGTACACATAATTCTGTTAAAAATATACATATATTAGCTTTGCAAACATGATAGACTACAGAGTACAGGAGAGTAAATGTATACTCTATAATATGTGCATAAGCTAACAAATGCACACAGGGCCAAAGTATTTACAGTTGATCAAAAATCCCTTAACCATTTTAATTTCATAGTCGTCTTCTTCTTTTTTATACATATTAACATGTACAGTATCAACGTTTTGAGGGAAGCTGAACACAGTAGACAATTTCTCCAACGCCCTATTACAAACCACATACACCACACAAGTTGTTGTTTGTGCGCATTCTACACTCTACTTCACGATAAATAAAGCAATTACAAAAATATACCTCACTTCAAACAGAGCCATAGCAGGAAAAAGCGCTTACAGCCATTGTGGAATGATGAAAAATGAGAATAAACCTATAATGAGACTGAAAGGGAGAGAAGGGGAGAGTGGAGGGGGGATGCTGGTTTACAGGACAGCGTCAAAGTGTTTTAATATGCTGGAACGCCAATGAAAGTCAGCAATTAATGGGAATGTCTGAAGGCTGGGACTAGTTGGGAATGGGATACGGATGTTGGGGTGGATAGAATAGTGGGTACATTCCTGGCATGGGTTCCCTTAGAAGGCAAACCTCTCTCCCCTTTGCAGAAACCCACATGGGAAGCTGTGTAGAACTAAGTAAACGAGAGAGAGTCCATGTGAGATTAGTAGTGTGTGTACATTCACAGGTATTTCCCATCTTACTAAGGCTCAGGAGGGTGAATGTGTGTGTGTCGGTGGAAATGTGCTGCTGCCGCTGCTCCTCCTGAGTATTAGAAGACTAAAACCAGAGCTACTTTTTCTTGGAGTTGACACTCTTGCAGACCCAGTTCATTCCCTCCTGAAAAAGGAAAACCAAGATGGTTGATAAGAGACATGTACGTAAGATGAAATAGGAAAGATGCGACTGTGGTGTCACAGCTCGTCTCCTCACCTGAATCCCCTCACTAGTGAGAGCGGAGCAGGACTGGATCTGCCACACCCGATCTCGGATGGTGTGCAGATTGAGGCCCTCGGCGATCTCAGAGGCCGGGGCGGCTGTCAGCAGGTCCTGTTTGTTTGCAAAGATCAGCACTGGCACCCCACTGAGCTTCTCCTCATCCAAAAGCTCAGCCAGCTCCTGTAACCACACAAATGAATGATCATAGAATCAAACACAAACACAGAAGACAAGAGGACAAACATACTGTACACTGACAAAAGACTATGAAATAAATACCTGGCCCGTTTCCTCAAATCTTTTTCTGTCAGCACTGTCGATAACATAAATCTGAAACAAAGAGGATGGTTTCCCTGTTAGTTTGTAGCAGGTCAACCATGTCTTCTTTGAATCTGGAGTGGCGGGTGATGGTGAGGTATCAGGATCCACTCACAAGCACATCAGTGTTCTCAAAGTAGTTCCTCCAGTACGGCCGGATCTTCCTCTGGCCACCAATGTCCCAAACATTCAGTTTAAAACCCTGAGACTGGACGCTTTTAATGTTGAATCCCTGGGGAAAACACCACGCAAAGTTTTACACCATTTGTTTTGCATCCAACAGAGACCTTCAAGCCTCAATAGCAATAAGCAAAACTCTCCCAGCGGTTCAATGAATTGTATCATGAGTTCAATCAGGAAACCAACAAGAGTTTATCTAATAACAACTTTAGTTCCATGTCTGGTTGAGGCCATTGTGAAGAATCAACAACGACTCATTTGTGACTACTACACATTGAATAAACATATGCGATGAAAGACAAAATAATTCCAAACATTCTCATCATCTTAACCCTCTTTGCATGATGTGTCTGCTCCTATAAATGGCAAATAAACATTTATATGCTGGGTGTCAGTGAACCTGTGTGGGGGTGATGTGACTGATGTCCTCAGATGCAAGTTGTTTGAGCAGAGTGGTCTTCCCTCCGTTGTCCAGACCCAGCAGCAGTATCCGAACCTCCTGGTCTGGTGTGCTCTTTAGCTTTCGCAGGATGGACAGCAATCCCTGAAACAATCAGCGAAGAAGACGTTTGATGGGCCCCCAGTTCAGTAGCCAGACACCCGTTAGCCATAGTGGAACAGCATCACATCCATCCGGGTTCTTCACGTACAGGCCGTACAAGTGCATTCCAACTCTACCTTGTTGAAAGATGCGCGCACACTTTCCCACAAAAAAAGCACCAGGAGGTAAGAATAAAAGCTCCCGTCACTAACACGTCACAAACAGCTGCTTTCGATTCGCCTAACAGTGTAGGAACGTTTTAATTTAAGTGTTATAATGGAGGGTTAGCTTGCGCGTAAAATACGAGCTAAACATAGCTTGCAGGGAGCTAATGTGCTAAAGCTAATCTCCCGTGATAACTGAACGCAGCAACAAGGCAGCTTGTGCCTTAAATGTTTCTACCGCACGGTGCAAACAGCGGAGGCGGGTGGAATTATACGCAACTGCAAACGAGTGCGGCTTAATTCGATTATTTGCGCATTCAAGCTGGGTCTTTGACGGTAATAGTTAATTATTGCAATAAATTAAACTCACCATCTTGTTGCTTTCTCTCCTCGAGACGCCGCCGAGCGTTACTATGGGGGATGACGTCAGACGCACGCTTACGCACGGCGCTGTAGGACGGAACAAGTGTGGATTAGCGTCAAAGATTTCCAAAGTAGGACAGACTTTCCATGGGTTTAAATTTCTGGTTGTCTGCATGACACGTATTTATAAAGGCGACTGTTCAAAGACGTATTTCGTGACTGCAGATGTGATATTTTTTGAAACTCGTGATTTGTGAAACCTTTCTTTCAGCTGTTTCGTGTCCAGATGGTTACACTCCGCAAACATGCAAGATGTGCCTCTTTGTGTTAGCTTTGCTTGAAAAAACAAACAAACAAACAACGAGTTTTTGTGGGTGTACCGGCTAAACGAACGACCGTGTTAACTGGTGCCTTGAACCGTTTAGCGTTGGTGGTGTTGACAGGAATATTTTACTCAGGCCAAGATTTAACCCCGGGTTAGATTTCGAAAATTGTGAACTCTGTTTGGTATTTAAAATGACCAAACGCAGGCTTGTTAAAACAATTAAGTCTCTGTAGATACTTTCGTGACCGAACATACTTCTGTTATGCTTACATACTGTTTGTATTGACAAAAACATGCAGCGCCTTCCCTAACGTTTACATGTTGAAAATAGCATGAAATCGCTTAGCTGTCCCCGCTAATGCCTGTTAATTTTTCTTACTCCGTCTTAAGTGGAATACTCCGAGTGATATTTATGTTGATCATGTTAAACGTGTGATGTATTTGACAACATAAAGACACCCGAATGAATAATTATACTTCTGATTTTAACCAAAATCTAAAGCCGCAGAAGGAACCAGTTAACACAGTCATTCACTAATCCATAACACCGTAGGGAGCTGCCCCGGTCTGTGATTGGTCGATTGCATGCCACGTGCACGTTTCTTTACTATGCCACATGAGCGCGTTTTACCAGTTGACAGGTTACTGGACTGCCGTGGGGGGATATAACGAAGAAAGGTATGTTCGTGCTTAGTATGTGACTTTTCTGTGTATTTTTAATGCCGTGGTTTGCGTTCCCCCCCACCATTGTTGCCTGCAGAAGCAGTATTCCACCGGTAAGTCGAGCGATGAGTTGCATCAGGCGCTCTGCTTCGACTGACATGCCTTACTCATTCCACAGCAGGTTGGTAGCAGGACTATCAGAAGATCACTACGTCCATTTAACGAGTGTATTTCTTTAATGGGCCTTTTGCACAAATCAAAGCTAGTTCAGACATGTGTGTTGCCTGATAAGGCGGTAGTTATCCAGATGTTATCATTTACATGATCGGTTTCCGCCACTGGCCTGCAGATCCAGTCTATCAGTCTGCTAGTCACTAAACAAGCTGCTCCTACTTCTAACATTTGTGAAACATTGTACTGCAGTAAAGTAAGGCATCATAACCTGGCCTGGTTCCTGCCTTTGGGATTTGGTGATTCAGCAAAGCCCTTGTACATGGTGCAGATTTGAATGTCACCATTTTACATTGACAAAGATTGCAGAAGCTCACAATACTCCAGACAACATACCAATGACAAATAATGCATTCAAAACATCAAGGGCAGAAAGGTAAAAACATTCATCATTGATCTAAAGTTGTATTCTGCAGTCATACATAAGATCATAATAATAAGTGTGAAATAATTGATTGATAATGACATAAACAGTGCAATGGTCTCTAAGAACTCCCATTTGTTCACATTGTATTTATTACTTTTGTTATAATTGTTATACACATCTTTCACACTGCTCAGTCACTCTACATTAAGATCATAATAATCACGCTTACAGTTTGAATGATCATGGACAATTTGATAATAAAGCTTGTGGTTTCCAATTTGCTTCCATCCCCTGAACAATCATATATATATATTATACCATTGCAGCCACATCTTAACACCCTTACAACTGCCTAGAGCGCCAGACGAAGATGTTAGAAACTTCCTAATAATTTTACGATTTACAAATTAAAATTGCATTAAGGAAGTTTTGTAATGTGTAAAATCTTGCACTAAATTGAACAAGTTAGCCTGGCACCTCTTTGGCACTCAACATCAGATTTGTAAAATTTGTAGTTGTATCATTCTGTTTTCTAGTTGTGTGAATGGCTCCTATTTATAGTATAGCCTCAGCCTCTGTATAAAGATGCATCCTATCAGTTTCACTAATTATTTATATACTGTATATTGGCATGTTCTGTATTGAGGGCCAGCTTGAGGTCTTCCTGGTTTATGTCTCATTTTCCCTACATGGGGCATGCAGCTTTTTAAACGGAACGCCTCACAAACAATCCAGTTTGAGCCAGACTGAGCCTTCCTCACCTCATGCGCCCTTATTCAAAATGATTTAATGTGAACCTTGACACATTTTGATTGATGTTAGACCTGCTGTTACCTGTCCAAATCTTAAATAATTAGTAATGGAAAAGTTCAAGGGTTGGGTTTTAGTTGGGTTTTGCAGATGCAGCATTCTCCCCAATTTCCCAAGCTGACTCATTTATTTAGGGATAGTCAATGATTACCAGTGCAAGTTTGTCCCTGAGATTGTGTAAAGAGGACAGTGCTTGTTTCGGTAGACGATGTTTGTGTGTCCCTAACAGGTGCACACACCATAGGTTAATCCTGTGAAATTAGGACAGAGTTCAAAGGTTATGTAGAATATACCTGAGCTAAAATCTAATCAGCTCAAACCACACATGGCTGGTCAGAGGAGGAGTGTCACCTGAAATGAACCCAGTGGCGCTGGTTGCGTTAAACTAGACCTCACAGTGCAAGTCATTCAATCACTCACGCATTTTTGTATTAATTTTTTTTGCCATCTCCTACCTTACAGCCCATTTGACTGGCATCGTGATCAATTTAACTTTGCTTTTCATTCCAGGTTCTGACTTCAGCTGCTGAGTAGCCTTTTGGAGAGTCAAACGGAGACTTTGAAGGTTGGAACAGCATTTTGAGGAGCGCAATGGCTTCAAGCTCTTTTGATATTGATGCACCACAATGGGATCAGTCTACGTTTATGGGCCGACTGAAACACTTCTTCAACATCACCGACTGTCGAACAGCCCTGTTTACTGATGCACGCTTGGACGAGGCCAAAGCTTTAGTAGAGAGCTGCAGGTAACAAATTAACACAAAATTATCATTAAAGAAATAATATACAGTATATGGGTGGATTTTCTCTGAATTGTTGCAATGAATGGCTCAGATCCCGGGTCTGTATGAGGTCTATGTCACCTGAATGCGTCAGTTGAAAGACTATATGCACAAATGTGTCTGTGTGATGTTGATGGTGTGTTTATGTCTAATGATGCTTTCCTCATTAGGTAGCAAATGTGTTTATTGGGTCTCTTGTGTATTCTGCAGGGCAGGATCCATTCCTCCAGGCACCACAGAGGAACAGCTGCACTATGCTAAGAAACTCTATGACTCTGCCTTCCACCCAGACACAGGGGATCGCATGAACTTCATTGGCCGCATGTCATTCCAGGTCCCTGGTGGCATGGCCATCACAGGCTGCATGCTGCAGTTCTACAGGTGCTCTAAACAGGATGATCTCCCAACCGAATTAAGTCTTGATAGCAGAAACGTTAGAGTTGACATAACACATTTCTCTCTTTATCTTGTTTGTTTGTCCCTATGCCTCTAGAACGGTCCCTGCTGTGGTGTTCTGGCAGTGGGTGAATCAGTCCTTCAATGCTCTGGTTAACTACACCAACCGCAATGCTGCTTCTCCCATAACTCCCAAGTTAGTTTTTATGTGAATGTCCTTGTTTACACGTTGTGAATATAGTGTGTTAAAACTTCCTCAACCCTGCTGGAGCCTGTGGGTGGTTCATTATGACAGATTAATTTTAGGCATCAAAATGGCTGATAGTCTACAAGGTTTAGCCTTGTAGACTATCAACCAAACACTAGAGCAGCTGAATTCTCTGATTAGTTCCGCTGCTCTGATTGAGGGTTTGGTTGTACTGAAAACCTGCAGACCTGCAGACCCTTGGGCCTCAATAGCATCCACTCAGACATCTGGTCTAAGGAAACCACAAGCCTATAACAGCTGCTGTTGACTGTTCTCTCTCCCAGGCAGATTGGCGTAGCCTATGTAACAGCAACAAGCACAGCTTTAGCAACAGCAGTGGGTCTCAACCTCTACACAAAGGTATGAACACATGCATGAAAGCCCACAGAACCACTATTGATTAACACCAGTTGTGTTTGTTAAAGAGTCGTTCTTTGCCTTAGACTAATTTTGATCATTTCAACCATGTACTCATGCATGTCTGTATTAATTCTCTCTATTTTTCGTTCTCTATTCTGTGCAAGTAAAATCAATGCTAAGGTGCTTTAAGTTGATAGTTGTTGTGATATAGTTATAGCAGATCCATACGGTTCAGTGTTTACAATTGGTGCGAAAACAAACCAAATGCTAAATGACGAATATGAACTACTAACTCTTGTGTTATTTTGTGTGACTGCGCCTCCTCTTCCAGAAAGCTCCTCCGCTTGTGGCTCGCTGGGTCCCTTTTGCAGCAGTGGCAGCAGCCAACTGTGTTAACATTCCTATGATGAGGCAACAGTGAGTATGGCTGTGCTGCTCTTTGGACCACTCCTAAAACATAATATATACACAAAGGGGTCATATTATTAGATACACCTACACAATCCAGTACAATCCAGGGTAACACCCTTGTTATAAATCTGATCTGTGTGAAGCTGAAAATATTCAGTTTTTGTTGTCATTGTGTCATAGAGATGTTGATTCAAATCAGACTTAATCATAGGGACCATAGTTACGTATGTTAAAACTGCAATGTATTGAAATGGGTTCCTAATATTTTGTCCAACTCATTTGCATACACGAGCAGGCAGATCAACAAAAACTGAACATCATCGACTTCACAAACATCGGATTTAGAGCAAGTGTGCATAACTAATTAAGTGGTCACTGAGTGTGTCAGGTCACCGGGCTGTACTGTACTGTGCAGATTTTACACACAAATCTGAATAGTTGCTTTCCCCATGTTGGAGCGTAAAATGTCCTTCATGCTGCATTACTGATCCACAGGAATTTTAAGGGTGAGGCAAATGTCATAAAAAGAGTGTCTCTCATGGCCTGTGAGAGCTAAATCATATTTGCAGAACAGCAGTGCTTGTGTGCTGGGCAAAAATGAAACATCTGTCTCTAACGAATGCAAAAAATAACACATTGTGTATCTCTTTGAAACTGATGAGAAATGACAATTTCACAAGTTATCATAGTGTTTGCTCTTCAACATGCCTCCGTTAGGTTTGAACACCAAAGGTTCAGTCCAAAGGTCGAATCTACCAAGTCAAATATTATACAAGTAACCCTGGATTGTGTTGGAGGATTAGACAAAGAAAAAAAAACCCCACAACATTTTACATTCTGCTCCCTTTCCATTTCAGTTTCCCATAGTTTCCTCTCCCCTTTATTAGGGAAATCCTGAATGGAATTGCAGTTACAGATGAGAATGGCAACCCGCTGGGACACTCTCAGGTCAGCACCCGGGGTGGATATTTTGAGATGGAGTTGACCTGAACTGTTCTCAAGTTGCCTTTGAAATTCCTTTCCATTTCCTCCTCAGAAAGCAGCGCGTAAGGGCATTACACAGGTGGTCATCTCTCGGGTCACCATGGCTGCACCAGGAATGAGTAAGCAAAGAAGTTAGAGGAGAAAAAAAGAAGTTATAATTGATCATGTGATTTGACTATAAGTGAGCTCCAGCTGCAAACTTTGCTGCACCTTAATTTTCCCATTTTCTTTTTCATCAGTCATCCTCCCCATCATTATGCAGAGGCTGGAAAAATACAAGTTCATGCAGGTTAGACGTCTGCCTTCATTATTGCCCTCATGAATATGAATATGAATCTGCCATCTTGACATTTTCTCCTTTCGCAGAGAATCACGTATCTCCACGGGCCACTACAAGTCATGATGGTGGGAGTGTTGTAAGTAGGACATCTGAGTGGGTTATCGGATCACAGGAAACTCATGTTGCTCATGAGAGTTACAGGGCAGTCTGAACTGACTTCTCTTTGTTTTTGCTCCCTCCCCCCAAAGTCTGATCTTCATGGTGCCTGCTGCCTGCTCCCTGTTCCCCCAGAGATGGTAACTCCACAATAAGTTGTTTCATTCCATTATAACCCCCCCAAGGGACACATTTCATTGATACAGCAGAGTAGCAACATGAGGAAAACACATTGGAGCTGTTATTTGTACCTTGTCCATCGTGATGTTAGTAGTTTGACTTGAAGGTTTTGAGTATTTCTTCCACCACATACGTGTAAACAAATCCAGTTTAATCTGATTGACACTTTTTGTTACAGATACATTTTTGTCCATGAGTCAGCTGTTTTGTTTTTGTCCACATCTTTGTCTATCTGTATTTTAGTTCCATGGCCGTGTCGAAGCTGGAGCCGGAGCTGAGAGACTCGATCATGTCTCAATATGGAAAGAGTGTACAACATGTCTACTTCAACAAAGGCCTCTGAGTCTGAGACGGCTGATAAACAGTATCTCTACATGCCTGAACATATGTGCTTTTATAATCGGTCTTCATTTTCTAATCGTCGGCCATTAAAAGAAACAGGTTATGAAGTTGTTCATTTTATAGGTCATCTTTAAATCACTGCTTAATGGAAACTATTGGGTATTGGGGTTGATTTATTTCTATTATGAGTATTATATTTCTTTTCTTTTCTGCTGTCTGTCACTAACAACCAAATTATTGTTGTGGTCTTGAGCAGATATGGGGGCAACAGTGTTCTCTTGTAGAGAAACCAAACAATGTCTTCTCAGGAAGTATTACTATGTCAGGTCAGATCTGTTAGTTTGTCCTTCACAGTGTCATTTTTCATTTGCCGTCATTCATGTGTTTGGGGAAATGGTCTTACTCATTGTGGTGCTGTTTTCCTCCTGCCAGACCTACTTTAAATTAGTGCCTTTTACAAAATGGCAGGAGCAATGATGCTGCTGGATTTTCTGTTCTGTATGGACCTGTTCTTGGTTGGACCGTGAAACCAGAAAAATGCATTCACGCATGGCCGACAAGACGTTGAGAGCCCGCACAAACATTATCAGTCTGAAACGGTCAGTCAGTGATGTATGAGGAAAACAAAATGTGGAAATTGTGTGATATAGGTGGAGGGATACTGCCCTCTTCTGCCAGGATGCAGGCAGAGAAATGATTTGATTGCATGATTTATCTTGCTCAGTTTGCCTGTCAAGTTTAGCTGCATAAACTCAGACCTCAGTTGTCAGTGATCTGTGCTGAAACAAAACAAGAACCATTGAAAGATCCTTTGGCAATGTCGTTATTTATTTATCTGAATATGGTTAACATGCTCTTTTTTGTTTTCAGGCAAAACAGTCATATCTACAAATAGATCTAGAATATGTTTTTGGATATCAGATTTTGGTTTAGTTGAAATTTTACCTGACATACAAATTACAGCAAAAGTGAAAATTATTTAAAAATGATAAAATAGTCAAACCAAGAATGAAACGTGTACAAAAAAATACATGAATCCTAAGAACATTTGACCTTTGATTGTAACAAGTGAATGGACACAATTGAATTAATTAATAAAAAAATTAGGATATTTAAAAAAACATTCATAGAACTTTTTGGTCCCAAACCCATTATCTTTATCTCCCAAAGAATGTGATTATTAATACAGGTTTAATCAGTGTGCTGACGAAATCTATATATAACATTATTTACAGATATGAATAAAACAAAACAAATATTATTTCGGGTTATCTTCTCATTTAAAAAAATGTAAACGAATATATTTTTGTTCCTGTTCCGATATTCTTTAATATTGTAAGACTTATTTTTGAAGATTTATTGGAGCCCCAGTTGTTCCAGGCGGGAGACATAGTGCCCCCTGCTGGCCAAACGGTTCCCTCTGGGGGAGGAGTCGCAGATAGCTTTATAAAGACGCCTTCTGCCCTCGGTAACGAAAACACTTCTGCTGATAACGGGCAGGACGCACGGAGCCACCGAGCAGACAGACATACTGTTTGCAATCAGCAAAGTACTCAGCTAACGGAGCTAAAGCCAGCACACCGCGGCCACCCGGTGTTGTTGACGTCGCCAGGTCCCGGTCGGTAAAAAACCCTGAGTGGACGCTGTCGCTGGATCTACACTGCAACGCTTCTGCGCAGCACAGAAGCTACGACAACGAAGAGGGAGAGAGAGAGAGAAACCGTGACGGTGTGTCTGAAAATGCCGTTTTCCGTTAACGGCATCCTTTGCACGCTCGTGGTGCTCATCCTTTGGCGGGCGGAGGAGATCGCAGAAGCGTGCAGCTGTGCTCCGGTACATCCGCAACAGGCGTTCTGCAACGCCGATGTAGGTGAGTGCAGCACCCCACTGTTATTGTTATTGTTATTGTTATTGTTGTTGTTGTTGTTGTTGTTTATCTGCTGTTAGTCACCTAGTAGTCCATGTTGCAGCAGCGGTGGCTGGAGATACGCAGGCCGTCTCATGTGTGTTGTTGTTGGGTTATACAGCTGCTGTAAACCGCTGGAGAGGGTGAAGGGTGTTTCTCCTCAAGGCCACGGGCGGGCTGGCACTGCGTTCAGATTATAGAGATGTTCAATTGACACATATGGATTATCCCTGCACTCAGATTTCACAAGTGTTATGTTGTTATGCATGTACAGATTATCACCTCACTCAGTTACACATACCTTACCGTAAATGAGCACCGCAATCAGATTACACATCTGTTCTGTTTCACTCATGTACAGATGATCACAGTATTCAGATTACACACACATGCTTTGGTTTTTTGTATGCATGCAAATCACTGTTTTCATACATTTACACAACTGCTCACACATCAGTGCAGCAGTGTTTCATACGTGGTCACTGTGTTCCGTCAGAGATCAGATTTAGATTGAGTGATGTTTTACTGAATGAAAGAAATTCAGGTCATTGTCATAAAATGCAGTGGCAAACAGGATGTTTTTGTAGTTTTTATTAATTATTTTGTGATTGAGCACAGAAATAGAAATAGGCACAGTGGTGGCACACAAGTGTTTAGGAAACTGCAATCATGTTGTGAAATTAACAATTATATGAGCGACTGTGATTGTGTGAACTTTATGGCATCTGTCTTGTTGTATGTAATATCATTGTTCTTCTAATAGGCGTCTAACTCTCCACATTTCGATGAGTGCTGCATTGTTATCTCTGCATTGAAGGATGTTTGTCCTTGTGACACACTGTCTCAGTTCTAGAGTGTGTTTACCGAGTCTCAGTTGCTCCAGGATGCAGGGCAACGTGGCACAAGAGAGGAAGACTAATGGGAAAAGTGAACAAGGAATGGTGACAAGAGGGGGACGGGGAGCGATGGAGAAGGTGCAGGGGCTTGTTTTAAGTGAATTTCAGGAGATTGTGCCTCAACCACAGAAAATGTCGCACCACTAGCTTTCCTCCTCTTTTTATTTCCATCCACCCTTCCATTCCTGCCCCGTGTCTCTCTGTGAGGGGTGGTGCTGAGAGGAATTGCAGGAATGCCGCTGGGGTTTTCCCCAACTTCGCTCCGGTGTAACACAGGGTCACACACACACACACACAAACAGACAACACTCACTTTGCAGCCATCCATGATGGACTCTTTTACACACACGCATACACACACACAGGCTACACATGACATCTGGCTGTCAGTTCAGGATGTGCTCTAAGGGGAAACACAATAAAAGTCATGGTCCACTTTAAAATATGCATGGTATCCATGAGAACGGATCTTGGCTGCTCTGCTTTGGCTCCAAACATCTCACTTTTATTGTCTTTATTCCTTTGCCTTCTTCTGCTTTTGTACATGTAGAGGGGGGTTTGCACAGTACAGCATATTGTCATATTCTGTCTATTCTCAGATGTGACTCAGGCTGTGCTGGCAGGTCTTAAGGATAGGATGTCTCACAGAGGAGGTGTATGTGTGTGTGTGTGGTTTGCACATGTTGTTTATCAGGGTGGTTGGGATGAATACACCTTTTAGTCCAGAGTGAAGATGCTTGTTGACTCTCTGAAGTAACACCTACTGATAATAGTCTGTTAGATTCTTTCATTAGACTATAACCCTCCTAACAACACGGAGAAAGAAGTTGATAAAAGCTTGAACACATTTCTAATTTTAGTGTGATGTGTGTGCTACACAACAATAATTCAGTGAATTTGTGATATCATCAGTAGATGTCATCACAAGTGTTTCTTCTGTTTTCTAGGCTTTGGTTGTTATTTAGGAGTCAGACAGAAAATGCACTGACACATGAGCCTCCAGCTAGTTAAGGTCATGCAGAAAGTCAGTGTCATTGTTCATCCACAGCTTCAGGCCTGTCCTGAGACACAAACCTTGGCTTTGGCAAATCTTAAAGTTCCCAGCCACAACACCCAGATAACAGAGTGAAGAGGTAAAGGAAGAGAGGAAAAGTAGAGCAGAGCTGAAACGGTTTGCAGAGACTGAATAGTTTGTCTGGTCGACCATATTGTTCCAGTTGGCAACTGTAACAAAACAACATTGTCTACAGTTATGCGGTCTGTCAATTGATGTTTGTTCTGATGAAATGTTACCAGACTGAGTGGTACACACACACGCAATATGTACAGGCACCAGTAGTGTGTGTGTGTGTGTGTGTGTGTGTGTGTGTGTGTGTGTGTGTGTGTGTGTGTGTGTGTGTGTGTGTGTGTGTGTGTGTGTGTGTGTGTGTGTGTGTGTGTGTGTGTGTGTGTGTGTGTGTGTGTGTGTGTGTGTGTGTGTGTGTGTGTGTGTGTGTCATCATTATTCACACACACGCACGCGCGCGCGTGTGAATGATGGTGTAAAGACCACAAGCCAGAAAAATCTAGCAGTGGCATGCACCTACCTCTTTCTCTCTCTCTCTCTCCCTGACATCCACAGACAAACATCCCCTCCATACAAGTCACTTACCCGCAAAGGGAACTTCCCCAACTGCCCGGCCCAATCGGGTCATCCTAAGTCTGGCTGGCAGTGGAAGACCAGCGTCACCCTTCTGTCTGCTGAAAACACTCAACACTCAACAGGACTGATGTGACAAAGACTGAACAGGTTTCCAGATGTTTCTAAGATTCAACAGCTTCCTATCAGGACTCAGAATTGTTTTGTACATAACCTCAAATCAACTTACCTCCAACCAGTCAGATGTAGCAATATTTAACGACTTCTTTTTATCAGCACCCATTTCAATTTTTGTTGCAGAGATCCTTAACCATGTGAGGCACCTGAGTGTGTTTTTATGTTAAATGTATAGAGCACTACAGTGGGTGTATTTTCCTTACATGCATCCTATGTGTTGTGCCTATAGTGCATTCAGCGTATCCTTGCTGAAACGGTATATTGTTAAGCTTTAGTTTCTATTTACAGATTGTCAGATTGGAATTTCTTTCAATATCTGATGCAAAACCCTGAGTTCAAAGTGAATTTGGTGCTGTGTCGAGCGCTCACTGTGATGTTTGCTGTTATCTTGTATGCAGTCAGTCTCCTAGTAACTGTATCCCAAAGTCCTGAGCACTAAATCAGCTTTCTTTATGTAATAATCTCCATTGTGTGTGAGTATGTGAATACCTTTTAGTAGCATCATTCATCAACAACCCTGGACCTTTAGAGAGTATGTGATTTGATAAGGATTGTCCTAAGATTCAGATGAAGTAGTTTTGTCGCTGAATGTAATCCAGAATCACGGTGCTTCTAAGAATTGATTTGTTTTCCCACCTAGATCAGGTGATTGGTGTTTCATGGTGGTCGTCTCCATTAAATGACCGGTTCGGAGGGGCCACATGTGGCTGTGTGGAGCTCAAACAAACCACATTAGGAAAGTCAGGGATGATTTGGTGGTCACTGGAGTATGAAAAAAGACATGGATAGTCATGTGGCAGATTGAATGGGGGGGGTACTTAGGATGTGGTGTGTTTGTATTCTTATGGGGTTTGCATGGAAAACATTGCGTAGTGCAACTGATACGCATGTATAAGTCATTAAGTGACTGGTTGAGGTCAACAGTGGAAATGTGGGTCAGTCGGTGGTTTATGGTATTGTTGGGTGGGAGGGCTCCTGCCTGCTGATTGACTGCTGGTGATCGCAACCATGTCGGGTTCAATCTGCCCCACTGCAGGCCTGGTAATAGCGCCGTTAGCTGATTTTAGCATCCCGCCGCGTAGGCTGCAGCCTCCGTGACGCGCTGTTTAGACTGCAGAAGGTCGCTTGTCCGGCTTTATTGCAGGGCAGAACCGAGAAGTAAACATGTCTGCAAAACCGAGGTGGACAGATAAGCTCCCATAACAGCAATCCGCTCTGAAATAACAGGGTAATTTCACTGAGTATTGTGTCCTGTTGCTGATTCTTTGCTCATTAGTTTGTGGCTCGGAATGAGGTCAGGAAATGAGAACGGAAAAACCGAAAGGAATGCAGGAGAGAGCACCAGCCAGGTATACTGCTGTGTGTGTGTGTATGGGTATGTATTTGTTTATGTGTGTATTCTGGCTGCTCTTGTGTGTTTGCATAAGCATCAGAGTGGAACCAAAATGCAGGGATTTGCTTGTGGAGGGCTGGGTTCTGTGAAGGTCTAATAAATGTCGCCGCAAAGAACAAAATCAAAGGATAAAGTCAAACACAACACACATTTGAGAGATTAGAATATTTTTCATATTTCATACTGAAATGAGTTTAAACTCCATGTAAGATGTCTCGTCGCAAAGCAGCTCACTTATCAGACGACTTACCTCAACAAAGAAAGGGTTTATTGTGGTTCTGCTCATGTTTTCAAAGAGGATAGGGACCGAAACCAGGAGGAAAAGGAAGAATGTGAGGCCAAGATGGTGATGAGGGCGTTTGCCAGCTGTTTTGCTTCATTGCATCACAAAAGTAATGCTCGAAAGACATTGAAGAGGACGAGATAGTGATAAAAACCATGAAGAGAAAATAGGGTTTGGGTCCTACCAGGGTCTAGTGACATACAAAAGTAATACAAAGCAGTAACGACTTCCGAACTCCGGAATGTTCTAGTACTTTCTCGTCCTGTAAGCGGAAAGTGGAAAGCTTCTTGCTCTATTTGCAGTGCAGCGCTCTTCTTTCCTCCGTGTCTTTGGTTGTCACCGACATTAAAGCATTCCTGAGTAAATCACAGAAATGATCAACAAGCAGTCCTGCTCATCGATCGATCGCCTTCAATCGCCTAATGGAAGCAGAGACCTTAGGAGACCGTAGACGAGAGCTGCAGAGGTGGAAATGATACAGCAAGATCTCTGCCTCTTGACAAATGGATGTGTAATCTCTCTAGTGCCCAACTTTAAGCACCATCACAGTTCCTGACTTTCAAATTAATTTCCTGGGTGATCAGTGCTGTTGTTTGCAGTAAAGCCTGGGCGTAAGACAGGAAAGAGAACGAGAAAGGAAAGTAGTGAAGGAAGGAGCAGGATGAATAATGTTATTCACCCGAGAGCAACAATCCCCATTATATTAGTGTCTGTTCGAAGTCATAAACTGAACTCACGGGTGCCAGTTGAGCAACAGCAGCCACCTCTGTGTGTGTGTGTGTGTGTGTGTGTGTTATCTATGTGTTCTCTGTTACTTGTTATTTTATGTTTTTTCTGTGTTACTCATATTTTCCATTCTGAATAAGTGCCCAAGGCATAGCTGAAGCTTGATGTAGTCAGTCAGGCTAGTAAAACACACACACACACACACACACACACACACACACACACACACACACACACACACACACACACACACACACACACACACACACACACACACACACACACACACGTGGCCCTTTCTCTCTCCTGTATTTGCTTTCAGGTTGTTGTTTTACTCATTTCCTCAACTTCTTAATGTATTTCTAAGGTTTCTCCACAAAGGATCAGGTGACTGATCCTTTGACTATGACTGTCTATTATTTAGACTTGACAATGTGGATTTCAATGGTGTTTTTGGTACAAGACAACTTTGTCCACTCAGGCCTCGTAGTGTCCAGCAGTGAGGCGGTGACATCACTCGGCCATTACTAACTTGTGAATTGTTGAGTACTGTACATGTATGATGTCATTACCGTAACAAATGTGAAATGCTGTGAGAATGAAAGACTCAATTGTAATGCTTCTTCAATACAACTGAAGATTGAAAGAAAACTGGACTTTGATGGAATTTGCAAGTAGTACACACACAACTTGTGAAACATCTATTGAGCACATGCTGTATTTCCCTCAGTTGATCTGCTGCTGTGAGCCAAACAGGATCAGTTTATCCAGAACATTAAACCTCATTCACCAAACATTACAAGCCCAAATCACGACTCTTTAACTGTCAGTCTGTAAACGCTGCGACACCTCTCCACATTTTGACGTCTATGCTATTGTAGCGTGAAGCCAAGCTCTGCTTTGAGCCACATGGCTCCTTTACATCCTCCTCCTCAAAACCCACACCGACCACACTGATGCTGCTTTCCCAGTTTGATTAGTCAACCAAATCACACACACACTCTACTGGAAAGCAAAAGAACACACAGTGGAATAATTTTCAAGGAGGAATACAATGTTTATAATGTTTTTTACTTGTGTTTGACCAGCGGTTAGACTTAAAAATATGCTTTTTAGCCACATGTCACTTCTGGCTCTGAAATCTTGTGACAGGCGTTTTCAAATTTCAGGGATCAGGCATTCTGACATCGTTGATAACCTCTGATGCCACGTGTCTTTTCTTTCTCAGTGATTCGAGCAAAGGTGGTGGGAGAGACAGAGGTGGATACTGGGAATGACATCTACGGAAACCCCATCAAGAGGATCCAGTATGAGGTCAAACAGACCAAGGTGAGAAAATCTTCTTCAGATTTGAATCAAGGAGGCAAAGTATCCACAAAATACTGCACTGCATTCTCACTGGACTCCTTAATTCTGTCTTTTAACCTTGTCGGTGGGGTTTTATTCCAGATGTTCAAAGGGCCAAACCAGGATATTGAGTCAGTTTTCACAGCCCCTGTGTCTGCGGTCTGTGGTGTTACCCTGGACGCCAGCGGCAAGAAGGAGTATTTGATCTCAGGTCTGTTTACTTATGAGATATTTTTACCCTTGCTGACACTGAGCGCTGTGTGTGAGTGTTAGTGCTTAAATGATCAGGTTAGTGCTCATCAGCAGAAAATGACCCAATGTGAGAGATCGATCAATCAAATCATAAAAATAGCACTTTGGGAGATCAGTTTCTAGGTATTAGTTTTCCTACATGTTGAATAATGAGACTTCAAGTTGTTTGTTGTGTTTTTGTTACTAATCTGGATGAATGGGGTTGGATATAAAAACAAGAACGCGAGGGACAGACAAGCACACACACACAGACACACAGACAGACAGACAGAAGTACAGTGGAAATTCACCAACAAGTCAACAGACAGATAATCAGATGTCGGCTTCCAGGTGTGGGTGTAAACAACAGGGAGACAAACAAGAGGGTGGATAAACCGGCAACCGTTTGGCGCGTTGGAGGTTGGCCTGTTTATGTTATTACGGGTAATGACACGCTGCTCGCTGAGCCCCGAGCAGACGGGAGTGACCTCGTCTGTCTTGGTTCAGATGGAGCTCTGGCATGCAAGTCGTCGTTGTCTCCCTGCCGTTCACACACCAAGATATATCACCATGAAGGGGACATGAGTCTGGATTACAGCTCATCCAGATAATTTGAGAAAATATGAACAACTAGGTGATCTACTGAACTGTTCGCACAAATTAAGACAAAAACAATGAGCCTCTGTCATAGTACTTCCATTCCAACTCACCATTTGTTATAATTTACACAGATTGGAATCACAGTTGTGTGTTTTGGTGAACGGATGAGTCATCCTGTTTAAATTCCCATGTATTTAGTCGTAGAAGTCTTAAACGTCCATTATAAGGAGCTGAGACCTTCAGGGCCGTGTGCTTAATCTGAGCGGCACTGTGACTGAAAGTGCAGACGCTCAGGGGCTCAGAGCGAGACACAGTAGAGTAGACACAGAATCATGATGTCATGTATGCTCTGGTTTCCTCATCCCAGACAGAGATGCACCCACAAACACTCACCCGTAATTACATAGAGTTGTAAGGAAAGGAACTGCTGAAGCCAGCGTTTCCTCTCAAGATTGTCAGAGATTCAGCAGCGAGGAAGAAAACTTTCTGCCCTCCAGGGAAAGTTTTCGAGTGATTCATGTTTTGGTTCTCTTTGACTCCATTGCTACTAAGTTTGAAGGGTTTATAGCAAAGTGCGAGACAACCCATCTGGAATAAAAATAAAGACTGTCCGACATGTTGAGATCTGCTTCAGACAGATGATGGCGAAACGATGAGGACACAGCCTCAGCAGATCTGTAAAGTAAACCTGAATTATCTCTTTGTTTTGACTGGTGCCACTCGTGCAGAAACATAAGCCGTGTGTTTCATGAGGACAGGTGAGGTGTGTGTGTGCGTGTGTGTACTGAGCGTGCCAGTATGACAAACGGCCCACGATTATAAGAGCTGTTTTATCCTTTCTGCCAAAGAGGAAGTGATCTCAGTTCCGTTTGTTTGTTTTACCGGCAGGGTATTTCAAAGACGGCATCACAGATTGAATGAGCTTTGCTGGAAAGTTGAGTCATGGCTCATGGGAGGACTGAATAACTTTTGATGTACATCCAAAACTAATAGCGCCGTAATTTGTATATTTTTAAACTATTTCACCTGCTGACTCGTAGCTGCTGGTGACTATCCATCCATTCTCTCAACCCTCTCATGGTGCGGGGAGGTTATTGGTCATTATTAAACTGAATTCAGATGATTGTGCAGGTGTAGGTTGTGATATGGGCTCACTGTTACCTGCCTTTTTTAGAATCTGAGATCATTTGTGTTGATGCGTCGACTAGTGCAGTTGCTGGGTGTTAGTGTATTCTTCAAATTGCTCGTGTTCGTCACGGTGAAGCTTTTTGTCTCTCTTTACAGGCAAGGCCGAGTCCGACGGGCGCATGCATGTGACCCTGTGTGATTACATCATGCCCTGGGACTCACTGAGCAACACCCAGAGGAAAAGCCTCAGCCAACGCTACCAGATGGGCTGCGACTGCAAGGTAAGTCGGCGGAGGAGGCGCGGCTCCTGTCTGTCATCAGCGTACGAGTGTGTGTGGAGAGCATCACGGCGGCGTTGTGTGTTTGCAGATTGTCCGCTGTCCCTCCCTGCCCTGTGAGATCTCTGCTCGGGAGGACTGCCTGTGGACGGACCTGATAATCGAGAAGCAGGTGTACGGTCGCCAGGCCAGCCATTACGCCTGCGTGAAGAGGGCAGACGGCTCCTGCTCCTGGTACCGCGGCGTTGCACCGCCCAAGAAGGAGTTCATGGACGCGGAGGACCCCTAGTCACTTTGGCACACCAAATGCCTGACTGCCCATTGCACAGCCTGATTAAAAACAAATTAATGTTAAAAGAGTCCATTAAAATTAAGCATAACATCAGTGTGAACAGGCAAAGTGATTTTTGATTAAAAGACAAAGCTAATGTGACAGAATTTGCTGTCTGGTCTGAAAACAAGTTCCCGCCTCTCTTTGTATCTTGAGTCACAATCAGAGATATGATGGTGCTTTGTAATCAAAACGCCATCATATTCATTTCCATTTATTATCATTTCTGCAATGAACGTTAGAGGCGTAGAGTTTGTTCTCAGACACAGACACTCTGTACGAAAACATAAATAACATCATGAGACATAGACTGGTCGAGTGATGATGTAACTTCCTCCTGAGGCTGGCGTCAGGAGGAGACGAATTATCAGTGAGACGGAGCACTTTCTGCCCCACAAAGCTTTTCGCTCTGCTCTCAGTCCTCGCTAATCAATCCCCGAGCTACAGATGATCATTCGTCGCCCATCGTGTTTATACATTTACCTCATTCTCCAATTGTACTCCAAAGCCAAATTCCAAGTTGCCTTTTTTTATGATTATAAATGATTGTCGCCCTTTTTGTCCTGAAAAATATTAGTACTTACTGCTTCTTTTTTGTTTTGTTTTTTTTTACTGCTGGAAGCTAAGAGGAGGACAGGTTTCCTGTTTCATGAGTCATCTCGCACGGCTGATGCGAAGTGTTGTAGGTTCTTTTTAGGTGAAAGTCCTCGCTTGTAGTGATTTAAACTGTAGCCTCTAACGATCACCTGCCTCACTGGACCAGTCTATGCTGTGTGAACAGTGAAGATGAGCTCTAAATTAAGTAGTTTCAGACAAAACAGACGGGCCAATGAGACAAAAACCCCAGTTCTCCCTTTAAATCTCGACCCTGAATAGCACTGCTTTCATTTATCCCCTCTATGTAGCTGTACAGTACCTATGCATATACTTTTGTTGTGACTTGATCCATTATTATTTACTGCATTAGTACTAGATTTGCACTTTCCGAGGATGAATTCCAGTAGAGACAAGAGCCAAACACTCTGATGAGACACTTAATCATTCTCCATGAAACTGAAAGATCCACCTCCGATACAGATGTTGCCTATTTCCAGTGTTTTTTTAGTGATCCATAATCATCATTTCAAATAACTTACAATAACAACAGCTTATGCTTGCCATCTCTGTCATAAGAGACAAAGCAGTACATGCAGTGTAAAAGCAACAAAACGTGGCGTGTGTGAGGGTTGGATATAAGGGATGTTGTTTTTTTTGCAGATTTTGATGTGTGAGAGAAACAGGAGCTTGTGGGATGTTATTCAGTGTCTTTGTATTATCTGTCAAACTCTTGATTGTAAATGCAGTTTCATGATTTGCCAATATATTCCTCTGGTGGATATTAGATCTTAAGGAGCTTTAAGTTAGCACACCGCTTTGACTCGTCTTTGCCGTTCCTTCCAGATATTAATAAAAAAAAAGCTTTATAGCTCTTAGGAAGCAAGTTACTCAATTGAAGTTTACAGTGCTGTTTTATAAACCTCAAGCTACATGGAAAAAAAAAAAAAGACGACGGAGTATTAGAGGCGTAATTTAAAAGTAAAACCTTTCCATTTCTCATTCATTTGTATTTTTTTCAGTGTTATACTTGTCATGATTTTTGTGTGTTTTCTCTCGTCTTCGTCTAGCTGTAGTTTTGTGTCCAGAAGGTCCTCTTGCGCTGGAGCGCTGTGAGAGTGAGACAGATTATGAGAGCGGTTTACAGACTTGAGAAATGGGAAGCTTTGTGTGAATAGAGGACTGTGCATGTGTTTGATGCTTTGTGTAAGTCCAGGCGAAGGACAAAATATTCAGTATTATCAAATAAAAACCACACCTTTGAAAGAACAACCATCGCCTGTGAGTCATTTCTGTGGGGGGGGGGGGTGTGTTTATAGGGGTTTGGTTTGGTTAAGGATGATGTGTGATGAGGTTTACTCACAGGATCACGTGGAACTCAGTAGTCAGTGTGTGCTTTTGCTTTTTTATCATTCATTTTGTTTCTTTGCAGATGTTACCGTTTCTTCCTGCCTAGCTTTAAAGGGCTGCTCCACCAACTTTAACAAGCCCTCCGACAGGCTCATCTCCAGCGTCAACAGGAAGTAACTCTTGCGACCACCTCAGGTTCAGGTTTTTGCTAGCTTTGCTCATTTATGAAGGTTTTGTTTACACATTTTTAAACTTTGAAAAGTCCCTTTGATAGTTTTCATATGAGATGAATGTAATATGTATAAAATAAATAACTTCAATGGGTAAATAAACTAAATATGAGTCTAAGGGGCCCATATAAATCCTTAATTGTTACTTGTGTTGAAAAAGGTTGAATTCAAATGTATTAAATTCAAAGAGTGAATGCAATCTTTGTTTCATTGAGAGGCATTTTTGAATAGATTAAGAGACGATGAAGGCATTTTAAAGCCTTTTGGTGGATTGGAGTCTGGCTTTGGTGCTTGTTTACTAACCCAAATCCTTTTCATCACTGCACAAATCCACCTCTAATCTGCTTCATCGTGTCTGTTGAAGACCTGCATACCAAATTATCTCTGAATAACTGAGATGACATCACCGTGACTGTCTGCTGTGAAGACTTAATTCACCTGCCATTATAATTTTAAAGCAATTATTTCTGTTATAAACGAGAAAATTAGCTGTCATTGATAGCCGGGCCATTACTTTGACAATTAACTGCGAATGTGCAACGCAGCAGTTCAAGTGTTGCATTGTGGGTGGATTACATTGTATAATTTCTCCTTAAGAATCACAAGGAAAAGTGTTAATGTGATTTCTCAGCAGGAGAGGAAACTTTCCCAAACTCTGTCTGATTGCTTCCTTATTCTTGACATTACATTAGCTTTTTAAATTGAACCTCTAAATTGTGTCAAACTGGTATGATAAGTAGTCCAATTTAATTTCCCACCAAGGCTGTGAGTGTGTCCATGAGCTCACACACAGAGCCAAAGGACAAATAGACTTAAATAAATGTGGTAATCGACTCAACTTGGAAAATATTTGCGAAATGTGCCGGCCGAGCCCAGAGCGAGTGGTTTTGTCATCTCTGTTCATTCTCCTCCACATAATGTCAAACAGGATCATAGTAATCCTTCTGTGTCAAAGGAGATCTAATTTCTTCCCACGCATGCACTCTAATAGTACATTCACACACTCAGGTTATTGTTAACACTTACAGGCAGGCAGAGAATTATAAAAAAATAGGTGACCAGTCAAAGATCAGCTCATAAACAGCAGCCATGTTTTAAGTTTGGTGAGATAATGCAGATATTTTGTAAAGGAGGATATAATACCTCATCTCATCAGAAAGCTTAGAAATCACCATATTTGGAGATAAAGTGGTTTTGACTCAAACATGTCGGTTTGCTTGTGACATTTACTTGAGTATTTGAAACTATTTAGGGGCCTCTCATTATTACAAATGTGTTTCAACTGCTGCTGCAACCACTGCTTCACAATCATGGTTACACAATGTGGGCAAGTGAAGTACACAAAAACAACTACGCAAATAAAGGAATTAAGTATATTTTAGAGTTTCATTTTGGGAATCTTTTTACTTTACATTTCAGAGGGATATACCGTACTTATGACTCCACAAAAATATCCATACCCAGCATTAATAAGTAAATAATATATACCCAAGGTCTGTGCTTAAGTATAATTTTAAGAGGAAATTTTCTAGAGGAATACTGTACCTTTAAATAAACTTATCTGGCAGTTTACTTCACAAATTAAGTTTGACTTTACATGTAAGATAACATGAAGAAATAATTGAATGATGAATGATGGTGATGATTGAAATGAGTTGAATGGAAAATTCCTGTGTGTCCCAAATGTTTAGTGTTTTTATGATGAAACACAGACTTCCTGTTTACTCTGATTCTCGGCAGTCATGTTGTTCGGCACTTCAGTGAGAAAACATGACGCAAGAGTTTTTTCTTTCTCACCTGATGAAATAAAAACAAATTCTGTCTTGAACCAGAATCTTACATTTGAGTCTCTTAAAAGAGTTGTATGGCATTTGTCCAAATCTTTTTCTTTTTTCTAAAGAGGAACATTTTCAGTTGATTCAGTGCATTTACCCTGCCAGGTTCTTGATTTGTCAAATAATTGACCAAAAAAGCCAAATCATTGCCACCTGAAGTTGTGATGCCGCCCAGTGGCAGCCAGGGGAGTTACACACACACGTACACACACACACACACACTCTTGTAGAAACATGTAGGATGAGAGGAAAACTAAGCATCACCTACAATGTGCAGTATTGAGGTGGTATACGATCTTTATTATTAATCAACACTTTCCTCAACGTGGATGTTGTGTTGAAATTTGCTGTGTAGTTCAATTAAGTTGATGACCTGTGACAGCAGAAAAGGAGAAAACAAGGTGTGTGCACATTTCCAGCTCATTTGGTTGCCATGGTAATTGTGTGTGTGTGTGTGTCTATTTACATGACCCTTAATGTAATCGATTTTATTAACATTTTATTCCCCACAGCATCCCCAGAAGTATAAAACATGAAAAATACAATAACTTAATTGTTCTGATGATACAATATATTAATATACAAATACCCAACAAATAAAATCAAAGGCTAAATCAGCATTTTGAATCAGCAACATATTATAATAAAGTAAATACTCACACTCACACTGTGCTGCTTTGTGTGACTTGTTGTGGGAGTAGTTTCTTTCTGCTGTGCATCACTGACGGGTGTGTAATGCTGCAAACTCCATTTATAGAGCATTTATGAGCTCACTGGGAATCTTTATGTTATTGTATCCTTTGGCATGATGGGTGAATGTATCCAGCTCCCCCCTATGTGGCAATTAAACCACCAGAGGATTTGACACCACAGCTGATGGTACATATAATGTACATCTATTTTTATGCTCTGTACTCTGAACTGAATCTAGATTTGTTTTTGCCTCAGTTGTGCTTTGAAAAGTCAGAATACAGAAGATTACTGTGTACTGACAGCATACTTTCCCTCAATTTTTATCTGGTGACTGATGCTATGGAAACGCAAACTGAGTGTTTCTGTTTTGGTTGTTGCGGTATGCAGTCTTATAGGGGTGAAGCAGCTAATCTTCCTGTTTTTCACTGCTTTGGTTTCTCTCTGGCTTCTTTAGAAAATCACTGTGCTGAGGGAAATGATGAAAGCAGTTTGAAGGGATAAGTGACTGACAAAAATACTGACTGAGTTCAAGTACAAGAAAAGGAGGTCAGCCAGAGAAGGGCAGATTCCACTGATCTGCAAGTAATGAAACTCCCCAAACAGGAAATATGATGTTTAACCATTACAGTAAAAGCTCAAGTATTTCAAAATAAATGTTGACTTATATGAGAGTGTTGTTTCCTATGTGTAATCTATAAGTGGTGATTAGATTTTCCTCCATAGTCCTCCTATTGGTCCTTGTATGCCCTTGGTATGTACAGTATCTATATGGCAGATGTGTGTGTGTGCTCAGTGTGTGTGTGTGTTTGCTCTGACTAAACTGGGCCCTGATATGTGTGGGGTGTGAAACAGGAGGATATGGGTTTACGCGTAAATTTGTCGTCACTTCCAAAAATATGCAAACAACTGTTCAGAATGACAGCAGTGTGTGTGTGTGTGTCTATGTGTATGTGGCATTTTGAACGCTTATGCAAAGGGTGTTTTTGTTAGCCCTCTTAGGCATTGATTTACATCTATCATAATTGCAGGTTTGTGTGTATGTTTTTGTGTATTTACAGTACATATTCCTGTGTGTGTGTGTGTGTGTGTGTGTGTATGTGTGTGTGTGTGTGTGTGAGAGAGAGAGAGAGAGTGAGTGAGAGTGTGGGTGAGAGGCAGACATATAGTGAGGGATTCAGGAGTGAGGTCAAGTGAGAGAACAAGAGCGTGTGGAGTGAGAGAGAGGGAGCGAGAGAGAAAGAGAGAGAAAGAGAGAGAGAGAGAGAGAGAGGGAGGAATAGACTGTTTGTGTGAGTTTATTTGAGTCGGTCAGATTCTGGTGGCAGACGGGGAAACTCTGCAGCCATTTTTCAGTTTTGGCGTGATGCTGACTTAAAGGTGCGCATACGGAACAAATGCAGATGCACTCTGGATTACCATCAACCTCGACACAATTCCGTCTCAAACTTAACACACACACAGTTGTGATGGGGAGTGTCAGTGAGCTGTGTGCCTCCAGTTTCCAGGCGTTTCTTTGTCAGTCGGTGCGACCTGCACCACCTGCTGCTGCCTCAGGTAAGCAACATTCCTTATGATACATGTCTGTAAAAAGCTTATGGATCACTCTGGAGCCATGTAAGCAACCCCTGGGCTGAGCTTTGTAAACAAGCCTTCTCTTCATTAGCATTGTTTTCTTCATTTCTGTATCTGTATCTTAGTTTTGTTGTGTCTGTGGTTACATGTTGGCGTTGAAGTGATTCTAGACTAGAAATGTCAGATAAAAAACAGTGAGACGCGAGAGTGAGGCTCGCACAAAGTGCTATCAGTGTTCAGTTGCCGTGGTGATTTTCTGTTAGGTTAACAAGACACAGAGTGTTCTGTCATGTTTTGTGTGTGTGAAAGAGAGAGAGAAGGAAAGTGTGCGTATATTTGTGTTACAGGAAGAGTGCAAGTTTGTTGCGTTTTGTGTTTATGATATTTCAATGTTTATGTATATACATGAGTCACAAACTCTCTGTGAACATACAGTACATATAGATGTGTGCATATGGGCGTGTGTGTGTGTTTATGATAGTGGGCTAGATATGAGAAAATGACGCACACCAATCATCCTCCTCTCCAGTGGGTGCTGTAGTGACATAATCTCCATCACTGCCCACTGCTCTCTCCCCGCAGGAGCTCTGGTACAGTAATATGTTTCATTATGCTCAGTCACACTGTTTCACTAAATAAAAACATCGTGTTAGAACCATCACCTGTCTTAGATGACACTCGTTCATATCCTTTCACTTCCTCCTCCATGTATGTTTGAGGATTTGTCTTCTTTTCATTTCTTCTACGTTCTCCTTCATATTTGAGACTGGAAGCTTTGAATTACACTCAGTCCTATTTTTGATACAATTAGTTTATCATTATCATTGTCCTTGTCCTGACACCTCAAAACAGACCTGGACTCCATGCTCTTTATTATTTATTATTTCTATTACTGCATGCTATTTTGAGTCTAAAACGAGCTCATAGTGTTTTTTAAACATTATAAACCAACAAAATATTGTCAAAGCAAAAAAGGAAACAATAGGGAAAGGCGTCAGTAAAAAACAACACAACAAGGGAAGAAAACAATGTGATAATAATAGAACAAAAGGAGGAAACTATTGATACTCCATTAGTTTTCTTTGATGATTTTGAAATGCAGTGTATTAATAATGTCTTCCAAATGCTCAAATTAAGTGCCAGGGGCTCTAAATTGTACTTAAGTACAGTAATTGACTGACTGTAATTACTCTCTTACTCTGTAAATGTGTGTATAGCAGCAGCAGCGTTTCCTAACCATATCCTGTTTTCGCTGAGTCCAAACTCTGAATAAAGCTCTGATTCAAGCTCACAGCTGCAGTTCCTCCATCCTCCCCTCCGTCCCTCCTCCCCCTTCCTCACAGACAAACCATTCCTGGTATCAAACATGCTCCATCATTCTTCACTCCACATGTGGCTAAATGCTTCTCTGTTCACCGGGTGGAGTATTAGTGGATATTTAATTGTTTCTTTTTACCTATGTTGTACTTTCCTTGTTCTCCATTACAACACACACACAAGTGACACTTTTTACATCTACTGTACATTTACTCAAGCATTGTACCCACACAAGCATTGACTTGTATTTTACTTTTACCAATTTGTGAGACTTTGTACTTCTATTCCACTTTTTTTGTGACAGGCGTATTTACTTTTTAGATTATATTGTTTTTCTACACAAAATCCCCTATGGCATTTTGGGCTACATGGTAAAAAGAATAAACATGTTTTCACTCAGTGTGTGTACTGTACACGTGTGCGTGTGTGTGCGTGTACTGTATACACACACACACTAACTGGGTCTGAGGTCTGTTTATGATGAAATGCTCTGTGATTGGCTGTAGCCTCTTAAGCCCCGCCTTGTCATCCTGCCTCGCGCCGGTCGTCTCCATACACAGCTGTCACAAAGTGCCGTTTTTCGAGCAACCCGGCGACAACAAAACACACATTTCTCCTCTTTTATCTTAAGTCGAGCTCAAATAAATAGTTTTGTTCTCTCATTAGGCGTTGAGCAGAAGTTGAGACATGGTGCTGAAGTCGGAAGACGGAGTTGGTAAGTTTCCTGACCCGCTTTACTTACAGCTTAAAGCAGGCTAACCGGATAGCTAGCACGCGAAGTAGCCACTAACGTTGTCGAATTGAAGAAACTTTACAAATGCTTACAAACAGTGCGACTCCTGCTGTAATTTAACTTCTTACCACCGCAACAAACCCTACATGTTTGTTTTTGTCATGTTTTTGCTGACGCGCTGCTTTCCTGTCTTAAACTGGGACAAGGGATCCATTATTAAAAGTTTGGGTAGAGGCCAGGCCATATGGGGTTTTTGTGCTTATTATGCAGCAGTTCCTAATGCGTGTGTCTATAAATACACTCAAAGCATCCATTGATTGAATGGAAACAAAAGAATATCTGAAGGAAGTAAAGATAAGCTGTTAAATCTCATAATGACCTACTAGTTGTGTATGTCCTAATGTACGAATTCCAGCTTTGTGAAGGTTAATGTTAAGTGTTTGCAGCGACAAAGCTGAACCAACTCCTCTCTGAAATGTTGTCAGCTTCAGAAAGGTTTGGGTTTATGGCAAGATAGTTGTATTGAATTGTGTTTGACTGTACGTGTGAACTTAATTAACCCTTAATTAAGTGTATTTGACATTTCGGGAGCAGGTGCCTCCACAGTTCAGCCTACATTTATAGAGTGAATGTGTCAGAATGTGCGAGCAGGCCTGTGTCTGAGTCTCAGGGGCTCAGAGAAATGCTGCCTGCTAGTGCCAAATATAGAGCACACAGTTGTTTAAATAAGCTCTCAGTCCTCCTTTCATCCTCAGTCATTCATAATGTGTGCCAGTATCACTTGATCCTGTCGTATTTACCAGGTATTTGTGTTTAGGTGCTCATTGATTGCTTTTTAATACACGACTTGTACATGAAAAGATGAAACATTATTAACAGACAGTTCTAGATCACAGGGCATACCAGGTTAGGTTGATATGTTGTATTTTCTGTTAACCTGGTGCATTATTTGCCAAGTATTGATCATGTTTTTAAATAAAACCTCATACTACCTTTGGAATTCTCACATATTGAACGTTTTCCTGCCAGCATGTTTGCCATTTTAAAGGAGTTGTTGCTGGTAGATGCACTTAAACACCATCAGTCTCGGGTCTGTGTTGGTGAAGAGGAAGAGGAGGCTCAGGTTCAGGGTCTCGGAGGGTTCTGCCTTTGAAATAGGCCACAGCTGTTCTGTGGGTTTCTTCATTTCTCCATCCATACCAGTCCTTGCGTATGAGTGAATACAGTTGAGTGTGTGAGGAATCTACATGTGATGAATGACGAAGACAGATTTTTTCTTCATTACAAAACAGTGCGTGGTTGTTAAGTTCATTCTTATTTTTTTGAATCTTGGGTGTTGGCTGAGGGAGACACACACTTATTCATTCAGCTTCTTGTGTGTTTGTTGGCCCTGAGCTGCAAATACAACATTTAAGGAAACGCATTCACAGACGGACAAAGACATTATTATCAGCTGTTGGTTGGTGGCTGCTTTATGTTGGCGACCATAGAAAAATAACGTGTTAAAATCGGCTGCATTTTCTCTCTCTCTCGCTCTCTCCTCTCTCCTTTCTCTTCTGTATATGTGGCTGTTTCTTTCTGTCTCCCCTTTTTTCCTGTCTCTCTTCCTCTCACTGTGTTTCTCTCTGCTCTCTCTCTCTCTTTCATCTCTCTCTCTCCGTCTCCCTCCCTCTCTCTGTCTGCCCCCCGCCCCTCTCTCTCGCTGTTGTCCACATGGGGGAGCTTGCGTTTGATGCTTTGCGACTTGAATGAAGGTGGGAGGAGTCAAGATGGACAGAAGGAGGGGTAGAGAGATGAGAGTTTAAGGGTATTCCCCCTACACATTCAGTCTACACGATCACTGCTCTTCACACACACACGCAAACTCCAGTCCTCTCCTGCTAGAATGAGTTTAAAGATTAAGAGGAAAGAAAGTCAGCCAGCAGGGTGCCTGGACTAGAGGGACAACCAGGACTGGGAGCCTGTTTTTGGACAGGTCTAGACTATAATGCTGACTGGACAGGGGGAACGTGTTTCATACTGCAGCGGTGGTTACGTTTGAATTGTGGATTCTACAGTTGGAGCTCAAAATATAACTGGATTAATTCTTGAATACCGGGGTGAGTCCTTGGTTAGCGTATTCTCATCTAACCGGGAAGACAGGGACCAGAGTTGGATGATGGGAGCCTGGAGGTGAAGCCACACAGCTGAAGTTTTCCCTGGTATGAAGCTCATTATTAGAGTTGTAACTGGTTTAATAGGGAGGATATACTGCCTATAATATTGGTAAAATCAAATGGCTTATCTCCTCTTTTGTATTTTCCTTGTAGTTATGAAGCTGAATAGCAGATGTGTGTATTGTGTAGTGATGCAACCTCTATTCTTAGATTGAGTTATTTATAACTTTTGTGAGTGAATTGTTAATGACCTTGGTGTCACAACACCTGGTGCTGTACAGTGTTTTAAACTGTGAAGAAACAGATGATTTGATGAGTAATTCAGATTCAACCCATCCTCAGGATAGTTGCACAAACGTGTGAGTGCGCCGCACGTCAGAGCTCCAGCGCCCTTTGCAGAAGTGTGTGGGTGTGTGGTCTTGTCTTTCCTGGGAAGACGTCAAGAACATACGGTACCTGCTGATTGAATAATGTGGTTGTTGTGTGTGTGTGCGTCATTGCTATGAACCTCAGACGATGCTCTGTGTAATATGATGTACAAGAGATTAGATGGGTGAGAACAAGCATCCAGTCTAATGATCGGATCATTACCAGAGAAGGAGTTGATCAGTAGTTTGGTGATTTAGTTTTAGTTTTGTCTCCACACACACCTGTGATGTGCATTCGTCATTATTTGTAGCTTTATTTTAGGTGGAAAAACAATACAGAGTGCCGGTTAGGAGTAGAAGATGTTTGTTGTGGAGAGCAGCTGGTCGTCAGCAGCATTTCAGTGAGGAGGTGTCCCATTACTTGCCAACACAAACACACACTGGCTGACCGGAGGCTATGCAGAGCAGCTGATCCAGGAATCAGAAGACACACAAATTAGTAATGCCTGTGTTTTCTGTGGCTGTTTGCTTCCGAACGAGGCTGATAGGACATCATTTCAAAAGGCAAAGCATGAATCCACGGCTCATATTTCCTCTGCTGGTGAAATGCCAGAGGAAGTGTTGTCACAGCCTCCCTGCACACAATGCTGCGTTATTCTTGTCACCGGGTTTATAATAGAAACTGATCCGGCCTACTTTATCCCTTCTCTCTGGGTGATCGGTATGTGTGTGTGTCTGTGCTGAGCCAGTGTGTCAGCGTGTGTGTGTACAGTATGTAAATGTTATCAGTATCCAAGGTGCTGGTTCAGTGAAGGCACCATGGACACCGGATTTGCCTTGTACCTGATCTGTGGTGTCTGCAGGGGACTGGATTGTGGCCTGATTGGTCCGTTAGACGCCATTGTTTGTTGAAGCCATTTACAGGTTAATTACTAATGACTTCAGGTAAGAAATAACACGGGTAAATAGACTCAAAGGTACAGCCATTGAAATCATTGCAGTGTATAGTGATACCAACTCTGAGAAGTGAGCACAACAGAAGCCGTGTGGTTCCTGTAATGAGCGATGAAAACGCCTCTATCGCTCTCCTTCCCCCTTTATCTCCCGCTATCTCTCTCCTGCTGGAACATTTTCTTTTCCTGCCTGTAGTCACAGAGGAAATGTTCTTCTCCAGCAGACGGTGGAGAGGGAGTGTCCACGGGAATGGACTGTGAAAGTATTTGCATGTGAGGATCATATGATAAACATGAAATATGCAGCTCAGCACATTGACTGCAGCTACGCTTCATCCTCTCTCTCTCCCGCTCTCTCTCTCTCTCTCCCTCTCTCCCTCTTTTTTCATTTAAAAGAAAACCACACGTCTGTCACTGCGGGACCCTGGTTTCCCTTCTTTCCTTATCGTTCCTCTGCAGATATTTTGGTGTGTGTCTGTGTCCACAGTTATGGGTGTGGAGGGTGGTGACCATATTTCTAACCATTATTCCCCAGAGCCTGGATAAGTCGCACTGTTCTGTATTCAGTAACGAGCATCGTGTCCTTGGCGTTCTAGAACTTTTCTCAAACAACTTTGTAGAAAACGTCCGGTAATTTTTGTAGGAGGGGGGGGGAATCTTTTTTAATTAGTAATTAAAAGATTGATGACCGAGGCGTATTAGCGTATCTTTAAAGTAACAGTGGACTTATTTCAGCAGTTTTGTGGCCAAGAGAAGACTGAAAAGATGCTCCAAAAAGCAACTTTTGTTTGCTCCAAACGCCTGCGTATGAATAATCTCTTTCAGAAGTCCAATTCGGCTAAAGGGTACGATAGAAGTAAGCAACATGTTCTACCGCCCGTCACATGAGTAAGAAAAAGGGGGCTGATTTCATCCTCCAGTATTGGGGTGGTGAGTTGAGCCACTATGTTGCCATAGTGACCGCGAGCACTGGGAGTGTGTGTGTGTGTGTGTTTTTGTGTGACCATGTGTATTTTTAATCATTTGATGTTAGTGTTACATGAACAAATCTTCTCTCTCCTCAGTGCCTAATGACCTCAGCCCAGAAGAGAGACAGGAGCTGGAGAGCATCCGTCGCCGAAAAGAAGAGCTCCTGCTGGACATACAAGTAAACAACACACACACACACACACACACTCACACTCACACTCACACACTCTCTCTCTCTCTCTCTCTCTCTCTGAGGCCCAATTATATACTTCCCTTCTTCCTTGAATTTCTTGATCAAGATGAGACTATTTTTGATATGCAAGAACACAGAAAAATTATAGATACACTACAATTCTCTATGTGTCTTGTTTAAACATGTATATAAAAATAATACTATCTGCGCATTTACGTCTTTAACTATAAGTAGAAGAAAACTATGAGCGGTCCCCTCTGCCTTGTTTACTGTGAAGTGCGGCGAGGAGGAAAGGAGAGACATTTACAGCCCATTTTCCTCACTAATGCCAAAGTCGCCACCAGAAATGTGTGACATCAGTGTTGCAAATGCTCTTCAGTTTATTTCACAGATGTGGCAGGAATGACGGCGTCCTCCGTTGTTTTACATTTTCCTCACGGCGTTCCTTTGTGTGCTTGCGGGAGAATCTCTGGCTCAGTGTCTAGACCAGTAAGGCCGTAGAGGTGCCGCCGTGTTTATGTGTGCGTGTGTGTGGTTTTGTGTGTGACCACCAGAGCGTTAGTGTACGCATTCAGGTCAGATGATTGTCTTTGTGTGTCTTTGTGTGTCTTTGTGTGTGTGTGTGTGTGTGTGTGTGTGTGTGTGTGTGTGTGTGTGTGTGTGTGTGTGTGTGTGTGTGTGTGTGTGTGTGTGTGTGTGTGTGTGTGTGTGTGTGTGTGTGTGTGTGTGTGTGTGTGTGTGTGTGTGTGTGTGTGTGTGTGAGAGAGAGTCAGCCTGCAGGCACAGGTTAACCACCTACCTCAGCTGCCTATAACCCTAAATAAATGTACAACTCTGTGTGTTTGACGACGCGCCCTGCAGGACACAGTCACCAGCCTTAACCTCACACACAGCATGTTGTGTGTTTGTGCCCTTTTATAGCTTTATTTTTTCTTCCAATTTTACAATGTTGTAGCTGTGATATATCGGCCCAGAGCACTAAACGTACGGAATCCCACCCGCGAGCGTGAATAGATTGATGGACTTTATTAGCCAGGTCGACTCCCGTTCTCTGCGTCTCCCCTCTAAGCTCCGCCCCCGTCTTCCCCTGGGGTGCTGATGGGTAATGGCCCATGAAATATTCCAGTAATCCTGTTCATTTATAAGATGGTGTCGTCATGGAAACCCATCCATATCGGTATCCATAGTATCCATTGGTGTTGGAGCCTGATGTCCGGCCGTCTCATGCTCTCCTTTTGTCTCGGTGTGAACATTTCTTCGTCTTCTCTCTCCCTCTCTCTTCTAAAATGATCTCAGTCCATTTGTCGCCCCTTTCTGCTTCTCAGTGTTTCTCCATCTGTCTCCCCGTTTCATTCCCAACACCTCTGCCGCTCGCCGCTCGCAAGCAGCTCCGCTAAGCCAATCAAAGACTTTGAGCCCAAGAATTCCCGTCTCCCCACCAGTGTGACACTTAAGCGAGCAGACCGGGGAGGCTGGCCGGTGAAAGTAGGCTGATTATAAATCTGGGTCATAAAGAGGAGGAGCGGCGAGGGTGGTCGACGCCGACCCCAGAACAGGTGCTCCGGCTCCCAGAGGGCATTTTGTGCCGAGTGCGACTGTTCCACATAACTCCCGCTGAGAGGAAGAATGAGTTGGTGAGAGAGGGAATCATGACGGCACTTTAGGGTTTTACTGGGTCGTCTCTTAGGAGTGTTGGGCAATCAAAGAGGATTCTGGAACAGACGACCTTGCATGACGCACTGGGTTAGACGGAGGAAACACAAGTGTGTGTGTGTGTGTATGTGTGTCGACTTCATCAAAGTGGCTGGTGTGAGGGTCCAACGTCACAGAGGAGAAACTATTTATCACTAAAGCACCACCTGTCACACACATTCTCAACCATTTCTCCTGTTTCCCATCATGCCTCTGTCCTCCCGCCTGCTCGCAGAGGTTGAAGGATGAGATAGCAGAAGTGACCTGTGAGATTGAAAGCCTGGGCGTGACTGAAGAGAGGTAAGGTATCGCTCAACTATTTCTGTGTTTGTTGGCAGATTTGAGAAAAATCACTGGGACGTTCAGAACAGATTCTGCTGCCATATGGGATTGATGATCCAGGGTGTGTGTCGTGTCATTTATCACACTTTCTGCCCGTTACTCTTCATCTGTCTTTAGGAAAAGCATGCAGAGAAACAAACAGATGGCCATTGGCCGGAAGAAGTTTAACATGGACCCCAAGAAGGTGAGAATAAATCCTCCTCTTTGGAAAATGGAGAGAGAGAGAGAGACTGAAGTGTTAACTGGTCTGAGCTTTGAGGAAGCAATGTATTTACTGGGATGTGTTTTCTGCTCAGGGGATCCGCTTCCTGATTGACAGCTCTCTGCTGAAGAACACCAGCAGTGACATCGCCCAGTTTCTCTACAAAGGGGAGGGGCTTAACAAGACCGCCATAGGCGACTACCTGGGGGAGCGGTGAGTGAAACTGAGCAGGTCTCTTCCAAATACTAAATAATTCTGTTTGTGTGAAAAACAGAAATAATGAATAATGATAATGGACACAGAAACCATTCCAAAAGCAGTGGGTGAGCTAATTAGCTTAATGGAACAGTATTGAGTTTATACAGTTGACCACCCCTATGTGTGTGTGTGTGCCTTTACATGTATGCCTTTTGTTTTGTTCAGAGATGACTTCAACATCGAGGTCCTTCATGCCTTTTTGGACTTGCATGAGTTCTCAGACCTGAACCTGGTTCAGGCCCTCAGACAGTTTCTGTGGAGCTTCAGGCTGCCTGGTGAGGCTCAGAAGATCGACCGCATGATGGAGGCCTTCGCCCAGAGATACTGTCACTGCAACCCCGGAGTGTTTCAGAACACAGGTGTGTGTGTGTGTGTGTGTGTGTGTGTGTGTGTGTGTGTGTGTGTGTGTGTGTGTGTGTGTGTGTGTGTGTGTGTGTGTGTGTGTGTGTGTGTGTGTGTGTGTGTGTGTGTGTGTGTGTGTGTGTGTGTGTGTGTGTGTGTGTGTGTGTGTGTGTGTGTGTGTGTGTGTGTGTGTGTGTGTGTGTGTGTGTTCTTGGAAGAATGAGAATAGGAAAGAGGCACTGTAAGATAAACTACTGTGCTTCTAGATGCTTCTAGATGCAGACCTGAACACCACTTAAGATGTGTTGTTCCTAGAATGCTCTATAGAAAGACAGTAAGACAAAAGAGAGGGAATATTTCCAAAGTCGTAAATCTTCCCTGATAACTTCTGTCAAGTTGTAAAAAAGAAAAAACAACCTCCCACATGTACTGTATTTGTTTTACAGACACATGCTACGTGTTGTCCTTTGCTGTGATCATGCTGAACACCAGTTTACACAACCCGAACGTGAAGGACAAACCAACGGTCCAGAGATTCAACGCAATGAACCGAGGCATCAATGACGGAGGAGATCTGCCAGAGGAGCTGCTCAGGGTGAGAGAAGTTATTGGAATCATTTTTGTCCACCTTGCAAATAACATGCTTAAAAATGAAACCACCCAATAATCCATATTATGAAAGATTCAAATCTCTTTGCCCTCTGTCTCTTTTTCTGTGTAGAATCTATATGACAGCATTAAGAACGAACCGTTTAAGATTCCAGAGGATGATGGGAACGACCTCACACACACCTTCTTCAACCCTGACAGGGAGGGATGGCTGCTCAAACTCGGTATGTTCCTCCTTTTAGCAGCTCATCCTGTTGGGGCAGTATGAGATACACTGCCCTCTAGCGGGCTTTATTTGGAACTGCAGCCTGAACATGTCGCTGACTCTCTAAACATATAATTCAAACTGTAGGACATTTATTCACCTTACATACATCCTAATATGTGTGTTGGATTATTTAACTGTTCTATACATTCAGCCTAATTGTCTTTCTTGTTTGTTTGTTTTCTTGTTGGGTTATGATTCCAGGAGGTATGTATGTACGTTTAAGGCTCAACCTGCCAACTCTGCTTCTTAGCCCGCCCCTCCCCCCTGCTTTACTCCCTGTGTGTCCCTTACATCAATCAATGAGGCATCACTTTCATTGACAAGAATGAGCATTCATTTTTGTATTTATTTTCTATTTTTTAACCGTGTGCTGTATGTAATTGAGCCAAACAAAAGTGGGGGCTACACACGGCACGTCCCTTAACAGCGCTTTGCTTTACTCACTGTATCATTGTGCTTCAGAGTGCTGCTGTCATCACACAACGTCCAGTGTGCCGCTCATAAATAACACAAGCTTCAGCGCTTAACAAAACGCCTGTGACCGTTTGCTCCCTGAGGTCTGAGCCGAGCTGTAATCTCTCCTCAGGTGGCCGAGTCAAGACCTGGAAGAGGCGTTGGTTTATTCTCACAGACAACTGCCTCTACTACTTTGAATACACGACTGTAAGTAATGACTTGATGTTTTGGCTGGACAGCAGAGTAAACAAGTGGTGCTGTGTATCCAAATATACAACACGCACTGTAATCCTCTCTCCCTCCCTCTCTCTTTCTCTCTCTCTCTCTCTCGTCTACAAGGATAAAGAACCCAGAGGCATTATTCCTTTGGAAAATCTCTGTATCAGAGAAGTGGAGGACTCCAAAAAACCGGTAACCTCTTACATAAAATGTTTAAAAAGGTCTTGTTGCAGTACTAACTGATCTATCACCCTTTGATCGCCCATGAAATGTGAATGCTATCTTTATTTTTTGTATCTTTATCCAGCCTAGTTGTTGGATGTTGTTTAAAGCCCCACAAACAGTGAACAGTTTGATTTTGCGTATTTCAGTGTTTTGATATTGACAACTATCTCCTCCCCCCTCCAGAACTGCTTTGAGCTCTTTATCTCAGACCACAAGGATCAAGTGATCAAGGCCTGCAAAACTGAAGCAGATGGCCGAGTTGTTGAGGGAAACCACACCTTTTACAGAATCTCAGCGCCAACCCCTGAGGAAAAAGATGAATGGATCAGCAGCATCAAGTGAGTCCTTTATTGTGCTGAGAGAGAGAGAGAGAGAAAGAAAAGGATACATGCATGCATCCTCCACCACAGGAGACGACTTCAGTTTCTAGGTCGTGTAGTAAAGCAGGATGGAGGTCAGGAGGAGACAAACTCAACTTTAAAAAGCATATTGTTGTTAGGATTATACTACTAACTGTGATTAATTAAAGATGATCAGTTTGCTTGCATTGGGAGTTCTTTTTCTCACTTCAGCTTTCCTCCATGTTTCCCCCGCAGAGCCGCAATAAGCAAAGATCCTTTCTACGAGATGCTGGCTACACGGAAAAAGAAGGTTTCCTCCATGAAGGGACTGTAGAGGAGCCTGAAAACAAAACGTGTTGAACTCGGAAACGCATACAACTGGATATGGACCTGAACAACTGGACCTGAGGGTAACATTCGGACCTTGCAAAGAGGTTTCAGCCTCTGAAAAGGTCGTCGCATTTAAGAGCTCTTTTCTTCTAACACTTGCTTTGTTGGGACAGAACAGAACGTTGCTGCTGCCTCTGATCCCCAACGTCAGAATATTAGAATCCCTGCTCTCGAAGTAAAGGAACACTTAAGGAACACTGTGCCACTGAGAGGAGAGAACAGTGTGGTTAGTTTGTAGCACAGGGTGTATGATGATGGAAGCACAAGTTACTGCTGTTGATAGTTAAACATTGAAAGAAAGCTGTCAATGTTTGATTAAAAACCTCTCTACCTTTACAACGGATGGAGTTACAGAAAATGCTGGACATTTACAGTGTGAATAAGATGATGTAATACGATTCAGATCTATTTCAACACAACCTAAATCTGTACTTTGTTAGTTTAGATTATTTGCAGTCGATTCCCCAGACACGGATTCATCTCGTTGTCGGACTAAAGGCATTCTTAGTGCAGGCCGAGGTTGAATCCGTCTGGGAAGTTATGTTTGAGTTCAGTGTTTAGTCTTTTTTTGTTTTGTCACAAATGTTTTTCTAAGCCTGTTTTCTACTGCTGTTTCCTTCTGTCAGAGCACTGTTTATGGAAATGAAGGTAATGCAAAGTTATTTATCCAGATTTCTTGTAATTTATTTTCAGTTTTGTCTCATTAAAAGTTTGCACACAAATATTTGCGACCGGCACGTTTTTCATTTGAATATTGTTTTTTTTTTTTCTTTCTCCTCGATTACCTGCTAAAAGTAGTCCAACATACAAGTGCACCGGTAGTTCATCTTGTCACGCAGGCCGATAATCCAGAAGCAAGCACATCAATCAAAATGTCAATATTGCCCTTAAACCTCTCTGCCGACCTTTGACACTCAAGACTTGTGACTAACATGTTCTACCAAGGGTTAAAAATGAGCCATATTATTAATTAAATTCTTTATTCAATCACACATTTAATACTTTATGAAATGTACTGCATTGTCGTTCAATAGACAAGAGAAAATTACACAAACTGTACATTTAGGTTGATTACAGCTTGAGGGATAAACAAACAGTACGAGCTCTTAAAAGCTTAATAAGGCTCTGTGAGGAATTGTAAATTGTTCAGTATGCCCATCAGTGATGTACAAGTTGAAAAATGTCCAAGCTGCATTCTTGCACATGCAAACAAGTAATGAGGAAATGTTTGTAGTACTGTAAAAAATACATTTTCAAGTGCATGTACAAAGTCAGACATCCACAGCGCCATGAGTCAGGTTTAGTAAAACAAACAGTCTGACCTTGTCACAGTTTTGCAGTAAACCAGGTTCAGTTCCAGCATGTGACGTCACCACAGTAAACAGCTGCTGTGGGAGACTGCGAGTGACTTCATGGGACACCGACGTTCACTCCCCATCAGGCCTCTGATATTCCAGTCCAGGCCTTCGGCAACAGTAGACCCACGTCCTCAACCTCAGGACTGAAGAGATGACACCTGCCTCACCAACAAGTAAAAGGTTTTTCTTTATTCTCCATATTATCTTCATTTTTCCTCTAATTGCTTGTCAGATTCTTGTAATTGTGGTCGATGTGTGCGTGTATCTACTCCAAAAGACACTGCACAAGTTTGATCATTTGGCCTGTAGGTGGTGCTAAATCAACATAGTAAAAAAATGGCCATAATTAAAATTAGCACTTTTATTGCAGGGGAGGTCATATTTGCACAATTCAACCTTGTGTGAAGCTGTAAGGTTTTATCTTTTCTCTCTAAATCATTGGCACCATTAAGCCAAGTCAACATGTCGGTGTAGAACTGGCAGAGTTATGAGTTCTCTGAATGCTGTGATGTGAAGGTTATTTACAAGGCAGAAGCTTGGCAACACAACTGTTCTGCTCCATGTATGAGTGCCACCAAAGGAAGGGTCCCTACATCCCCACTAGAGGGCAGGCTTGTCCATCAGAAGCAGGTAGCCGAGGTGTTCAAGGATTCATGAATGTGGGAAATCTGTGACCTGCTTTCAACTCAGATTATTTCATTGTGGGTAAAAAAGAGTCTGGAGATGTTCCAACCTTGTTATCACTGCTTCCTAACAATAGAATCGACACGACTGCCTGTGCTGCAGATAAGCACTTTAGTATCCGTCTGAGCGGTAAAGCCATTGTTGTGCAGCTCTGTTTTGTTTTTTCCTCTCCATCATAAATACACGCATCACAAACAGGTGAGCGTGAGTGCGGACAAAGACCTGAACCCTCTCTGCTCGGCTCTGAGTCACCGTGTTTCTATTAATACGAACACAAACACATAAGGTCGTTGAGGATCTACTAAACGGAGCAGTTAATCAGAAGCTAAATTACAGCGATGTGGCTGATAACATTAGAACATAATGGTTCAGATCTGATAAGATGTGAGCTGGGAATGTTTTTCGTTCATCAACAAAGGAACCTGTGACGGCTAATCTGAGAGCTTTCTGTTGTGTTTACTTACCTGAACGTTTAGACATTCTTTAGAAACACCTGATCAAATTAATATTTTAGCAGATGTATCATGAATGTATTATGATTCATACAAGTGTAAGTCAGTCTAACACAGCGACCAAAGAAGCTTAGCTGCTGAGATATGAAGGTGTGAAGATAAAGGTGCAGGCTGGTCTTCTTCACCCTGCTATGAGCCGCCTCCTCCTCATCCTCAGACTCTTACACACTCTGAAACTCTAGCATGCATCCACTTCAAACTACACAATGACAACACTGATGAAACAGAAGCAGCATCCTGCTAAAAATAATCAAAGTTCCTGGCTTCCTTAGCAGGAAACGCCTGGACTTGACTACCAGGAATAGACTCAGCACCTTTGATTTACATTTCCACAACAGCTGCTTAAGACATAGTCCTGAAATCTAAAACTACATCATCTCTACAATCTGAAATCCCTTCCTTTAATATGAAGTCAATCTCACTCTGAATTCACTTTGCTTATCACATTCTGCTGCCCAGAACCTTCAGAGCAGTTTTGAACATCTTCATCTGGATCTATAAGAATCCAGCTGATCACTGCGTCCATCGCCTCAGTGCTGTGACTCGTCTGACTGCAGCTCGTAGGCAGAGCTGAGACGGAGATGGTGGTTATGACAACGCGACTGAGGCATTTGTATTTTCCATTGTTCACATTCCGTCTCCACGTCATCGTGCCGGTAACACGAGGATTTCCAGAACATATCGCTTTTCCAGTTACAGACAAAAATGTGCTCTCGAGCTGCTCGTCTGCTGTGTGTGTCGGATAATAATCCTCGCGTGTTGAAAGATAATCTCGTTACGACTCTTTCCTTTTGGCAGCAGATCAGAGGCTTTTTTTTTTTCTTTCACAGGTAGCGATAAGACGCCACCCATTTACCGTCATTTTCCAGCCCTTATTTCCTGTTCTGAGAAAAAACGCTGAGTGTATTCCACTCAATCTTCAACTGTCATCTCGAGTGAAAGAGCCGGCTGTTAAAAACACCAAAAACAACCGATGGCTTTGTCTTTACCTGCTGCTGCTTGAGCCAAGAGAGGAACGTTCTGATCTTACATGATGACAGTGTTTCTGTCATTAAGCATTTATGAAGCAGTCTGTGTGTTTGTCTCTCAACACCTTTAACTACACAAACAAGTTAACCAAAGAATGCTCAGAGTGCAAAGTCATTCTGCGTTGTTGATCTAAAATAAGTTGAAGAACTGCATTTCTGGCGTGGCTAATGGTTATAAGTTCATCTTGAATTCCGATTTAAAAGATAAGATGGGACTTCATGGGGAATTCAAATGTGTAATTGATTAAATTTGTTGAAGCTGGAGATAGAATTTGTCCAGTGAATCCAGGAACGAGACACACGTGTGCTTCTGCGCCTCACAGGTTTGGACTTGTGAACTAACATATATAACGTGTTGATATGTTAACAGGAGAGCATAGACCGAACACTAATCACTTCTTCCCTGCTTTAAGGCCAAACTCTCAACCACTGAACCCAGCAGACGCATTTCTGAGACCAGACAACGGGGCCGGGTCTTGGCAGAGGAAGGACAAACACGATCTGGTCAGCGTGAACTCTGGAGTCTGACCCAGCCGGCACGGCCCGTTAACCGCTCTTCAGGATTTCCCCCTCCGGAGCGGCTGAACCCTGCGACTCCTCTGCTTCGCGTGAAACTCCACCAAGTCGTGACAGGACCCTGCGCCTGAGGCTCAGGGTAACACAAACCGCACTGTCAAATCATCGCCATAATACCGCGCTGACTCACTCCTGCGCAGAAGTGAATCAGCAGACGCATTGTCCCGCTCGCACTTGGGTGATTTGGGAAAGGCTGCTGGGAAGGCCAGGATGGAGCCTGCAATTTGGGACTCGCCACGATGACTGCACACATTTCATTCGTTTTACTGTGTGTGTGTGGTGTGTGTGTGTTCAGGGGGGAGCTGCTTTTTGTTCACTTGGCTCAGATGTTGTGTGTCAGCTTGCTCGTACCTGATGACGCCTCAGAAGAAGTTCTTGATTAAGGGAGTGACTAGTTTGACCCACAGCTTGACGTGTCGGTCCGGTTGCTCAAACGTAGAGCCGGAAACCTCGGTGGACCGCTGATACAGCATCTCCTGCTCCTGAGAGACACACACACAGCATAAGATACAAGTGTGTGGGCTGTGTGCGTGCGTGTGTGGAGTCATAATTCCCGGCTGTGGTAACGGATAAACCGACAGACCTCCTGCAGCTGGGTCTGCAACTCCCGATTATCTGTAACTATGGCGATTTGGGCCTCCAGGTCACGGTGAACCGAGCGGTAACCGAAATTAGGCGAGCCGATGAGAGTGAGACACGGCCGGTCCTGCCCCTGGAGGTAATACCACAGACCTGCAGGAGAGGAGAGAGCAGAGGTGAATGCGTCAGAAACATTAGTGGGGCCGTTTCCAGTAGAGACGCCGGGCGGCCCAGACCACAACTAAAAGGAAGCACATGCAGAAATCCCCAGCATCTCTCCAAACCCCAAGTATGAGAGAGTGTGTGTGTGTGTGAGAGAGTGTGTGAGCGTACATCCTGGTCCTGAGGCTATGACACCGTGACTGTACAAGCCGTCGTCTCTCACGCTACATACCACAGCTGCCACAACTTCACAGGGAGAAGGAACACTGATACGTTAAAGTATTAGCCGATTTCTTCCCCTTGTTTTCCCCCTGTATCTCCCCCTTTTCTTTTCTTGCTGGTACGTTGGAACAACATCATCCTGTAAAAACTGATGTCATTTAAGTCTCCATGGTTACCTTGTCTTGTCATTTTTAAACAGTATCTTACTGTATCTAGCGGTGGTTGGTTGCTGTTGCCTTCATTCACATGTACATCACACATCTGTGCTCTCTTCCTTGTTTTCATTCTCTTCTTCTGTTGTCTCGTTTTCTTTTCTTCCCTTCTGTATAAAATCTCAAACTGCCCCATAACTGTGTGATAACCAGATGTTTTCTCCAATAAAAACACTCTGCAGATACTTGTGTATCCTCTTAGTCGTCTCTTGGCTCGTAACATCTCCTGCTACTTTGTGTATTTGATGTGTGGGAATGTTTAGTGCTGACATGGCTGCGAGTGTGTGTGTGTGTGTTGTGTTGGTTCCTCTCACCCTTAGCGTGGAAGGTCCACAGCGGCCTGTGGTACTCGTGGAGGTGCACTCGGTCCTGCTGGCCCAGCTGACACACTTTATCGTAGAACTGTCTGGCGATGTGAATGTAAGCTGCTGGAATAGCTCCGGCCACGCCTTTGGCCCCGAAGAAGCCGTTGACCTCCGGGGAGGCAGTGAGGATGCGGTAGCTGGCTCCGGCCCCGAGGACCATCCGCATGTACGCCCGGGTCAGGTTGAAGTAACCCGACGTTAGAAACACGGCGGTGTCCGGCTCCGCCTCCGTCAGCAGGCGCTGGAGGATCAGGGAGAAGGTAAATAGTGATACTTGTTTCCTTTATTACATTAAGTTCCTGGTCTAATCTCATTTTAGGGAGTCGCAATCAACACAGCAGCACCTGTGTAACGTGACATGTTTGAGTCTGGTGTAAAAAAAAGAACCATTAAGCTATAAACCAACCACAGCTCACCTTTAGATCACTATAGTTAAAAGAAATCATTTAAAGATACAGGAAAGCATAAAGAATGATTGGTCGGTAAATGAAGATTATAGGAGCAAAGGTCCCAATCAGCAGCAGACGGCGGCTGTCTAGTCCCTGGGATCTAACCTGTGTGACCTGCTCGTCCACCTGGATTCCCAGCGGCTTCATCTGCACCAGAGGAAACACCCAGGTGTCCTCCTCGCCCTCGCTCGCCCCCTCGTTCTCAGACTCCTCCGCCTGGCTCTGCAGCTGCTGACGCATTTGTGCCGCGTCCACAACCTCCATGATCCTCCTCTGGGCCACAGCCGAGAAGTCCTCCCTGTTGCCTGGTTGCCGTTGGAGATGTGACGCATAAGAGCAACAGGCAAAGGTGAGTGGATGCAGACTGAAGACAGATGTTCACAGGGTCATACTGTTCTGGGCACAGAGTGTGTGTGTGGGTGTGTGTATTACTGACCACTTGCAGGCCTGAATCACAGAGGAGGCAAAGACTGAAACCAGTTCGATAAAAGTGTGTGTGTGTGTGTGTGTGTGTGTGTGTGTGTGTGTGTGTGTGTGTGTGTGTGTGTGTGTGTGTGTGTGTGTGTGTGTGTGTGTGTGTGTGTGTGTGTGTGTGTGTGTGTGTGTGTGTGTGTGTGTGTGTGTGTGTGTGTTCCCTCCCAGTTCCCACTCCATATCGTCTTCCAGCAACACCGTGACATCACAACTCTATTCCTGGTGTTCATTACAACAGCAGTCCAGTCCTGCAGACATGATGTCATTCATCCCTCAACCGAACATCCTGGCAGCCAGCATTCCAGTTACGGACACACAGTATGAGTGTGTGTGTATTTTGTTTTGTGTATACACAAAATACTGACAATTTCACATCCGGTTGCATGGCCGGCCAACCGCAAGAGCTCTCTCCATCTTTCTCATCTGTCGTGACTGACACACACACACACACACACACACACACACACACACACACACACACACACACACACACACACACACACACACACACACACACACACACACACACACACACACAGAGTCTCTCTAACCATCATCTATTCGCCTGTCTAAGCTTTCAAGCTCCATTAGCAAAATCCACCAGCTCACCAAGCTGAGAATCCAGCAAACGCCACCGTAACTGAACATCAAGTGTCAAAACATTTAGGAAGGTTAGAGGGCAAACACAGATCTGTGTATCCTCGGGGGGGTTACCGGACTAGATTACTCCTAAAACCCACCACGCGGTTTTGGCGAGCATGAACACATTTACAGTAAAACATCGATGCTCGGGTGTTAAAATCCCTAATGTGGAAGTGATTTCATCTTTTTCCATTTTGCTATATCTGATTGTTTGATAACTGCATTTCCACTGAACTTTAACATCTCTCACAAAGATTATTGTACAACTCTAATTGATGGCCGGTTGATGAATGCTTAATAACTCATCAGTGTTGTGTTGTTGTACCTTTATACGGGTGAACCATTCCCTCCAGCATGGTGACCGAGTCGTCGGGCTGGAGCTGCAGGGAAACGTCGCCCACAGCGTCCACCAGCTCGCTGAAGAAGTCGGCGACCTCACCGCAGTCCTCCAGCAGGACGTAGCGGTCCTGTCTGTTGGTGAAGTACGAGTCGCTCAGGTTGGCCCTGCGAACGAAAGTCAGGTCAGTAAGAGACCCTTTGTTTACGCCCTAAACACCATGGAAACGGGGACCACCAACCCACCCGCTGATGATGACGCTGTCGTCAAACAGGTACACTTTGATGTGCTGCACTCCGATGGTCTCGTTGAAGCGCTGGGGCACGAGCAGACGCAGGAGCCCCCTCAGGTCTGGCGTGTGGTACAGAGAGACGCGCACCTGCGAGGTGAACTCCTGCAACAACGGCAGCAGCATGGTCCTGGAATTAATCTGTCCTGGACGCGGAGACACGGAAGAGAAACGATCATCAGCTCGATAAACTGGTAATGTGATTAATTAAGTCCTAATCGATGGCTTAGTGACGTCTTGTTAGTGTCTACAAACCTCTGGAGCCCCGTGTGTAGTCTAATAATATGGAAACCTTTATGTCCCGACTGTTGTCCTGTGAGCGCTGCAACGCTTCCTCTATACAGTCCACCTGAAAGTACACACACACACACACACACACAAATATCTGAGCATCATGGTGGCCATCATCCCTCTGTGTCAGATCCATTTCCGATTAATATTTACAAAAACAACTGCAGCTTTTCTTCCTCGTCGACTCTGAGGGATGACTGATAAGATCTGAGACCGACGTGCAGCCAGAGAGAGAGAGCGAGAGCGAGAGCGAGACATTTATGAAGCTGGGATAAGATCTGCGGCGTTGTTGGCAGAGGTGCGTTGGGTTGGAAGGAGATTAGATTAGGATGAAAAATAAATAATATCTTGCAGCGTCCACAAGACAAGATTCTGGACTGGACTGTGTGCTGACTGGGAGGTTTACAGAATTAGATGCCACCAGTCTGATGTGACTGATATGATTACAACTCCTCCTCCATGAAAATTTGATTATGGAACTTGAGGAGGAAATTGCTATTTTGATCAATGTGTGGATGTTTTGCATCACTGAAACGGGGATATTCTACTTTTAAAAAGGTAAAGCAGAAAAGGATCAACCCCCTTTTTAGATCTCAATCAGATAAGTCTTTATTCTTTCATCTAAGACCTTCATTTTCTCAATTTTTCTTTTTGTCTGTATCTATGTCCTTGTTGGTTGCCTTGGTTCCCCCGTTTCTCCCTTCTGCTTGCGTGCACCTGTGTTTCTCACCAGCTTCACCTCAGCAGAACCTTTGCACAGGTGCGACTCCACCGCAGCCAAGTATCTGTGCTAATCCTGGAACAGAGGCTGCGTTGGCAGGCTGAGGCCTCGGTGGTCAACCGGCACCTTCAGTTTACACTCATTCTTAGGTCTTAACCACAAAGACCAAACACACATTTTTTGGGGACCGGACAGAGTTCGCTTCATACCGCTAAACGACAAGCGGACCAGAGCTTGAAAATAAAATCCCTGTCACTGTAATTACACATGTTGGACTTGTCTGAGCTCTTTACTGTAATTTAGGCTCTATGGCGTTCATACGAGCTGAAGCACTCACACACACACACACACACACAGCTGAATATGAGCATCTGTCCAGACTGTGGTTTCCTCCGGGTTAATGTTGTTACGCGAGGCTTTCCCGGCACTGCGGCCATTGGTTTCTTTATACCGTTTGCATTTTCGGATCATTTAGTGTAGCCGGTTTGCATTACATCGTCCACATCTCTGATCAGTTACTTATGTTGGGCCCCGTTATACTTCTGACACACAAACACCAATGTCCTCACCAGGTCCTGCTCCAGTGGCCCAGTCCCCAGATACAACGACGCCATCACCACTCGCCTCTTCGCAGTCTTGATTCGCGCCTGAAGGTACAAACAGTCAGAACAATAAGGAAGCAGTGGCAAAGAACATGCTAACTAACGAACACAAACACGCCACAAGCTGGTGCCGCCAAGACAAACAAACACGGTTTTCATTTTGTACTCGCAACTAAAACTCACTTCCTGCTAAATTCAAACTTCTAATGTGAAAATTAAAAAACATCAATCAGTCCGAAAGCCATGAGAAGAATGTGACATGTGGCATAGTGTGTGTAGAGGCTGAGTTATCTTTCAAGACCATGTCACTCAGGAACATTGAGGTGAAACGTTATGAGGAAGTGGCGTGGGAGACAAATGTGATGGTAATTGCTAAAGGATGTATCACATTCACATTGCATTCCACTCGCATTTCCTCAAAGATTGGACAAAAACATTGACAAAGAATTGGACGGTCGAGGTGGAAAAGAGCTGAGACGTGTTTAACTTTTTTATGGAAACACAAAATAGACACATCAGCCTCTAATGGCAACTGATAAGACCAAACTATCAGACTCTCTGCTCAGACTTCATTCCTGCAGTGACCCACCTTCATCGTCTGGTAAAACTGCTCTGGAGAGGTGAGGATGTGGATGTGGGTTCCCGGCACCCTAAAGGCGGGCACGTGCTCGGCCATCCATCGGAAGCGGGGGTTGAGTCCGTCGACGCCCTGTGCGGTGGGCCTGGAGACGTGTCGGGGCGCCGGGTCAGCTTCTGCCAGCAGGGGGGCCAACAGCAGCACCGAGGACCTGGGTGATACACACACACACACACGGAGCGGTAAAGTTTGACTGTATGTAACCTTTTAACCTCAATTTGCGTTGTCCGTCTCTTTCTTCTACCAGGCTCTAATACACAGCGGTGACAGTCGGGGACGTGAGACGAGACAAGGACATGCAACAAAACGAGGACATAAAAGAAGTTCAAACCCACATCATGACTGACAAGGTGTGTATATAAGGTGAGATCTGCCAGTTTTGATTTATAACAGTATCTATAAATCTCTCCCTGACACACACACACACACACACACACAAATGTACACAGATCAACAGGTGGATTTTATGTTTTGTCTGTCTCCTTGCATTCACCCAGACTCCAGATCCTTTCTTCCTTTTGTCTACTGCGTAACCACACGATCGGTCAGACAAAGGAAACCACATTAAAGAAAGACGGGGTGGAGTGTGACCCTCTGACATGGATGTGACCCTCCAGCAAGGGGGTCAGACGTACGTACACACACACACACACACACACACACACACACACACACACACACACACACACACACACACACACACACACACACACACACACACACACACACACACACACACACACACACACACACACACACACACACAGGCCTGAGAAGAGCAGGACAGCAGTGGTTTTACGTTTGGGTTTGGCTTTAACCCACACCAACCTCAGACAAAAAGCCTGAAGGAAACAAGAGCAGTGAGACTAGAAACAGTAAACACCTCTCTTCTGCACCCTAAACACAATGACGGGACTTCCCCTTTTGTTTTGGTCTCTGGCTTCCTCATACAGACACCATCTTCCAACCGATCTTCCTCACACCCTCTTAACTTGAGCTGAATTATCTGTTTTTACTGCCGTGCCAGTTACAAAGGTGAGAACCCAAGGGAGGACAGTTTGGTAACTGCTGGTCAGCTGATCACAGGGCCTTTAGAATGTGTTGGAAGTGGTAAACGATAAAGGGCGTAACAGAGATACCTATGGTATGATTAAAGCACCACTCAAGCTTCAAGATTAAAGCTCAGTGCAGCCATAAAACTAATTGGCAAACAGTAATATATGGATAAAGATCAAAGTAGATTTTGTACATAATGGACAAGGTGGAGACATAAAGTATAGACGAAAAGAGGGCTGAATACCTTCCTACTTACTTGCCTTTTGAGTGATTGCCCACAAACAAACCATCCCATACTCAGTTTGACAGCAGTCTAGACTGTTGCCGTATCAATGAAACAATTTTTTTTTTTTTAACCAAGTAATGCAAGATGGAGATTCAAGTTCACAATACGAGTCATTGCAGTAAATGGAAGAGCTGTGGAAGTGAGTGACATCACTCTGCATGTGTGTGGACGTGACATTCCTCAAGTTTGATCTGAAGTATGCAGGGACTCTCTCTCTAGCGCTCTCTCTCTCACTTAAGTCCCTTCTCATTACATCCTCATTCTTCACTATGGGCCGTGTTGCTTTATCAAAGTGCCAAGGCTTTAATCTTAAAAACAAAAAGGAGATATTAGTGTTTACTGGAAACACTAATACAGGAAGGCTTTAACCCTTCCAGTAAAGGTGTGACAGTTCATAAGGAAGTGTTTGACTTGGCATGGAGCTCATCAGCCTGTGGATTGAGCCTCTCCTGTCTTGTTCTCAGCAGAGTATAGAAGTGTAACCTTGCCCTTCATAAAAGTTTTGGGGACTAAAACATTGCGCAATAATTCAGCGGTATCCAATCGTGTACAAGGCAACAAGGCAATTCTCAAACTGACTGATTGACCGGAGAGGAAGCAGCTCTCAGCCTCTTACGCAACCTTCGCAGAGGACATCATGTACAGCCCCCTTAAAAGTGTACACTCGAGCAGCTATTTACAACAAAAAATTGAAGGTGAGCTGCATTTTCAGACACGGTTTTACTCTCGTAGTCACTTAATGTTAAGCTCAAACACCTTCGAATATTGTGTGTTCGCTGTCAAGATGTCAACTAGGCGATCTAAGGTGAAAACACCAGTCAATTAGTTACGTGTCCGATAATGGACACATTGTCGTGAACTACATTAGCGAGTTGCCTTTATTTCTCCCCCTTGTTAGCATTGGTTGACATTAGCGCTGCAGTAACGAGGCGTCACCGTTCCTGTCGCCGGAGACGAGCGGCGTCTCTTACCCTCTGTTTCTGTCCCGTGCACGAAAGAGTCTGTCAGAAATTCTTGTAAAAACTCCGGCGAGGGCCGGTGAGTACATGGAGTTCACAAGCCTCCTCCACGACCTGGGAGCCGCCATTGTTGCTGCGCAGGTTGCTTGAATAAACTTTATCGATACAACTTTGTGTTCAGTGATATTTACGTTCCCTTGCAACTAAACAGTTTATCGGCACCGGACACTACTATTTATTATAATTATAAACAACAATAAATTTCATAACTATTTCAAAATGTATGAGTGACACAGCCTTGGTAGACTGTCCATTTATAATTTGTTTATTGTGGTGCGTTGAAAGCGACCCCTAGTGGTCAGGCTGCATACCAACTTGTGATAGTTTTGTATTGCAGGGACAGACCGGGAAACAAAACGGCTTCAGACTAAGACAGTAGATATTTATATTCAGTATACACCACTTCCAAACACATTTCTTTGTTTTGTTCGAGTATCATCAGGTGATTTACTCCGCATGAAATACTTAAGTCTGATCCCTATGTAATCAAAGTGATAGTAGTAAAGTAAATAGTAGTTAGCCGCAATAACAAGAAGCATCACTTATAAACAAACCCCAGGGCTGTGAAATGCTGGCTTCACAGCAATTTGATTCCTACAAAGAAAAATTCTATATGCACTTAGGTTAGACTTTGTAAATCAATATTTGATTTAGCAATGATCAGGGGGTAAAGTTGTTTTGTTTTGTATTTGAGAAGAGGTGAAAGTCTGAGGTCAGTTCAGGTGAGTACAGCTCGTTCATGCCACAATTTGAGTTTGACCAGAAACAAGTTTTCCTAGAAACTTTGCTGCAGTTTTGATAAGGTAATGATTTTATTGTATGTTATGAACACCATTGTGTTTTTCTACTATTTCTTGTTTTTAAATTCATGCTTGTTTATTATACAATAGAAATGATGTCATAATACATTGGTTCACCAAGAGGGGCCTATTGAAAATGAGACGATGCATCCTTCAATGCTTATCCCAAAAACAAAACGATTACATTTATTGTACTCAACAGCACAATATAATATTACACTACCAGTAACTATGGCCCTAAAATATATTTCGACAAATCAACTAAACATTTAGTCTCCACAATGGCAAGAAATATTGACAAATGCCCACCAGAGCCCAAAGCAAAACATCAATGATTTGATTATTAAACCCTGTACAATCCAATAAAAAGCAATGCAGTAGACTTGTATTAAAAAAAACAAAACAGATCCTACCATTGTAAAACTCTGTGTGCAATATTCTGTCCACATCCAGTAAAAGATGATAAGCATGTTTAAATATGCAACAAAGCTGCGGCCTGAGAAATTACTATTGAGTTGAATCAACACTAGACAGTGTCAACAGAAGCTGGATATCATCAGCTGCACAAAGGCAGGATTTATTGCAGGGCTCTGTGGTAATGGATTGCATCAAAACTGCACACATTCTAAACTGCAAACCGTCGGTGTGTATGAGCGTATAAACCCGCAGCCTGCTGAGTCTGCGCCCCTTCGCTCCCCATCGCTCATATAATTTAAAATCTGCCATATCTTCAGCTTTTAACTTTTTCACCTTGTCGAGAAGGGAACCCACTAGTACCAGGAAACAGCCCGGCAAAGGTCACCGTGATTATTTATTGGCAATCTTCCAGGAGCGCACGGGAGAGTGTGTGAGTGTATGTGTGTGTGCGGGTGTGCGGGTGTGTGTGCGTGTGTGCGCGCGCGCGCGCGTGTGTGTGTGCGTGTGAGCTTACTGGAAGGGGCTCGGAGGAGGAGCCCTTACGATTCAAGCTTACGATTCAAGCCTATACTCATAGGAAACAACCTCCAGTAACCTTCCAAACACACGGATACGGACATCTCGGCTGATCCCACCACATTCCTCCGCTCAGGACGAACCCACACAGGGACACTTTTCTGGATTTTAATGCCTGAGTTAATATTTTATCTAGTACTACTCTCGGGTAGTTTGGATTTTTTATCCATTTACGACGAGCGGCTGCGGTGCAGAGCTGAACAGATCCGCAAGGTAAGTTAGAAAAGCTGGTGAAAAGCCACCACCGCCACTACCATCATCATCATCACTCTGTAAGGGACAAAAACGAACGATTATTATGCGAATTACGCTATGTTATTTATGTCATTCAGCTGCCGGGGCTCCTTGCGGTGCATGCGCCGTTTATTCCCGGTCGGAACTTCTATTTTGTGCCCGGATCGTAATTTCAGGCTTGTTTTGGGAATTCTTGTGAATGGAGGAGCGATTTGTGTGGGAGCAACAGCGGATCCGCCATGGCGCCTCCGGCTGAAACCACCGTCTCTCTCCCGGTGCAAACTTAGCGTTCTTTCCGATGAAGGAGGGGGGGTCGGAGCGTAGCGGAGCGGACGGGACGCCTCGTTGTAGCCGCGGTGAAACGGGAGAATGGGGCCTCTGTGACGCGACCACGCAGGGAAGAAGGGGACTGTTTAGCGGAAAATGTGTGTGGGGGGGGGAGGAGGAGGAGGAGGAGGAAGAGCAAAACGCGCCGGTGTCTCTCTCTTTCACAGTGACCCCGTTTCTGGAATCCCTTGTTGCGGTACGCCCGATCGAAGACAATTGAAAGCAATCAGGATCCAGTTGCTGTCTGGCTGCACGATGCAGCAGCAGCAGGCTCAACGCGAGTAAACCGAGGATTCATTTAAACTAAATATAACCCGCCTGGTCCTGACTGCTGCATTTGTCATGTCGCCCTTAACTGCATTTGGACGAGACTGAACCAAATGACTTCAGTGTTTCCCTTTTTTTTTGCATGTGTGCATCCTCACCTCTGTGCATGTGTGTGTACGCGTGTGTGTGCAGTCCAACAACTTCTGCCTTTACAAAGCTACAAGGGTCAGTTTATGTTGACACTGTGGACTCTATGGTCAGTATTGATTTGTGTGATTTTCTCTAACTTAATCATTGAATAAGTCAACTAACCTAGTCTCTATGGTTATTGGTGCCATGATGGACGATAATGGATTGCATTAGACTCTACAGCCATAGATAATAAACTGGTAACTATGGTTATTCTGTGGCTGTATTAAGTGGTGTGTGTGTGTGTGTGTGTACTCAAATGATTTCTAATATGCAGTCCTTCTAATGTATGTAAATGAGGGTGGACTATATATTAGACGCACATTTCAAAGTGCAGTAGTTTATTCCCACACCGACTTTATGGCCTGAACGTTAGACGCTTCTTAAAGTTGTGTAGCAGGTCTGTGCTGTGTTGTGCAGGTGTGTCACCCACCTAATCTCTGCTCTGTCCTCTCCAGCTGTGTTTAGGTGCTCTCACCCAGCCCCTCTCTGGATGCATCAGACTCCTCTGCCCCGGGGCCCTGGACCCGGTGTGTGACCCCGCCTCCCTCGCCCCTCTCTCCCTCTCTCCCTTCTCCCTCCTTTCCTTCCTCCCCTGGCCCCTTCCTACCTGCGCTCCTCCACCCTCCTGCTCTGGGCCCCCTGCCTCTCGACCAGCAGGTAGAGGCAGGGGGCCATGGCGCCATGGTAGCCCTTGGGGGACGGAACGCCCTCGCCATGAACGGTGCGACTGGCGCAGAGGGCAGGGGTCAGGGGTCGAACCTTGCCCCACATCGCTACAAGCCCTTCAGCTCGCATGCCCACTACCAGCAGGTCAGTCACAGTAGATCGCCAGTGTGTGTGTGTGTGTGTGTGTGAGATAATAGCTGTAATGGATCTACACATCTTGCAATTAGGGTCATGACAATTAATTTAGTTGATCATTTAAAAAGATCTTAATCTGCCAAATAGTTGCTCCAGTCTTATTGTTCCTCTGCAGGTGATATTCAGTAATGATTTCAAAAGGCCAAAGCATATTAGGGAATATTCATGACGTGGTTCTTTCTGTTCTGTTCAAGGTGATGTGTGCTCTGCGTAAACTGCAGGAGAGTGGGTTTTACTGGGGGTCCGTGGGGGGCCGCGAGGCCAGCTCCCTGCTCCGGTCCGAAGCCCCCGGTACGTTCCTGATCCGGGACTCTTCTGACCACCATCACTTCTTCACCCTGTCTGTCCAGACTGTCCGCGGAACCAAGAACCTGCGCATCCACAGCGAGGGAGGTGGATTCTTCTTACAGCCAGACCCCCGAAGCACCCACGAGCCCCCGCAGTTTGACTGTGTGCTAAAACTCATAGCACACTACATGGGGAAAGGGCCAGATACTAGACGGGGCAGAGACGGGGCGTCTGGTGGGAGAACAGAAATGAAAGGCGCTAACGTGTATCTGATCCACACCGGGGGAGAGAAGATCCCCTTAGAGTTGCGGCGGCCTCTGTCCAGAGCTCTCTCCTCGCTGCAGCACCTCTGCAGGAGAACACTGAACAACAGGGGGCTGGGGGGGTCCGAAAGCAACGAGCAGCTCCCACACACACTCAGAGACTTTCTAGAGGAGTACGATGCTCCCATTTGACTGACAGGAACTGCTGAAGTTCCGCTACTAGGACCAGGTGCCCGGAGGATGGCACTCAACCAGACCAGTTCTCAACGCATTATATACAATTCTGTGCATTGGGAGGTGAGCAGTTAACCTTAGATGCAGGTGTGAGGTCAGTTTTCAGTAAACAATCAGAATCAGGCGAGTATACGCCGATCTGATCTCAGATCCAAGCCCCAGCACTGATGGACAACATTTACCCAGAGTCTTAGAGAGGAGCCTCATTTGGGTAACCCAGGATACCTCATCTTAGCAGAACTGACCATTTGTCAAGTGGCAGATGACGCCAGAGGTGAAAGGTCAACGATTCCTATGACTGACGCAGAGCAGAGCCTCGTAGAAGATTAATGTGATTGGTCAATAGTAACGGTGACAGTGACGGCACGATCAATACACCACCAGTGATCCCTGTGGGTTCAGTGTAATGAAGAAAGTGTGTCTCCTCCTCTCCTTTCCTCTCCCCTCTGACATTTACAACAGTTTGGATCACTGGACACAAAGAAAGAGAGCGGAGAACAGAGAGGTGGGGAGAAAGAGGGAGGAGCTCAAGTCCACATGAAGGGTCCAAACCTGAGAGTGCATTTGGTTCTCTCTGTGTGTGTGTGTGTGTGTGTGTGTGTGTGTGTACTCAAGTGTTAATTTCCCCCCATTGCAGCGTTTGGGGTGGACATGAACACAGATACACACAAACACACAGGTGCAGACTACACATGTAGGGTTTTGATATCACGGGGAACAAAGAGAAAAAAAAGGCCCATTTCAAAGCTTCTCCCTCTTTTTGATTGTTCCTCTTCACTCCACCTTTATTGCCGCCATCTCCGTGTTTCAGCGTTTACGTGCTTTGACAGTGACGGAACACAGACTGTTGTTACAGAGACAAAAGCTTTGGCTCGGGACCAAACCAAACAATAGAGCTTATTTTTAACCAGGCCGGATAAAAAAAACCCACATCTACTATATTGTTAAAAGGAGGGGGGGGGGGGAGGGGGAGGATGATGAGGATGAGGCTCTAACGGGGATTGCACAAAAGTAAAAAGATGTGCAGGAAATAGGAGGAAAGGGAAATGGAAGAGGAGACAGGGGAGGGCTGGGGAGGGGGGAAAGGGGAGGAGACATACTGGTATATAGAGAAACAAAAACACTGACGTGATTTAGTGGAAGCGATGAGTAGGACTCTGCTCCTGTAAATGTAAAGCTAGATTCAGACTCCAAGCTGCCGTGCTGCTTTCACACACACACACACACACACACACATGCACACACACACACGCGCGCATACACACACACACAGATACAGGTGAATTTCAACAGTAAGCTCCATGTTTAGGAATACAAACGTAGGGAAAGTCTGTGTACATTGTCATCTCCAAACCTCTGTGTAAAACTGTTTTTATAGTGAGTGTCTGACTGATCCCAACCTCTCTCCCTCCCCGATCTCGTCTGTATACCGCCGCCCCACGAAGGAGACAGGAGGACACGTGTGTGTGACGCGGCCAGTGACAGTATAACCCTGAAACCGTAGAAAGGTCTCAAGCCCAATCTTACCTTCCTTTGATACCTCTGAAGCAGGAGCGGACGGGACAGTTGGGTTTTCTCTCTGAATGTCACGGGAAGGCAAGTCTTCCCACTGGTGATTCTTTAAAAAAGCCTCTTTTTATAAAAACCAAACGCAAGACTGGGATCTGATCGAGGTGATCACGGCGCCCCTCTTTGGTTTTGTGTTTGTGCCGTATCATATTTGACCCGTGCTCATGCTTCAGCTGTGATCCATATTGGAGTGGTGGCGTTTTCATCTTCAATTTTGTGACCACTTAAGGGGGGAGGAGGAGGGATAAAAAAGGAAAAGAAAAGAAAAAAGATGATGATCACACACCTTTGATCAAATCCCAGTCTTGTTTTTTTTTTTTTTTTTCAGATCAACACAAGTGTACATGTGTGGCACAGCAGTGGACCTCATGTGTGTGTGAATCATTTGTCTTTTATAAAGACTTGTCTCGCATAAAAACGCTGGCCACTTGTCTGGCAAATACAAGCTGTAATATCTCAAATGGAAAAAAAAAAGCATTACAAAAAATAAATGAAAAGGAACGTTGCACATATTTATATTTCTAAAATATTCAATAATTTATATTAAAGAGCACTATTTTTACAAAAGTCAATGCATTTGCCCTGTGTGTTATTTTGTCCCCTGTGCCGTTTGTCGCTCGGCCCTCCTCTTCGCTCCCTCTTCCCCTCTCTCACAGAGTCAATATTGACTGGATACGCTGTAACTTACCGTAACATATTGTTTGGCCGTCTGTGTTCCAGCAATGCCGAGCCCACAAAGACTTTATTTACTGACAAATGGCTTTTCCTAGTTAAACAAAGACGTGCTTATTCAGTCTGCAGGCGGCGGCTTTGAAAAGCACAGAGTGAGGATACACATTAGGGGAGGGTTAAAATTACTGCAATCATCACTTCTCATTTTCTCTGCTGGTGCATTGTGGGTAAATTCCATAGGGTTGGCTGAATGTGATGAAGGGTGGGGACAGGATTTGGCCTCTGTGTGTGTGTACGCACATGCCCTACAGATGTACACAAAACACTGCAACAAAGGGATTCCCAGAAGTACTGAGTTGTTTCAGGTTAGCGCTCCCCTCTCGATTACACACTCTCTCTCTCTCTCTCTCTCTCTCTCTCTCTTGCTCTCATCACACACACACACTTTGACACAGCAGTCACTGTGTAGAAAGCTCACATTGGAGTGGACCTAACTGGAAAGGAATGCAGCAGGGTTTTATACATCCTGCCCGAGGGGCTGAGAGTGGATGGTGTCCTCCCTCACTGTCTGTGTGTGTGTGTGTGTGTGTGCGTGGATATAAAGACTACATATGTGTGTATAAGGTCAAGAAGGTGAAATGGCCACATGGGGGAGATTTATGATGGTCTTTGATTGAACAGTGCAGAGCCAAAAGTGTGTGTGTGTGTGTGTGTGTGTGTGTGTGTGAGAGAGAGAGAGACTGGTCAAGCTAGATTGCAGGTGGTAAAATTAAGCTCGGGAGAGTTTCTTCATCTGTCTCCCCCCCTTCTCTCTCTCTCTCTCTCGCTCTATCCCTCTCTCTCTCTCTCTCTCTCTGCATATACACACACTGTTCCTATTCCCTGCATACCTAGTGTTCTGTCTGAGGCTGGCTTCCAGGAAAGAGGCACTTTAATTGAGTTGAATTTTTACAGCTTGCCTGATGTTAGTGTGCGTATGCGAGAAGGCGAATGAGGTGTCTTTGTGTGTGTGTGTGTGTGTGTGTGTGTGTGTGTGTGTGTGTCTGTCTGTGTGTGCGTGTGTGTGTACGTGCGTGCGTGCCTGTGTGTGACAGGGAGATACAAAGGCAGACAAGAATGGAAATGAAGTTTGCGTAAAGAATTCGGAGGGAGATGTGAAACTGTATTGTTGACAGTTTTCAGCTCTTCTGGAACTGCCAATGGCGTCATTACAGCATCCATCATAGCACAACACACACACACACACACACATGCACACACATTCACTTCTGTGGAAGCAAATGTGGGAAGGCGATTACAACATTTAATCATTGTTTGTATGTCTCACCTCAGCGCAGCTAATTATAACCGTTCAGCAAATACAAACCGTTCTTAATTGTCGATTTAACTGAGTCCTTGATGCTGTAATGACACTTCCAGGAAATGTGTGTGTGTGTGTGTGTGTGTGTGTGTGGAAGAGGGTGGGTGAGAGTATTTGTTTATGAGAGCAAGATTGAGTGGGTAATTACAGGCGAAAATGACGTACCTCAAGAGACAAACAGAAATGACTTCTTTCCAAAATTCAACCAGAATTATCCAGTTCTTGTGTGTGTGTGTGTGTGTGTGTGTGTGTGTGTGTGTGTTCACACACACACACACACACACACACACACACACACACACACACACACACACACACACACACACACACACACACACACACAAACACACATTGTCTAAATAAGCCAGCTCAGCTCCGAATGACTCATTTATGTTCCTCATAGTTGTCCGGTTAGTCGGAGTGGAATATTCTGCCCGTATCCTTCACTTCTCCTGTGTATCTCATGCGCTCCTATAAAGTCTTTCCACCATGATTCATTTGGGTAATGACTTGCTGTGTTCAGCTCAACAGTTGTCAACAGTGTCCCTGCCAAGCACAACACTCGCCTCTCAAACAACTGAGCCTGGGTTTGGAATGCTTACAACACCCCAGAGTTTTGTGCACCCACTTACAGCCTTAACCTCGAACGCACCACGAGGTAACGCGGAGAGAAAGTTGTGCAACAGGGAGAAAATGGTTAAAAAGATTGTTTTGACGCGGCTTGATTGATAACATTCCTCCTGCCTGATTACAATCAAATTTTTCCCGTTCATTTTCACTCGCGAACTTTGGCCAAATTCAACAACGTGGAGCGCTGAAGGTGGAAAGAATATGAAAGGTTTGAAACATGCCCTGCAACAAGCCACACTGGGTTTCCAGGAAGGGCCTTTGGTTTGCTGATTATTTCTTCCAGGAAGGCTTTTTGTTGGCTGATGGGCGCTTATAGGAAAGACGTTTGGTTGGCCCATCAGCTCCAGTATTGTCACAGCCGCTTCTGATAAAGCCAGACCAGCTTCCAGGAAACCAGAGATTTACCCTCCAGCATTCCATCATTCCTTCACCATCAGCATAGAGAGAGGGAGAGAGAGAGAGAGAGAGCAGAAGGGGTATAACAGGGACATGGATCAATAAAAACCATATGGGAAGCATACAGATAGTCGAATGCACTCAAAAACACGTGTGTGCGCATATGAACACACACTTCAACCATCCAATACACTCACTGACCAGCTCGTTGTGACACACACACACGCACACACGCGCACTCAAAACCACAATATTTTTCTAAGCCCCCCCCCCCCGCCCCTTCTCCCCCCTCTCCCCCCCCTCGCATGCACACACACACACACACACACTGTACGGTATTTGAGACGCATTGTGACTAACTTTATTTTTCCTCGAGTTGCGAATGAATTTCTTGAAAATGGTTTTCCAGTAACACTGGACAGCTTAACGGATGGGTGTGCCTGCTGACTGGAAGGAAAAACAACACACAAAAAAACTACCTGGGATGACTGAGAGGCACAAAAACAGGTTGTTAAGGGCGCTGGTGAGGCGTGTAGCGTGTTGCAAGTACACAGGATCGCATTGTTTTGAATCTTGCGCTGTTTCCTTCTGCTTTCACGGTAGCGGGAGCGTGACGGCAGGCGGCTCGGGTGCCAAACGTCTTACTGTAACGCCGTGGCCTCCCACCAGAATCCTCCTGCACGCTCAGGTGTCACTGCACACACAGGCCGCAGCTGGGCCCGAGACACCCACACACACCCACGCACACAGTAACTATAGTATCTGCTCAGGTCCAGAACTTTAATACTGTTTTGAACGTTTGCAGATTGAGATTTTAGATTCATTCAACACCAGATACTCCCCTCTCTCTCTTGTTCCCCCATCCTTCCTCCTGTCCTGTTCCCTGTGTCCTTCCTTCCTTCCTTCCTTGTCCTCCCCTCTCCCATCCGCCATTGTTTCTTTTTCTGTCCTTGTGTACTGTATGTCCTATATCCTTCCTTCCTCGCTTCTTCTCCTCCTCACGTACAATTTATCTTCTTTCCTCCGCTCCGGTCTTAATTCCTGGCCGACTTCTTTTCCCAAATCCCTCCTTTCCTTCTTTTCCTGCCCGGAGAACACAGAATCATCCCAAATTTGGAGATACTAAAGTTTATACCTGACAACAAAACAAAACTCTCTAAACTAACGATACTTGAATACACTTATTGTTTACATTTACTTAAATAACATCTGTACCACTGTTATGCTAGTATTGCTACTTCCATTAGAATAGTATTCAATCACTGTCACACACACACACACACAGTCCTCACTGGATGCATTGACAGTACTGACCGCTATAGGGGAAAGTGTGTAGGCGGGTGTCAGACAGTGGCCGTCAATCAGTTGCATAATAAAGAGACGGCGAACATCAAACAGGCTCCACCGGCTTTGGCATTTCTTTATCAATACTTTTCCATTGTGGTTTCCACAGTGGATAAAATCATTAAGTGTCTCTGACTGTGTTTCTCTCTGGCAGCTGAAGCCACAAGTACCAGTTGGCGTATCGGTGTCAGATAAAGACCTTCAAAAAGTCACATTCACATAAGCCCAAACAGCTTCTTTTTCATATTAAATACTGCAGCCTTTAGTGGGGATTACATCCACTTTAAAGGCTCAGTCTGTCATTCTCTTGCCACATAAATGTAAGACATGTTCACTTAACTCTTGTAGGCTATGTGCCAAACGGACAAATGGAAGGTTTCCCAACCATTGACGAGAGTGACAACAAACTTGATACATGAACGACTCTGTTCCATTGTGTTGTCATTATCGGAATCACTTTAACACAGAACAGGTCCTTTGTTCACCTTTGGATTCCGGCTTGTGCAGTTAAAGATAACAAAAGCCCTCAGTGTTCAGAGTTTTCCCTGCGATCACTTTGAGACACTTTTGTTCTAGTGACCGTAACACTTATTATGATGTTCTGTTTTATCTCAGCAAGGGTTGAATTGGATTAAAGGGAACCCTTTGCACTGATTCCAGTCAGCTATAGACCTACCACACTACAACCCCTCCCACCCCCCAACATAAAGCAAATGGGACTGTTCAAGCTTATTAACGTGAGTGTGTGTGTGTGTTTAAGTGAGTTCAGCTTGTGTAAACACCACACACTCATTAAAGACATCTAATCACTGCTCTCTTCATATTCAACGTTTACCGAAAAAGGTGTCATTAAAGACATATGCTGCACACACACACACACACACACACGCACTAACACACACCCTCCCCCCTTTGGATCATGAAGGATCACATTCGTTCTTGAGGAAGAAACCAGGGGGTTCCGCTGTGTGCCCGGCATTGAACAGCATCTGAATGCGAGAGCCAATCAGAGAGCGGCATATACTGAGCCCCCCAAGTGCTGCTGGTTTATAGGGCTCTGCTTCAGAGAAGTCACATGATTTCCCAGAGTGTGTGAGAGAGAGAGAGGGAGAGAGAGAGAGAGAGAGAGAGAGAGAGGGAGGGAGGGAGCAGTGAAAAAGAGGGTCAGGAGGGTGACAGTCTTGCTACTTGCTGAGGGGTGAATTGAGGGTCTGGTAAATGGATGAGTGGAGAGGAAAGGAAGGGCAGAAAGGAGGCAAAAAAAGAGAAAGGCAGCCGTTCTCGGAAGTGAAATTGTACAGTCTGCTCTCAGTCTATAATTACAGCTGAATGAACAAAATGACAAATTCTGAATTCTGACTGAGAGGACGAGTCGATGAGTGGGTGAATGACAGATGAGATGAATGCGACTGAACGGGCAGGGGTGTGTTGCCACAGAGGGTAAACCCTGCTTCATACCTCCACACACTCCCCACACAACTCATAAACTCCTGCAGCACAGAGGACTCCCCCCAATCTGCTGACAAAAAAGAGAAAGAACAAACTCCACCATAGATCCTCCCCCCGCCTCTCACACTGAACCAGGAGCTCATGTAAGCCTCCGTCTCTTCTTTTACAATGATTCATTCTCCTGTTTGTAGCCCTATTTATCACCACAAGCATTAAATGTTGTCCTTTATTTGTCCTAGTGAGGTATTCAATCTATTTCCAAGTCTGAAAAATGGATCCCAAACTCTGTACACTACAAACTAAGAGAATAACCCTCGACCCCTCCACACTGGATTCTCGTTTGATGCATTTTATGGTTAAGTCTTAAGTTTTGTGTGTGTGTGTGTGTGTGTGTGTGTGTGTGTGTGTACATGGCCCGTGACACATAGGGTGGCAAGTATGAAATGTGAAGCAGATGTTCAGTCTTGTTCCTGAGGCACTAATGTCAACACCTCTGCACTGAAGAGGGATATGGGATGTGTGTGCGTATGTGTTTGTGTGTGTCTGTGTGTGTGTGTGCGCCTCTATGTGTGTGTGTGAATTAAATACCTCATTTGAGGGAAGGTTTCCCATAAACACCTGTTTTGTTCCGGTTAATATCTATCGTCATGGCGAAGAAATGATGGCCTCAGTGAAAGAGGAGCGAGAGAAAGGGAGAGAGAGAGAGAGAGAGGAGGAGGAGGAGGAGGGGTCACCTCCATTCCCCTCCGTCTGTGAAAGAGAAGAGCTCGTGTGGGATGAACACATTCGTTTATTCATTCGGCCCGTCTATTTTCAGCCCAGTGGGTTTATGGTTATTGGAAAGGCGTTGCCGTCTCGCTCCTTCCCAGAAGGAGTCAATATTTCTCCCTCTCCTTCATTTCTCCCTCTCTCCCTCTTTTTCTCTAATTCAATATTTTCTCCAAAACACCACTCTGCCTCCACACAGAGGCAAGGAATGCTGGAAGGCATCTGAGAAAAACAAAACACACCAGCAAATGTACAGACACACACACTCCAGCGCAGACTAAGTGTGAGGTTACAGAACGCTTTGCCAGCCGTGATCCCGGAACGTCTCCTGCTCGGGATATCTCCCACCTTCTCCCTCTTATCACAATTATCCATCTCTCTGTCTTGCTTACTGCATCTTTATCTCTCTCCTTTCACGGCTCTTGTGGGACTCTCGAGACCAACTGTGGCCTTTTTATGATGCTGATGTTTACTAATGACTTTTAATGATGATTTGTTATGGCTCATAAAATCTGTCTCTGTTACTGGCAACATTCCTTTAACTACAGTGCGGTGCGGTCCTGATAACACACACAGGGATGTTTATGCAGTGATAAAAATCAGACAAGGTAGCCTGAGTATGCACGTGACTTTGAAATGTGTGTGTGTGTGAGAGAGGGAGGGTGCTGATGGCGTTTGTGATGTGCCTGCACTGTGAGTTGCAGCACTTGTAGGTCAGACAGAAAGGATGAGGCAGCAGCATCAGAGGGAGGGAGTTGTGTGCTGTACTTCTCACAAACCTTCACCTCTAAATATTGATGCAGCCCCAGAGCCATGGGGGAACTGGGGCTTTATAGTTGATAAAAATAGAGGACAGAACTGGATACATCCAGTTTAGCTCGGTCCTGATCCTACAGCCTCATCACAATGGCATGCACACACTCTCAAAGGGACAGAGGGGGGGAATACCAAAAAGGAGTCCTCCTTAATGTGTTAAGGTTAAGTTAAGTGATGAGGTCATGCCCAGGGTGGTGCAGACGGGTATTTGGGCCGAGCGGGAGGCCTTTGAGCAGGCGCATGTCAGGTTAAAGGGGCATTTAGCTGAGCGCAGAGGCATTTACACCGACTAGAACGGCACCTTAGCCTACAAGAGGAGCACTCTGGCTGAACTGGAGGGCATTTGGTTGGATGGAGGAGTATTTGGGCCTGAAGAGAGAGAAAGAGAGGGAGAGAGAGGGAGACACACAGAGGATGACTGGAGGAGTCTTAGCACTGACCAGAGCGCCACTTGGGCTGACCAGAGAGTATTTTGCACTGAGGCAACCGGAGGCGTGTTAGGGCAGATCAGAGAATAACGAGGATAAATCTCAGGATCAGTGGGTACAGCTGAAGTGTAAGCTTTAAAAATAGACTTGTATATAGTTCATGTGGGTGTGAAAGAGTCCCATTAGATCACAGCCTTATCTCGGTTCAATCGAGGTGTCCGGGTGTGTGTTTGTGTGTGAGTTAGGGGTGTAGATGTTGTGTGAGTGCTCTCAAACCTCCTTCTCTCTCTAAACCCTCCCCCCCTCCCCAATATAGAAGGATGATGGATGAATGTTGCTTGGATTTGTCGTCATCGGCTCACTGCAGGATAAAGGTCATGCCAAAACCAGTTCTGTGGCACCTGAAGAATGTGTCGGTGCCTTGGATACTTCAGTGAGACATTAACAAACCACTGAGACGTGTAAATACAAACACACACAAAAGATAAGAAGCGGTTACACGCCTTGGATACTATTGGGCAGATGAATGCAACGCACAGTTGGAGTCACACAAGGAAATGCCTTCTAAGCACAGCTGCGTTATCCATTATGATCTTTTCATATTGATTAAAGATAATTGTCCAAGAACACAATATGGCATCGCCGAATGGGATTGTGGGTATGGAATTGTTTATGTTACACCATGAAGTAATTTACCTGAACTTTGCATTCCTCTGTTGTTCTAGTCTGCACCTCAATACATCCATACTTCAAACAGAGATAAATATCTAATGAGTAAACTAAATACACTAACATGAACACCTTTTCCAGTAAAATACGTTGATTTGGAGCTTTTTCTAAGTGTATTGATTCAGCTCTGGTGATATTGAATGTTGTGCTCCTCTGTACAGTGACCTCTCTGACACAATGTCAATAACAACTTAACATTATTATCTTTGCAAACAAAGCATTTATTGCACGGCTGTTGTATTGCATTGCATTTGATTCTATGCTGAATGTTTTATTTAGTATCTCTCTTGTAATGATATTAACCCAAATCTATACTATATTCTAAAACTCAGTAAGACATAAACAATGTATCAGTAGCTCATATATGCTTAAACATATGACTGAGACCTCATACGTTTAGTTTTGCAAGAATTGTATTTTAGATTTCTATGTTGTCTTTTGTGTACCTGAACGCTGTATTACGTCATTGTTTTTAACAAAGCACATGCTTTTCAGTTTTGTTTTTAATGCGTTTGACAATTAATTTAAATTAGTACTGTGATCGACCTTGGTGATGTTTTTTTGTTGACGCTCATGTTGGCGTTGGTTTGAAAATGTCGCCACCTTGCGGTTGATATGAGTCTGTGCTTTTTATCCTGATCGGTTATCTATTATTCTGTCTGGTCTATGCTGATCGGTTATCTATTAGTTTACCTGTTCGAAACACCTAGTAGTCAATTATTACCTCCTCGAACTACATAACAAAGTGTACTGTTTAAGCTGAGTCCATGAACGCATTGACACAAACAATCTAACAATGCTTCCGTTAAGATCTTTGGTGAGGTTTGTAAACCACAAACCGGTTCGTGCCGCGGTGGCAACATGCCCGGCTCGGTTCTATTATAACGACAGGAGGTCCGGCATACCTCCCGCGGCCGGGGCGGCTCATGTTCGGGTCGTGGACCTCCGCAGCGACACTCAAACCAAACCCGGGGCAGCGATGCGCCGGGCCATGGCGGAGGCCGAGGTGGGAGATGATGTGGTGGGAGAAGACCCGACAGTTAACGGTCAGAGCCACACTGATTCTGCACCACTTAAGGGATACCTGTTGCATTAGATCAGTGGTTCCGTGTTGTCCGTGACGTTCCCGGCGCCCGCACGCGCAAAAATGGTTTAATATCGTCCCCCCTGAAACCTCTGGTTACAGAGGGGTTTCAGGGGGGACGATATTAAACCCGGAACCAGAGGTTTCAGGGGGAGTTACAGGGGGCGCCAGACACACTGGACGGTGGTCCCGGTGGCCGGAAATAATCTAAAAGCAAAAACGTGTTGTCCGTGACGCAAAAAAACCCAAAGCGGTGCCGAGACGTTAAGTGGAGGGAAGGTAGAAAGAATCTCAAAGTGGAAACCTTTTTACCATCTCTGTCAATCAGTCACTACATCAGAATGCATTGTCTCTGCACTCTAGGCGACTATAAAACTGAGGAAAAAAGAGCCAGTGATGAATTTAACCCTGAAATTGTTTTTATTGTTTGCACACGTGCGTCTATTCTTTTGACATTTTTATCAAATGTTGCAGTTTCATACAATCGTTTCTGCAGAGCTGCAGAGAATGGCGGCTGAGATGTTTGGTGTTGAAGCCACTCTGTTTGTCCCAAGTGGAACCATGAGTAATCTCATCGCAGGTAAAATGCTCTTATTCTGAGTGATTCATCTGTATATCAGTCCGCTTGGAGAGAAGAATGATCATAATATCTGTGTATTGCTGTTATCCAGTGATGGTGCACTGCAGGGAGCGAGGTGATGAGATGATTGTGGGCGATCTGTCCCATTTACACATCTATGAGCAAGGAGGGAGTGCACATGTAAGTGAGCAGCAAGAGTAGTCCTTCTGCTGCTCTTTCTACATAATCTTCAAATTGAGTTGACGGTCATATGTGGAAGAATTCAGTGTGTGTGTGTGTGTGTGTGTGTTTTTTATTGACACAGCTGGCTGGTGTTCACTCCACCACAGTGACCACCCGCCCTGACGGTACATTTGACTTGAAGGAGCTGGAGAGGAAGATTCGCCACGATTACCCCGACCCCCACTACCCTCGTTCTCGCCTCATATGTGTGGAGAACACACACAACATACAAGGAGGGCGTGTACTGCCTCTGCATTTTCTAGAGGAGGTGTATCTCATATTATTGTTCTACTTTACTTTCTTTAATTACTTTTGATGTAGTGGAGTATGTTGTGCAGTATTCTACAATGAACTGTTGTGTACTTAAAGTAAAGAACCAAGACCCCCAAAACAGTTATTCAACACAATACTCATGTAAATGTACTTGAATGGGTCACCATGTAAAACTATCTGTGGTACTTACATTTTTATATTGGAGGATTCAGCTGATGATGATGTTTTTCATTCATAGGCTCGTGCTCTGGCAGATAAATATGGTCTGGGTGTTCACATGGATGGAGCTAGAGTGATGAATGCAGCTGTAGTTCTGGGGGTCCCTCCATCCAGCATCCTGCAATATGCACACAGTGTCAGTGTGTGTCTCTCCAAGGTGAGATCACAATACACAAAATAGATGTCGACACATGAACTGTCATTTCAGAAATTTTTTATTTTCAGTAATGTAATGTATTTATTTGTTAATAACATACTGTGGAAATGTCTAATTTACAAACAAAATTTCATCACAAGATCACAGTTTCATCTTCAATTTGAGAAATACAAGCAAATGTTCACTCTTGAGAAGCTGTAATCACCAACTGATATTTTACTCAACGACTTTACAAAATAAATTGTCAGCAATCAATTGTAAGCTATTTGGTTGTGTAACAGGGTTTGGGAGCCCCTGTGGGCAGCTTGCTGGGTGGACCGCAGGACTTCATATCTCAAGCAGTCCGGTGCAGAAAGGCTCTGGGTGGAGGGATGCGACAGGCTGGCATTATAGCAGCAGCTGGGAAAATTGCACTAACGGAGATGATTGGGAGACTGAAGGAAGACCATCACAATGCAAAGACCTTTGCTCAAGGTGGGTAAAATCATAGAAAAAGGAAAATGTTGTCTACTTGACATTGTTGTCTTGGTTCTGACTTTTGCTGTTTGGTTGGTCTTCTGTTCTAGCTCTTCTAGACTGTGATCCTCCTCTGTACTCTGTAGACATGGCGAATGTGGAGACCAACATTCTGCGGTTTAATATACAGGACACCAGCCTGAGTCCATCAGACTTTTGTAGGCGTATGGCCCAGGTTTGCGATGGAGAGGAGGCTGCACTGGGACAGGGGATACAGGTTCTGATGTACCCTTATTTTCTCGGCTATGTACGAGCTGTGTGGCATTTAGGGGTTTCCTCAGAAGATACCCAGCTGGCCATTCAAAAACTGCAGTTTATATCTCGTCAATATGCAAAGGAAAAACACAGTTAAGAGTGTAACCAAGTGCATAAAGATCTCTATAGACTAAGCTCCACAGGACACAAACCACTGGAAACCGATTGGAACTCTGATTTAAATGATGATTAATTACGTTTTAGGAATTACCTTCTCTTATTGCTTATTGCTGATTTTAAAGGCACGTTAGATGTTTTGGAGATAAAGTCAGAGGCCAGACTGACATGGTTTGGACATGTACAGAGGAGGGATGGTGAATTTATTGGGAAAAGGATGCTAACGTGGGAACTCCCAGGCAAGAGGCCTAGAGGAAGTAGTGGATATAGGTGAAGGAGGATATGAGGTTAGTTGGTGTAAGAGAAGAGAATGCAGAGGATAGGAGTGGATGGAGACGGTTGACTTGCTGTGGTGACCCTTGAAGGGAGCAGCCGAAAGGAAAAGAAGAAGAAGGGTTAAATTTCTAATTCAAAGTGCCCTACAGCCAAAAATCTAATCTAAGTATGGTTCTGGGTTTCAAATGATCACTGCCATGTTTGTTTTTGTCATTAAAACATCATAATGAATATTTACAAGGTGTAGTTTGTTGTTATTGTATGTAATGAATACTGCAATAATTTGTCAAAGGTACGCTTATGTTTTAAAAAGTTAAGTGTAAAGGAAAAATTAAATGAAAAGTAATTGGCAGCGGTGGGATTCGAACCCACGCCATCGAAATGACTGGAGCCTAAATCCAGCGCCTTAGACCACTCGGCCACGCTACCTTACGCCGGTGAGGTGGACACAGTATGATATCTTACTATTGGTCACGTCATGAGCACCATTCGATAAATAGAACTCAATGAATGTATAATACTAAAACGTAAAACGCTAATGCTCCACTGACAGCACACAAAATGCCGCCATACAAAGTGAATTCCCGCACTTACTTAAACAGCGCGAACGCTAACTTGTTGAGTTGGTCGGGCTTTGTTTTGTTAAATGTCGATAAAATACAGCTAAAGAGCCATTTTCCATTTTTTATCAGACAAAGGTCGGGTGTCCGCCAACATTTAACGAGTCCAATATGTCTCACTACTAGCTATTGGGTGCTGCATTCATATCCTCTCGTACATTTGTTTTTCCATTTAAAACCAATAACAATGGCTTAGGCGGAAGTTGTTTCTCGTGTTGATGTTTTGTACAATTATTAGGACAAATATATTGATAAGGTAAAAGATATGAAACTGATGTCGTCTCTTTGACTCAGGATGTCACACCTGTTTAGCGGAGGGGAGAATCGGTTTTATGTTTAACTTTGCAGGAGTCTGTCAAATTTCCCATAGCCCCGAACTCAGCAAGACGAAGAGGCGTGGTTTCCGAACGCAGGGATACGTGCCGAGGCTGAACCTAGCTGTGGTGGATTGTACGGAACTACAACCCGTTTGCCAGGCTAGTCCTCGGAACCTCAGGGCAGTTTGCGAGATCCGGGACCGAGCTAGTCTGGTCTGGTTGGATAGTTGAAACCCAGCTGCAGAGCTCTGCCTCTCTGGAAGCGTTTGAAGGAGGACGACTGCGGGTGGGTAGCATCTCTAACAACGAGTAATCTGCCAGATAAAACGATCAAAGGTGTGCCTGTGCCTCACATGATATACTGGTTTGTTTGTTATTACGAGTGTGTGTTACAGCAACAGCTCACTTTAGGTGAAAAGTTTATGATTGTGTTTGAGCACGCCGTGATATAATATGCTACTTCCATGTGGCTGCAGCAGAATCGTGTGGGGCAGGTTGTACCCACTGAAGCAGGAACTGGTGTTTACAGTTGGGCTTGGTGCATTCCTGCCGACCATCCAGCTGTCACTGTCAAAATGCACGAAGAGCTTAAAAACAGCTGACTAGGTAGTTTTTGTGCATCTTTTAAATTAGCCATCTTACAGTGAACAGCTATCAACTATTTTTTCAGTATCGATCGACCTGTTATTTTAGACTACTTTTCCAGCCCTTTCCAACTTTGAATCTCCCTTGCAAACCCAATTGTTGAACCGTAGTTAGAGGTCCTACTGCGGTCGATGGTACTTGCTCAAATATAACATTATGGACCTCTGCCTAGAACTGTAATGGGATACATTATTATATGAGTCTAACTGCATAATCACACACACTATGTTTTTGTCTTTTAGTTATTTGTGTTTGTGTGTGTGTTCTGTGCAAGTCCAAAAATATTTCACCAAGTGTGTCTGCGCTGTTGTTGTGACGATAATGAGTTATTTTGGATCCCATTGTTGTCCTGGGTTGAGATGAGGTGAGGTGCATGACGGGGGCTTAAGTGCATCAATGTCGGAATATTGATCCTAAAATCCAGCAACAATCAGACTCTCCTGTTGTTGTGTACCAACTTCACTGCTAACCATCTCCACCCTGTCTAAGTGTGCATGACTGTTCTCTCTTTCTTCCCATTGTTCAGTTCACATCTCATCTCAGACACCTCAGCAGCAGACATCATGGAGGACGACCTGATGTTCACCATGGAGGAGGACAGCGCCAAAAGGCCCCCAGCTCAACAAAGCAAACCCTACCAGCGGGCCTCGTCCTACAGCGATGCCAATGCCAGTGATGATGACGACGATGACGATCACATGATTTGCCCGATCTTTGATGAACCCAGAGAAATATGTGGCTACCTGAAGAACCTTGTGGCTAAACGACAACTTTCAAACTCTCTTCCCAAAGCCGGCTTTGTGTACGGGGTGAGCCACAACCAGAAAGATACACACTGATGTTGCATACATGCAAAGTGAACGGAATCAGTAAAACTAACAGAATGATTTTGGTTATACCTGGACGAGCAAGATCAATATTGACATTCAATATAAAGTAAAAAACAGAGTATTTGATCTGCTCATGCATAATCATCACCATTCAGTTCTGCTTATTGCCGTGAGTACAGCTCTTTGCCTTTAAAGGAAGAATTAAGTGTGTGTGTGTGTGTACACATACCGCTGTGTGTGTAGTTTGTTGATGTCTGTTCACTGAAGCTGACAGCTGGTCAGCCACCTCTTAACTGCACAGAGTCAAGAACAGGAAGCAGTGCAGAGCAGTGTTCACCTCATGTGATCGAGCTGCATGTAAACACATCTCTCATTGGTCAGGGTCCAGCGTCTCCAGACCAGCACCAAGCAGAATAATGGGTCCATTAAGGGAAAAGGAGCTCTTTTATCAGAGCCATTGTGCATTAGCCAGCAGCTGGGATGAATGGCCTTTTAGTTTTTGTCTATTGCTGTTTTATAAATCATGTAGGCAATGAATGTTATGTGCGAAGATATTATATGAATGTTGCAGCCCCTGATGAAAAACCGTCTGTTTTTTCGTCCTGTTTTGCATAGGATGAAGCCGAAACTGAAACCAGGCCATACAGGGTTTTGTCTGAGAAAGCACGGGTAAGTTACAGATCAAATCTTTCCTCTCAACCACCGCCTCCACTCCCTTCTGCCCACTATACTTCAATCTGTCCCCTCACTGTCTCAACATTATTTGTCTTTCCTCCCTTGCGTTTCACTTCCTCTCTCTTTTTCTTCATTCAGTTTTCCTGTGACTCTGTTCAACCGTGTGCATTTAGAAACAATAGAAAAGTGACCTTGCATTAAAATCATGCAATGGTTTTAATGCTATAAAGCTTATCAAGAATGCAGTAACTGCAGCACAACATACTGCAGTTACTGTAGTCGTGTCAGATGGCAACATATCCATGGAAAAATGCCATTTGATCCTGCCTCAGTCTTGTGACATGGCTCCAGTGTTGCAGCTGGCAGACCACAGGGGGCGATCACACTCCCATAGGTGAACCGGGCTCAACGGAAGACACGGTGTACACCGCTCATCGCAAACAGACACGACACTCGATCCGTCGTAAACATGGCCGTCATATTTCTGTGATGGAAGCCCTTCCCTCTAAATATAAACATGACTCGAATTCTTAATAGGACATCGTAGCAGAGAGTCGTGTTAGTGTGCACGTCTTGATGGGTCAGGCTTGCGTAACTGATACAGGCTTGTGTTACGAGCAACACTTGATTCATAGTTACTACTAAAAGAGTTATTTGTAGAGCATTAACAGATGACAACAGTACAACGATACACAAGCGTAAAAATCCATTTAAAACTTATAGATATTGAGTTATTATTGGATTCTTAGCATGGAGTCTACTATTTTCCTTCACATCTATGTATTATTTCTCTATCAGCTCATATCTATATCTCTATATATAGTTCTATTTCTTGCTCACCCACCTTTTTGCGTGTCTTCAGCCATAATTTATCGATTTTGTTGTCTGTCTTCCTCCCAAACCTGCCAAAATGGTGATCGTGCACGCTGCCATTGGAACTCCAGTTGTGAAACCATTGTACAGATCCTGGGTGCTGCTTTCATTTACTTTGGCGTGTCTGTGGTTTTTGTGTGGATAGATCAGCTGCATTGTAGACAACCTCTCCAGTCCTGTCGCCCCAAAGCTGATACAAAACAAATACAGTGCGCTAATGAGAATTGTCTCTCGGTCGGGCAGGCGTTATGGAGACATGCGATCGAAAAGGCCAAAGCCATGCCGGACCCCTGGGCTCACTTCCATCTGGAGGACATAGAGACCGAACCCTGTAAACGCTTCAGGTACTGATAACTTCATTATTGTCATCTCGCTAATGTTCATTCTGGGATGTACAGAAGTTAGACCTTCAAATGTCATAGAGGCAATTAAGTGTTAAAAATGTTAATTCTGTGTGGATACCAATCAGTAAGTTCATGGAATTGAATGCCTTTTGCGTGTTTAATCATGTTATTGACTAATTTGTGGCATTATGTGACACATTCTCATCATCTACAGAAATTGTCCACATTGATTTTTAAATAGTCTTGCTAGTGTCTTGAAATGTAATGTCTATAATTGTCCACCTCTTCATATGTGTGTTAAAACATCTAAATGGCTTCTATAGCTGTGATCCAGATCGTAACTCAAAAGACAAAGAAAATGTTCAGATGTTTTTAGGACTTTAGGCGTTAAGGCTAAGATTGCTAGATTTTATTTTGAAGGTATAAATACTAACATCTATACTCCATAACTGCATGTCTCCAAAAGGTATTGCTGTATCAGTGGACATTTAATATTCTCCCCTCTGTATCTGTGGGCTCAAATGTAGGTCAGTGGTGCTAATCTTAACTGTAGACAGATATTACTGCCTGCTCACTGGGTACATTAATCGTTGATCCCCCTGGAACCTGTCCAGCTCTTATCTCATAACCTGGGTGGGATATTGTGTGCACAGCCTGATATTGTGCCCAAGATGGCGAGTACAAACAGAACACGGGACGGCTGCTGTTCCATGCCCAGGATGGAGTTAAAAATGGGCGTGGAGCAGAAATGAACCAACGCATTCTGGAAGCTCCGACTGTGTTATGCCTCGCCTCTGTGTCAAGACTCTTACATAACTCAGGACGTGGACAGAGAGGGGAGGGGCCGTTTCAGGAGCAGGGATTTGCCTTTGCCTTGTTTTTTTTCATTTGCTAATTTTAACCCTGTGTAACCTCACTCTTCTATGTCCCTCTGATGCCCCCTTCAGAGTGAACTTAATGGAATGAAAGACACGGTACACTGTGTGCCTTGGCTCAGGCGTTGGTGATGAAAAGGAATAGAGCGCTAGATTTCGGGGAAAAGGAATAGCAGAGACACCCCGTGTGTGTAAAAGGCTACATTAGTTACGGTGAATAACTGGGGCAAGGGCCAAGGGCAGCAGCTTGACTTTATCAGGACTTGCACCCTGACAACAAATAAACACACTAACCTAGATATACAGTTTACACCCACACACACCCACCCACCCTTACCACTGCTTGTATTACCATATTTGATCAGGCTTTTCAATGGCTGCATTCATTCCTTACTCTCACTTCCAACTTTAAACAACAGCTTAGTACATTCAGTCCTGCATTTGCAAGTATAATTTTGAAGGGCTGGTACTTTACATTAGTGTTTACTTTTTTGTGGACTTTAGACTTCTACACTTATCTGATGATTATGCCTAGTTAGTACTTTTTAAAGTATGATTTTGCAAGGAGGAAGGAAAGGAAGTTTCAGCTGCTCTAGAAATCTGCAAAAATCTGTGAAAAGGTCTCCAACTTGTCAAGCAGAATAACTTCAATGCTTGATGCAGTCATATATTCTACAAAGATATTAATATTTGTTTTACTTCTTTTCAAGAGCTCAAGGTTCAAGCTTCTGGCCTGGCCTGACAAGCTTGGCATTGCTCTGCTATGTCATATGAGTCGTACCACATGCTGATTGCACCACCAGCTGAACACCAGGATTGCATCAAATTGCAACTGGTATAACTTTTTTCTACTTTCTATTCAGGCATCCAGTTTAATAAATCCTTCAAACACACACATGCACAACATCATTTCTGTCTTTCATCTCTCATGGTTTTCTTTTCCTGTAGAGGAAATGGGAGGCTTGGTGTGTGTGTTTTCATGATAAGAAGCAGGACAAACAGTGCTTTGACTCACAGCACTGACATAGGAAAGTTTCTTGTTATTTTAATAGCTTGTTGTTATCGGGATGGGCTGGATTTATTGACCACGACGAGAGGCCTCAGAATGGCAGCCGTCACAGAGTTGTCTGCTGTCCTGGGAGGATGATTTGTAATGTAACAGGTGAATGACAAAGAGAGGTGCCACAGATGTTACAGGGTTAGGAGGTCAGCAGTGTGGTGTTATTCTAACCCACAGTGACCCTAAATGACCGTAATGTAATGTAATGTAATGTAATGAGACGTACACATACCCACTTTGCTCACTATAAGACAGGACAGAACTCCAACCACCACCCTCTGTTCCTGTCCACCTGTCCTTTAAAGGGAACTAACAATACTCTGAAAATAATTATATAGATGCTCATGATGATTATATTCTATTCAGTAGATTTGAGTTTGACTTTATTCTGTCTCTCCTCACAGGTACAATGCCATCACAAAAGACTGGGCAGAAGATGTGGTTCATATCAAGATGGCGGTTCAGGTGTGAATCCATCCTACAAAAGAGACTTTTTTGGGGGGAAAACTAAAAATTGTCGCTTACCATTTCGTTTCTTTCTTTCTCACAGCCCTTTGGGAAAGGTGCCATGAGGGAGTGCTTCAGAACGTAAGTTTAATTATTTCCCCACATTTAGCAGAAACAGAGCATTCTAGAAACAGAGCCATTAATGGCTGCTGTATAAACAATGCTCTACTGTGCGACACTCTGCAGGTTCTCATTCCTCACATTTCTGACTCCAACCCACAAGGCTCAGTGCTGACTGGGTCCATATCTTCAGAGCTTAAGATGGCTATAGCTCAGTGATGTTTCCTATGATGGCAACAATGCTTCACTTTTAATTCATCCTCATACACGCTTCTGTTACCTGCATATCCATTATTTAGGGGAAACAGACAGAAAGTGACTTTTGTTGCGAAAAACAAACGATAATATTACAAAATTCAAAAATCTCAAACCCAAACCTAATAATTGTTAAGAATTGGACTTAGTCTAATCACTGTTTGCGGAAACCCAGTGAAACAGTGACTTTGGCAAAACCTAAATAACAAAGACAGGTCCAAGCAGGTTCTTCCAAAGGACGTAGTGTTCTGTAGATCCTGTTTGAGTGGTTTGTTGTTTGTGTGGCTGTAAAGGCAGTTGTTTTTATTAGGGACAATACAGTGTGTGATCTTTGCTTTAGGGCTACAATATACATTTTGATAATGATTTCCAGCTGTACGTGCTTTAATTACTTTACACTTCTAATTCATCTCTTATTTCCCTTTCCCTCAGGAAGAAGCTGTCTAATTTCTCACACAGCAGTAACTGGAAGTCGGCATCCAACTATGTGTCCAAGCGTTACATGGAGACAGTGGACAGAAATGTCTACTTTGAGGACGTCAGGCTGCAGATGGAGGCCAAACTGTGGGGGGAGGAGTACAATCGCCACAAGCCTCCCAAACAGGTAGAGGAGGAGGAATGATTACGTCATCTGCAGTTTAGTCTTCAAATCAGACTTCAGAAGTCAAGAAGTCATTCGATTTAACGACGGCACATTTTTTATCTCTCATTGAGGAAATCTAACAGTTTGACTATTATTTCAGGTGGACATCGTGCAGATGTGTGTGATGGAGATGAGCAACAGGCCTGGCAAACCCCTCTACCACTTGGAGCACTACATTGAGGGAAAATACATCAAATACAACTCCAACTCCGGCTTTGTGAGGGACGAAAACATCCGTCTCACTCCACAGGTAAGTGACGTCACTTTTCGGTCTTCGTGTTTACACTGCGAGCGATCACCAGTTTTGTTTCACTCATCCCCTCTCTCTGTCAGGCCTTCAGTCACTTCAGCTTTGAACGCTCGGGCCACCAGCTGATCGTGGTGGACATCCAGGGGGTGGGAGACCTCTACACAGACCCTCAGATCCACACAGAGGAAGGGACTGACTTCGGAGACGGGAATTTGGGTACAGATGTTGTTACTTTTGAACAGCACAGAGTCTTTTCAGGTGTGTGGCTGCTCTATACAAAAAGTGTAACATCTCGATCGTGCTTGTGTTTCAGGAGTGCGAGGCATGGCGCTGTACTTCCACTCCCACCTGTGTAACAAAATCTGCAAGAGTATGGGCCTGACACCATTCGACCTTTCTCCTGGGGAAAAGTCCCAACTGGACGGCACCAACAAACTACTTGTAATATTATTATTATATGATCTTAAGAGTCAAATAACTATAGGCAAGGGTCACAATGATAACTCAGTCCACTTTTCTTTCCTTAGAAATCAGCTAAGACAGTGCTCCGGGGCTCCGAGGAGATCTGTGGTTCTCCTCGCGTCCGCACATTTTCGTCCAGCCGAATGCCTCCCATGTTAACCCGTCTGTCAGAGACTTCGTCTACAGATGAGAACATTAGCGATGCGGACTCTGTCCCCTGCTCCCCTCTAATGCTGCCCTGCTCCCCACTTGGATACCTGGGCAGGTCTCCTGGTGGTACGCAAATTAGTGGATTTCACAGATAAACACGTATTATTTACATATTTCGGTGTGATAACGTGACGTTAATTGGGAAGTTGCATTTGATTTACAGGTTCGTATTTGCAAGGACTGTATGAACAGGAGCGATTCAACAACAACAATGTAGGTGAACATAAGGTGAGTGGCTTAGTAAGTCTTCTATTTATATACATATATGAGATTGTAGTGCAGGGCTGCAGTAGTGCTTCAGATCACTGCACTGTTTTCTGTGTTTTTGTCTCCAGGAGTCTGAGAGTGGAGGTGACAGTGGCTGCCCCAGTGAGAGGAGGAGCGAGGGGGATCAGAATGACCACATGGAAGGGGTAAAACTTAACACTTTCACCTTCTCTTTTTTTTAATGAAATTGAAAATAGAGATAGATTAATTATTAAAGCACACACTTTTACTGTATACTGTTTATACTACATATAATATGAATAAATACATGTTGTGTTAGCCGGAGTTTAATACTTCAGATATTAGCCGCTATGAATGTGTTGAATATTTGTTTTATTTTGACTGAAAATACAGTTAATTTTACTTTTTGCAGTGCATTAACTTGATTTACTTTTGTTCTAAAACATTTATTTTCCATACAGAATGCATACATGTACCTACGTGCATGTAATTGGCTGTTTCTCTGTCAACATTTCCTGGTTGGACTGTTGACTTGGAATTTTTGTAATGCATGTTGTATCATCATGTAGGCCCATCATCGCAACCACAGACATTATTCTGAGTCGGATGACGACAGTGTCAGACGGGTAAACAAACGTAGAAACCGCAGTGTGTAAACATCCTCACTACCTTGATCACAATCATCCTCTTGATAACTTTCCTTTAATTCCTCGCCCTTCCTCACCTTGTCTTTTCCTCCCTCTTTATCACTTTTCACCACCACAGTGTGTCCTGACTTTCCTTCTGATTCCTACATTGCTGCTCTTTTTGTTCCCTCACTAGAGGAAGATGGTCACTCCCTCGAGATTTGCTGTATACTTAGAATCAGGCAGTTTTAATGACAGACTGGTGATTATCTGCATGGAGTCTGTTGTGATGTCTTATTGCAAAAAAAAAAAAAAAAAAAGCTTTGTCTTTACTGAATGATCATGATCCAGACATTAAATTGGTACACATATGTGTCAAGCATGATTCTCAAAATCAGATTTGAGCCGTGTCAGAGTGCTGTTAAAATGTCACGCCAAAACACCATCTACCTCTATCTTCCTCACCACACTTATTAATCTCACCATATCAGCCTGCTGTGTGTGCTTATATTCCCAAATTACACATAATTTGTCATTGGCTGACTAACAGCTCAACAGGGATGTACTCCTCTAGTTTTGAGGTCAAAGTTCATGTGTGTAGAGCCCAGGCTGTGCCACTGGAATCATTGTAGGGCTCCATGACTCTAGTGGCACACTCTAAGCTCCACACATTTCACCAATTAATTCAAAGCGGCGCAAACCTTTGTGGTGTGGGTACATCCCTGAGAGCGGAATGTGATTTCTACTTCCATTCACCACCTTTTACCTTGGCTTTGTGATGAAGCACGCGCGGTCACATCCTCATTCGTGTCTTCTTTCTCCTCCTTGTACCCCGACTGTCTGATTCTACACAGATGACAGAAGAGAAGTGGAACTTCTTCCATTCATCTCGTTCTCATGTCCACCGCTCTTCCTGTGTGGCTACTGAGATGGAGCGAATCAGTTCTCTGTTCCAGAAGAAGATTGGCCAGTCGATCCTCGGCAAGGTAAGAACATCCACAATCTGCTAAAATTACTGTTGACTATTTTCAGGTGCAGAATGGAGGCCACAGTAATGAGTTTTGTAATTTAGGAGGCCAAATGAGATCACATGAAATTATCCAGTTGAACTCTAAATCCACCATCTCTCAGTGTGTTAACATGCATGTGGAGACATTGATTATATTTCAATTAAGCCGTAACTTGATTTGTTTCTATATGTAAACACTCTAATGCACTGGTTCCCAAACTTTTTGTTTCGCACCCCCCTTTTATAGATCAGAAGTTTTTCGCGCCCCCCCTACGTGCATCTACTTTACATGATTGTAGCAGGATGAATTTCACAAACATGTTCTCTCACCCTCTCTCAGGTCCACATCGCGATGGTGCGGTACCATGAAGCGGGTCGTTTCTGTGAGAAGGACGAGCAATGGGATGAGGATTCAGCCATGTACCACCTGGAGAGAGCAGCCCTGTGTGGTGAGCTGGAGGCCATCATAGTCATGGGGCAGTGCCTCATGCAGCTGCCTCATCACATACTGCCTGATATGGACCTGGAGGTGCAGTTTATTTAATTTTTCCTCTGCAGTTGTCTTTCACTTTGCACTCAATTTGAGTTTATCCTCTGACCTGTTTGTGTTGTGTTTTTGGCAGGATAATGCAGGAAACAGGATGAAAGGTTTCAAGTATCTTCTGCAGGGTGCTGATGCTGGTGACAGATCCTCTATGATCATAGCTGCCAAAGCCTATGACACAGGAATCAATCTGTCAGCTGACAGGTGCGAGAAAACAATTTTATGCACTTTTCATGTATTTTGAAATACAATGACTTTATCTGTAATGATGGAAAAGGTTTGTCTTTAAATTGGCAAAAAGACTAGATCAGAGGACGGCTGAGCATAGTGTCTAAATGCCCTCTAATTTGATCTTCAATGGTACTTTCATCATATTTATTGCCTTTTCTTTTCTTTTTTGCTGTGGTTCTATCTTTTCATCGAATGGCAGCTGATAGGGTGTTATAGACATTCCTGCTGCCATTCACAATACAATAATGTTCTCTTGCATCTGTATGGTGAAATACATTTGACAAAGTTTGTCCTGATAAAGATTTTCTGTAAAATACTGCCCCCTAGATGATTCTTGGGGGAGTTTTTCCACCGCAGACTTTTTGACGGCACTAATGGTTGAGTACAGTAAATGCCAAACATTTCCATTTTGGATGAATTCTTGCATCTTGTCTTTGAATTATCCAGAAAGCAAGACTGGGTTGAAGCGGTTCACTGGTATGACAATGCTTTGAACATGTTGGACTATGACGAGGGGGGAGACTTTGATGCAATGCAGGATGAGCCCCGTTACCTGCTGCTGGCCAGAATGGCAGAGATGTATCAAGTGGGAGGCTTCAAGCTTACTGCAGACCCACAGAGAGCAGGTATACACATCAATACTGTAACATGTATCCTTGATGGGAAAACTGTATTTGTTAACTATCACTTCCACAGTTGCCTCTCATACCATCTGTGTATTCCTGCAGGTGATATGTTTACAGAGGCAGCAGAAGCAGCCACGGAGGCCATGAAAGGGCGGCTGGCTAACCAGTACTACATGAAAGCTGAGGAAGCCTGGGCACTAATGGAGGAGTAATGAGAGCTAATCGTGGAGCTTTTTTTATGATAAAAAGGCATTGGTGTTACATTTTGTAAAAGACACCAAAAACAGACTCACAGTTACAGTTTACATATTTTGTAATTATCGCGTTTTTGCAATAGGTGCTTTTTTTGTGGGTGTGTTTCTCCTTCTCAGCCCCACAAAGACAGGCTTGAATCTCCCAAGTTTCTGTTGTGCTCTTCTTCTGTAGGTGGTCTCCACTTCATTTCTTTTTTTTAACCCTGTCGCTGTTTACCCTTTGGCTACATGAATGTAGTAGTATGCGCAAGTGATGTTGCTGAAGAATCAAAAAGGAGCCTGCAATTTACTTATTTTGCCATTGACATTGAGTGTTTGTAAGACAAAAAAAAGAATGCTTGGAATATATAAATGTAAAATAAAGTTTGCATTGCATTTTATTGCAATTCTTTCTTTTTGCAAAATGTTGTCTTTCCCTGAATTTACTCTGTGTTAAGCCTATTATCTAACTGCTGTAAATGGAGAGCGTGTGTGTATGTATATACAGGAGAATACAATGAGCACCAATCCTCCAATCCCCCTCAACATGCCAGAAACATTGTTCAGGGGTCCATGTTCTTGTTCACGCACTTCCCCACTCCTGGCTTTGTTGTGATTAACCTCTTTCTCTCGCTCGTCAGAGCCTCTGATTAGGAAATCAGGTTCACTTGCGTTGATAACTAACAGGGGATAAGAGAGAGCGAGAGGAGTGAGGGGAGGCTCCCTACTAGCAGCGATTTTTCGGTTTTGTTAACAGAAGTTTGCTTTATTGTTTGGGTTGGAGTTTGCTGGCTTTGCTGGCTTTGCTGTTTGTGGTTTTGTTTTGAGTTAGGTAAGTATTTTTTATCATCAATAGGCCAAACTGGATCAGACGTCCTATGCTGTGGTTTGGTCTAGATCCTTTCCCTGCGTCTGTTCTGTTTGGCTAAACTTTGTTTTAACTGCATCCTTGTGTTGCATTTCCATACGTTGTGGTTTCTTCTGAGCCTTATTTTGTAATTTATTTGCATTACCAAATAATAGTAGTGCCTAACTTCCTCAGCCTGTGTGTGCTCATGGCAGCCCTACACAGCCTTCTCAATGGGAAAGAGAGCCGGCAGTGGGCAAGATGTCATTGAAGGTGATGAGGAAAGTGTCCCTGGGCCTGCTCAGATGCTTTGCTCTAATAATATTTTAAGCAGAAAATTTGTAAATTTGTTTAGCTATTGTAGGATTGTCTTAGTTAGATTAAACATGTACAAATCTTCTAGTATTAAATCTTAAATCCTTTCTGATATGGTAAAGAGCTCAAGAACAATCGAACAGAAAGTATAGACAAGAGGGTTGGGATTTACAGAGACAGAACCAGACAAATGTGTATATTTTATGATTTACACATGAATATGCCGAGTATTAGGATCAAATTTCTTTTACTTCGCCTAATTGTGCATCAAGGTAGCGTGGCCGAGCGGTCTAAGGCGCTGGATTAAGGCTCCAGTCTCTTCGGAGGCGTGGGTTCAAATCCCACCGCTGCCAGTAATGTTTTGTCGAACTTTCTTGGCCCTAGAACACTTTGACAACAACGCCAACAAATAAACCACACACTCCCAAAAGCAACAATAGTCATTTTTAAGAGCCATTGTGCGCATATATCAATGTGTGTGACGATGGGGTCGCTTTGCATTATGGGCCCAGGCACCTCCCCACGTGCCTGCCGACAGGAGTCAACATGGTCCCTACACCAGTACACTTCACTAGTGTTAGCCGGAGTTAGACAGTTAGTCTGCAGCCCAGCGCACCGGATTCCTCCCCGCGAATGAGATAGCTAAAACCACACGGTGAAGTCCACAGGTAAGAATGACATCTCGTCTGGGCACTGCTCGTGAAAAATGACGTTTTAAACCAGGCATGGACACTGTCTGTCTGTTATTGAGACCCGCACGCCAAGCTAGTTGTCGATAGGCTAAAGTTGTCGAAGCTAGCAAGCTAGTTTAGCTACCGGCGCTTCATGTCACCTTAGATATGGCGTTTCACTGCGTTTGTTTCAGGGGAAATAGTAAACCCTTCCTCGTTTGTTAAACAGCAGTGGTGTGTTAACGAGGCGATAAATTAACCCCGCACTGCAGTGTAGGGACTTAAAAGCGCCGTCTGAAGGGGTTGCTGCTAGCTCGCTAGTGTAGCTAACGTACCCCAAATCCATGGCTTCCTGTGAAGTCCAACACTGATTCAGGTTTGATAATGAGTCGTAAGCAGAACAGGAACCCTTCTGGTGGCGTGTTACCTGTGTACAGTATGTTGGTGTTCGCATCTAAATAGCTTTTAATGTACATTGCATGCTCTTGCATCATGTGAAGTCCACCTGGCTGTCACTGATTGCACAGTGAGAGTGTGTGTAATGTGGTGAGTTAATCTGTTACTCTCTAACTCAATATATGGAATCATGTTTGTCGTAACCATGTTTACCCCAAGACTGGAATCATACTGACATGACCTGATTAAATGCTGAATCACATCAGCATAGGCCCGACAAAGTTGTTCAGCTTATCTGTGGTCTCTATTGTCATCGGACTGGGTGTAGTCAAATGTGTGTGTGACATAATCTCCTTAATCAGTGAGACTGTATATTTCCAGGTGAGGTCTGTGAGATCTGCTGCTCCTCTCCTGTCCTTCTCCGTCTGTCATCGCTCTGCTCACATCAGTATGGCCAGCGGAGATGACGATGACCCCATTATAGAAGAGGTATGTACACGAGCTCAAGCTGGAGGCAGGTTATTGTTGTATTGTTCTGCACAAAGGGAGCCGTTTCAGGCCAGGAACCAACCCACTTTTCACCTCACTGATTCGGTCCATCTGTCACACAAAACTTTGATAATATAACCATTTCAGAGGCTAACCTCACGTCAAACCACAAGTCTTAATATGTGAAATAGTGTGTGTGTAAATTATGTGTTGGGGGTTGAATGGAGATTTTTTCTGTCCCCACCTGTAAGAGCTGAAATCCAGTGACATTTGTACGTTGTTAATTGTCTCTGAATGGTTATAAAAACCAATTAAACTGATACTTGTGGTAAACCCTCACATTTGACATGAGGAGACAACCGGCTGTTTGGCATTAACAATTTGACAAATTATCTACATAATGACCTTTTTGTTTGACATATTTCCTGACTGACTAAATTGAATGCCTATGCTATCTATCTTTATTTCCTACCTGCATGTTCCATTCTTCTCTGTAAATGTAAACTCATGTCTCCTGCCCCAATATGAACGCACTCCCAGAAATCTCAGTCCACATAGATTGAGATGATCAAGCACCATCACACCAGTTTGTGCCGTTGCTCAGAGAATAACTGTGATCAATGTTTCCCTCTCTCTTAGATTGACGTGTACTTAGCCAAAAGCCTTGCAGATAAGCTTTATCTTTTTCAGGTAAGGTTTTCTTCCTCCGTGTACAGTAGATACAGTACTGTGCAGATACTTCTATTTTGATCAATTACTACCTTTTACAATGAAAAGTTGTGATCAGTTTTATATTACCTGAAATTAGACAATTTATCTGATCTGTCCCTGACATCTTATCACCTTTCTTGTTTTTTTCCCAACACAGTACCCTGTGCGACCTTCCTCTATGAACTATGATGATGTCAACCACTTAACTGCCAAAATCAAGCCCAAGCAGCAAAGGGTGAAACCACCTGCCTCATTGTGTTCCAACACATTAGCCTAATTCCTATCAGTGCATCACTCTTAATGTATTTTTACTATCTAATGTAAAATCTCTTCTGCAGGTGGAATTAGAAATGGCCATCGGCACAATGAGTCCAAACTACTGCCGCAGCAAAGGCGAGCAGATAGCTCTCAATGTGGACGGCACTGGCTATGATGAAACCAACACCTACTCATCGTATGTCTGTTGTTAAACCTACTAATAATTGCCAATAATAAGCTTTTTTCCTGTATCAACACAGCAGTATTGTTAGATATTCAGTATAGCTGCTGTTGGGCAATGTTGCTCCAAATTGTGGATTTGTTTGTGGATTTTCCATGACAATGAACACTTATATCCAGGTTGCATGTGTAAAGGCAGGTGGTAATAATAGCGTTGTTCTCCAAATATAGCACAGTTGCAGCAAGATAAACTGCACATTTAAATTGATTTCTTTTCTTACTGTTTCTTCACAGTAAAGTGATGGATAAACAGAGCTTCACCTCCATTCAGGCCACAACCAACACCTCCAGATATGCTGCTGCTGTATTTCGCAAAGGTCTGACCTCATAATCGGAGACTCACTGGCACACATCAGTATTTTACTATTTTTCACTGAAGAGATCCAAATCCAGAAATTATACATACATTCATACATACATACAGGTGCAGCTCAATAAATTAGAAGTTAGAAGTGAATTAGAAGAACATTTATTTATTTCAGTTATTCAACTCAAAAAGTGAAACTGTCATATATTATAGATTAATTACACACAAAGTAAAATATTTCAAGCCTTTTTTTTGTTTTCATTTTGATGATTATGGCTTACAGCTCATGAAAACCCAAAATTCAGTATCTCAGAAAATTTGAATATTGTTCAATATTGTAGACTCAGTGTCACACTCTAATCAGCTCATTAACTCAAATCACCTGCTGAGGTTTCCTGAGCCTTTGTCTCTCAGTCTGGTTCCCTAGGCGACACAATCATGGGGAAGACTACCAGATTCTAATTAATAGAGCTGCATCTATATATTTTAAACTACAGATACTTAAGTAGCACAGGTTAAGTTTGTGGTTGTTGATTTGATTTACTAACGGTCTAAACAGGGGAGCTTCATATCACACCTCTGACGGGAATCCTCCAGATGAGACCCAGCTTTACCTACCTGGACAAAGCTGACGGTAAAACCAGAGAGCGAGAGGCAGCCAATGAAGGTGAGTTTCAACGTGTTTATGAGACATTAGTGTAGGTTGACTCTTAATGGTGATAACGTATAATAAAATGCATATATATATATTTCAGTGATGACAAACTGTTTTTTTATTTCAAAAGCATCATATTGCCTTGTTCAATAATTTCCCTCGGGATAATAAACTTTGATCTTATCTTATCTTATCGTTCAATCCAATGTGGGGAACAGGGTTGTTGTATATCATGAGTTTTGTTTATGTCTGTAGGTGGAGACTCCTCCCAGGAAGAGGCCGAAGATGAAGTCAAGGCCATAACTGTAAAAACCCATGCACTTGCTCAAACTCATTCCCATGCAATAATGCACTTCCATGCAAATTCAAAAATTCTGCCGATTGATTTATTTGCATTTATTCCACTCCAGGTGAGGTTTGCCCGTCCAGAGTCGGAGCAGGCCCGGCAGAGGAGGATCCAGTCCTATGAGTTCCTCCAGAAGAAGCAGGCAGAGGAGCCCTGGGTTCACCTGCGCTACCACGGTGTGAAGGTAGGGGTGTCCTCTTGTCTTTAACAACCTGTGCACTAAACCTGAAGTATCAGTCGGTAGTAGGACCATGTCTGATCCATCACTCGCATACAGGAGGCTTCAGTTTGGGATCAGTACGATATCATTCTGTTGATTTACTATTCAAAACTCGGTGACGCCGTCCAGTATACAGAGTGCGCTGCTACTGTAGCCATGTTGCTGTTAAGTTTTGTCATTGTCTTGTTGTTTAAATTCAGGATGGCCGTTCTGAGCATGAAAGGCAGTATCTGTTCTGCCAGGCAGTGGACGCCACAGAGAACTCGGAGCTGGTCAAAACTCCCAAGTAAGTATGAAGGAAAGTAGTAGAACAGAGGTCTGGTTGTAAAGCTACTGGTTCCCTGTGGGAGATTTAATGTGATGTCTGATTTTCTTGATGGTTGATAATGAATTTAAATGTTACTACAGTTATAGAAGTTTTAAGTTGTTTAATCCCCAAAGCTTTTTACCATTCACATATAGCTTATATACATGTTTGTTTCTTTAGGGAGTACTTGGCCATGCTGATGCCTCCTCAAGCCGAGGAAAAAGTGTAAGTATTCTTCTCCCAGACTTGAAGTAGATTGTCAGCTGCAGACATTTAACATTACATCTTCTCTGAATGCTTTTCCGCACCTTAGTGTGAAGCCTGTTGGGCCCAGTAATGTGCTTTCCATGGCTCAGCTCCGCACTCTGCCACTGGGAGAGCAAGTCAAGACTCTGATGAAGAATGGTAGGCCAACATTTAGACAAAGCACGTTGAAAAGGCAGCACATGTTTTAATAAATGTGTGTTATGTAATGGATATTTAGGTTTTATTTGCCCTTTCCTTCAATAAACATATCCCTTATTGTTTCGTCTCAATTCCAGTTAAGGTGATGCCATTTGCCAACCTAATGGGCCTACTAGCCTCTGGCACGGACTCAACCTCAGTACTGCGCTGCATCCAGCAGGTGGCACTATTGGTTCAGGGGAACTGGGTTGTCAAGAGGTGAGACTGAACTGTAGTGAAAGGAGACTCTGTCCTCTTATGCAAATGGAAATTAAGTGTGCAGTTTTTTTTACTCAAAGCAAATCCTAGAAAATGTATTCAAATAATTTTTAGAGTGATATGTAAAGCCTCTGTGTGAGTATTTGAGCACAGTTAATGCACTGATGTGAAAACTTTGTATGTTTTGTTTCCCAGTGATGTTCTGTATCCCAAAAACACCTGCAGTCCTCACAGTGGTGTTCCTGCTGAAGTGCTTTGTCGAGGCCGAGACTTTGTGGTGAGCTGCTGTCACCATCACTTTTCCTATGCTAAAAACTACCAGTGTAAGAGTAAGTGTGTCGTTGGCACGTTTTAATTACTCATTTGTGGCTAATTTGTTCCCTGTTAGATGTGGAGATTCACTCTGGAGCGTTCTGTGATGAGGAAGGAGATCACAGCCACCATTAAAGTAAGAATCGACCAAATCAAAGTACTGCAATTCCCGAATGTATAGTTACCACTTGGTAATGTTGGTAATGACGGTACGGATTGTGTGTCCTGGAACATTTTGTTAAATACACCCACTGGGATCTTGACCATTATAATCACTTTCCTCAAGTTTGTGAAGGTGTGATATTATATAACACTTTTTAAAATTCCTCAAGGGATTGATTAAGACCATATTCTTGCTCATGGCAACAGCCTCACCTGGGAGATGCTTGGTGGCACAACAGTTGTTATGATGCTGAGCAGCATCTTCAGAGCTGTAGCAGTCTGTGTCCTCTGTTCAAGCATCTTTCATTCTTTCTTAATATAATAAATGCAACTTTCCTTGTGTTTCTGTCAGCTTCCTCCGGAGGATGTGAAGGAGTTCCTGGAGCACGTTGCCGTGCCGCGTGTCAACCGGGGCTGGGAGTTCCTGTTGCCTACTGATGTAGAATTCATTAAGAAACACCCCGACATCGCCCACAGGCAACACATGCTGTGGGTCGGCATCCAGAGCAAGTAGGTTACCTTGTTGTTCTCGTTAATCATGGAAGTGATGTGGAATGAGTCACAGTATCTTCATCATTAATCTCACATCTTTTCCTGAAGGTTGGAAAAGGTCTTTAACTTCTCCAAAGAGGACTTTATGCCAAAGAATGCCTCTCAGCCAGGTATGTACACTTGTCAAAAATATTTTCACTTACTGTGTAACAGTTGTAAATGTGAGTATTGTGACCACACACACTTTCCAGAGCCTGTCCATGTCAGCGGGGAGCATCGACTGAAAATGGCCCAGCAGCGTGCAGAGGAAAAGCAGTCATCCCTCCAAAAAGACCTGGATGCCAAAAGACAAAGTGCACAAGCAGAAGGCAGCGTCCATATCAAACAGGAACCTACGAGTGACAGGGAGGATGAAGCGATGGATACTTCCTCTCCTTCATCGTCCTCCGCCATCCCTAACGGTTCAGTCAACGGTTACCCCGGCGCCACCTCCCCCATGTTCGATTACACTAACGGCAACGGCGGGAGCCCGGCCACCACGCCTTCCCCAGAGCTGCAGGACTTTGTGGCAAAGACTTTCAGGAAGCATTTTGTACTGACGCTGAACGAGTTCAAGAGGCTGTTTAACCTCCACCTGGCCTCCATGCCGGTTGGACACAGTTCCTTCCACTCTGTCTCAGACCGCCTGCTGCAGGACGCCATACTGCTCAGCCAATGCAAACAGATCCCGGTGCCTGTGAGTACGCAGACATTGATTGGCTGTTCTTATTTCATCATTTACACCTTTCTCTCCAACATGTTGTCTAATCACATCGCTTTAGTCCAACAGTTAAGTGAAATGCATAGTCCTTACTCCTCCCCTTAAGATTCAGTCAAAGAAAACATTACTACTCATGTCATGCTAGACAGGGAACAGGGAATCGTCCTTCAATCCAGTGGTTTTAAGTCTTGGTCCTCGGGTACCAGGAGTGATAAACATACATAAATACACATTTCTTCCATCAACTAAATTTAAGTAGGTAAAAATGAATAGTCTAATTTGAATGAATCATTTTTGAAGGCATTAATTCAGCTGTGGGAGGTTATTATGATCTTTTCTTTTCCCTCTCTGTTGATGTCGAGCGGCAGGTATTGATTTCACCTCATAAACTCCAGTGAAGGAATGAAGCTTCCTCTGCTTTGTGTACCTTTACACTCCCTCTGGCTGCTGAATAAGGAGGTTATTTCACTGAAGTGTCGCTGGCTGCTGACACGCAGCTATCGGTTTTCCAGGGAAAATAACGACATTAACGGCCGTTCCACTTTAGTCGTACCGATACAATGCAAAACTGGTATTCTCAGGTTCCACGCAAGCTCTAGATGCAACGTAATACTACTGTGTGTCTGCAATGTGTTGACCTGTGGAATGTCTACTTTGCATTGCTCTGAGTAGTGAATAGATTAATGGGGTCTGTCTTTTAGGTGTTTGTTTTTGTGGTGTGGTGTTTGACTACAGGGCTGAGGTCAGCGCGTCCATGCCACAGCCTCCTGTTGTTTTTAAGCAGGCATCGTATCAGGACAAGCCCCGTCCTGGCTTAGCTCTCAGCTCCTCTCTAGGTTAGAGGATTTGGAACGCCGCGGGGGAGGGAGGGCTCGGCGTTCGCATCATATTATTAGCCTGCAACTAAAGCTGATTACTGCTGACTTGAGGGCTTGGTTTAGGAGGAGTTTGCTGATCTGGAATCACGCAAAATACTGTATGTGTTTATGGTTAACCATAAATACATACAGTTCTTTCATGTATGACTAAGTCAGCAGGATGGTCTGAAGTGTTGATGCCCGTTCTGGCTTTTTCCAAATTAAAAGGCAGAGAATTAAATTGAACACCTTTTGTGTAATTCTTTAATGAGGTCATGTAATGGTATTTGTTTACATAATGAATTATAACCCTCTTCCCTCCTGGTCAAAACTTTCTCACTCATGTTACTATTTTCTTTTCTCTGTAGTTTCCTGCTCAGACCACAGCAGCCCCTGACGAACAGAAGGTGTTTGGTCTTTGGGAGTCTGGAGAAACATTTGACAAGGTAAGCTGTGCTACTGTGCGGATGCTGCCTCAACCTCTTAGTTCAGTTTACCTCCTATATTACCCAGTTACCAATAAATACATTTAGATTTGCTTGACATGGTAAAACTGAATCTAATCAGAGGTTTACTCTTCACAACATCACTCTGTTTCCTCCACCGACAAATGTGACTACAATCTCTACGCTCGGTCATTTAATGCGTATTTTGTATTCCTCTTATCGTTTCTCGGTAACCCGGTTTCTCTCTCTTTTTTTTTTTTTTTAATTTGTGCTGGCATTGTTTGCTGCTGCAGCACCGTCGGCTGCTGTACGAAGTGTTCATGAAGAACTATCGGATCAGGAGGAACATGATACAAGCCAGATTGACACAGGAGTTTGGAGACGTCCCCAAGACAGATGTGGACCGGTTGCTCAAGGTGAAAGAATATTATACCGATACTTCAAGTTTACTTTTTCTCTCAGAATAAATTTTTCTTAACATTCTTTTGCATTTCTATGGTTGTTTTTTTGTTTTAGTAGGAAGTTCTGATTTATTTTGATTATTGCTGAAACCATAGATGATTGATTCCTTTAAATGAACAGTACAAATCAATAGTATCAATCTATTTATTTGTACTGTTAATTTAAACACAGCTGATGTTGACAGCTTTAATGTTGTTGGTGAATTCTATTTCTACCATCTTTCCATTCTGGCTGTCTAACCTGTGTTGGTTATTTCAGGAGTGCTGCAGCAGCCACTGTGGGATGTGGTACCTCAAAGGAACAATACAATCCTGACACTGAGGACACGCCCCCTGTGGACAGTTTCAGCCAATCACACCCTCTCCCAGGACCCCAGTGGGCGTGCGGTCAGATGAAAGCCAATCACGGCTGGCCCAGCTCTGACGGGAGAAGTGGAGGCTTGAATCGGCAAAAGGGAAAACGCGACTATGGAAGAAACAAGCAAAAGGTCCTCACGTCATCATGTTATCAAATGAAAATGACTTGATGTTTGTCATGAAACAAAGACGATCCCTTGCTGCTCATCCAAACACTGTGGATCCGCTACATCAGATGTGGCTTTTCCACGTGTGTGTGGTCTATGTACTGATAGTGACATAAAAGTGGGATGTTTGAATTAAAACGACTAATGGGTGTTGTTTTCCTTGGATAATGACTTTCAAATGTTTTTTTTCCTTTGAGAGAAATGTGCGTGACTGATTTGATGATGGAAAATAAAAGATCTGGAAATGTTCTCCCCATTTTGCTCTACCTTTCTCAAACTAATGTGCTATCTAACACAGCTGCTCATTATCTGGAGTCAGACCGGCTCCTGGTCTGATGGAGAATACGGTGTATCATCATCATCATTATGTGCTGCTATCAACTCTATCTAAGTGCCTCACTAGATATTCAGAAAAACTCCAACTAAGTCATAGAAGTGATTCCTGGGACATTTGGTGGTGTTTCTTCCTCAGTTATATTCTGGTTAAACCTTCATGACTGTAAATATGTTTAAATCTTTCTGCGTTTCAGGTTGAATCAAGCATTCACTACAGCTGCATACTTTTTCATTTTTTCTCACTTGGCTCAATAAACATTCTTATGTCATCTTCTCTCGTATTATTTCCTCTGAGATAAATACAGAGTCTGTACGGGTTCTGGAAGTCCTTGAAAACGCTTTCATTTTAATGAGGCGTCTTCAAGCTTCACGTGCTTGGATTTTGAATAAACTGCTTGAATGGAATTGTAATGGCATTATTCTCCTGACAAATAGCTGGTTGAACTGTCCAGTCTGTCTGATAGAGTAGTGAGTGGGGAAACATGGAAGGAGGTTGCTGTTTCAATGAGTGTTGGCTAGAGGATGAGAAATAGAATGTATGCACTTGGTTGATTTACTCATTCAACTTCACAGAAGATGTATTGAAGCAGATATGAGCTGGATATAGTGTGTGTGTGCGAGTGTTATGATCGTGGCTGGTTATGGCATGTAGAGGAAGAGTGTGATCTGTATTGTTACCAACATCTCGCCAGTTTGACATTTCTTCTTGTATGTTTACATGATGCACTCCAGTGTACGGCTGAACATTAATCTGGAACAATGAGGCTTTATGTCGCATTCATTTTGGTGGACATGTGCAATTCAATGTAATTTAATAAGTATTTGCAGTTATCCAGCCTAGAGAGAATCAATGCAAGGACTAGTTTTTCTGGATAATTTTTAGACAAAATGTATTGGCCCTGAGCTCAGCCCTGATCTTGGCTATTACCTTAAAAGTAAACATGTTATTTTGTCCTCCTTTGGTGCCTGTACTGCATGATAGACAGCCTCACATAGCGCCTGTTTCTCATTAAGTTTAGATTTTGATAATTTTGATATCAAGTTGTTAGCCAATGTGTTCTCAATGTAGTGTGTTTTATTGGTTACATATAATAATATACTGTATATAACAAAGATAAGATTGGATAAGATATATAAGAAAGACTATAGACTTAAAATGATCTCTTTAGATTTAAATGTCTCCATGAATAAAGAATATAGGCTATATAAACAAAAGTGCATCCAATCAATGTAAATGGATAAATAATATATGTGTGATCATATTTTCCTGACTGAGCAGATTAATGACAACATGTCAGCTTGTTGTGTTTTTATTGCTCAGAGCAACACGAGACATATAGATCAGATAAAAACAGTGCACATACATACATACAGCAGACTGTTTAGAATATGATTGACACAGTAGTACATCACATTTAGAAGAGATGACAGTAATATAAAGTGTCAGACGAGAATCAATACATCCTGTGCAACTCTAAAGTGCATCGCAAAGTCATTTTACAGTGAAATCTACGAGCTGTGCATAGTCTGGAGCAAAACTAAGACACGTGACAGGCAGCAGAAGCAACACGCAGCCGCTTCTGTGCACAAACATGAGAACACATGGCTTCATTAATGAAAGTTACTGCTCAATACATCAGGGAGCCATCAAGTACACAGTCATTATTTTGGTAAACTTCAGAATTTCCCATTATGATTACATTCAGTCTACTAATAACTATCATTCACTAATCAAGTCATATTTGTGACAATCTTACAATTACAAAAATCCTATTTGAGCACCATGATCATCACCAGATTCCGGTTCTTTTGCACTGAACACCAATACAACAGCAGATCCTGTATATTGGCAGTTCTTGCATTGGTTGCTCATATATGCAGGCACAACTATCTACTTTTATTTAGCTGCAAAATAATTTACAATAAATCCTAATAAACAAAGCATATCAAATGCAGCTTATTCAATAAATTAGTATATTTAAAGTGCTATTACCCAGAAATCCATGTTGCATGTTTGTGATGTTTTGGTGAGGTAGAGGGATTTAGAGGCACTGCTGTTTCTGTGCTAAATGATTGGCGGCTTCTGTTTGTTACTGCATCACTCTCGTTCATCTCTTAACCCTTTACACGACAGTCAGTATTTCTGGGCAAAACACATACAGTGGACTCCTGGACACTCTGGGGTCTAAAGTCATTTTTGCCTTTTTTTTAGTTTTCACTGAATTTGGCTTTAATATGCGAATAATCTACCTTGTGAATAATGTAACATTTTTTCGATAAGACGGAAAATTTGGCTTGTGAAAATCTGTTTTCTCTACTCATTTCTGGAACTTTCTTGATTCTAGAAAAAAAAACTAAAAAGGAATTGGAGGGAAGAAAAGAAGGAACTGTCAAAATAAAATTCTTAGAACATAAAATAATGTAGAAATCTGAGAAAATTCGAGAAAAACTAAAGACAATTCGAGAACTGATTGATTCTAGAAAGAGCCACACTATATCGTTTGAGTTTTTTGTTCTTTTCAAAATTTCCTTGAATCAAGTAAATCTAGAATTTTCATTGAAAATGTTTACTGACATTTTCGCATTTTATTTTATTTTTTAACTCTTTTTTTTAAGAGGCAAGGCGAAATTGGAATCCTTGGCAGATAGGTCAAGATTTCAACAAGCCAAAATGTATTGTAGTTTAGTTTTGCATTTTGTACACAAGGCAGCAAATTCAATGTAATGAAAAGTGAAACTGCAAAATAACTTACGCCTCCAGAGATTTAAAGTCCAGTTTAAAGTATTTCACTTCTTGCTGAGGTCATTCCAGCCGTTTAATTATTTGGGTTCATGACCTTTTGTCTTCTTTAACAGGTGATTAAATCTCACAGCAGATCTTTTGCAATCACTTCCTAATTAGGCATAAAGAAGAGTGCCATAAATTCTCAAAAGTCATGAGCTCACCACTCTTTTAGATGAACTTATTTGGAGAATCCCATTTGTTATTTTCAATTCATGTTTTGCGTGCATTGTAAAACCTTCTGCACACATTTCACAATAAGAGCAGTAGTAGTATGAATGTTTCTCCAGCATAATTGTGTTTTAACTCTTTCATTGATCGGAGAGACCAAAATCAGTTGCAGACTTGGATTATAGCACTGGAAGACTTGAGTTAAACCCAAACGCTGCTGCTTATCACTGATATCTGTAAAACCCTCATTAATCATTCCTTATGATAAGAAATGAGTTACACCCTGTGAGCATTATGCCTTATTAGAAAGCAGCAGCACTTTTGTCTTTTTTACCTTTATTCTTTTAATGCCAAACAGGCACCGCTTCACCAGCTGAGGATCTCCCCCTGTTTTCAATCAGGTCCTCTTTGGTTTTCTGAATGCGGGAGAAAATCTCCTTAAAAAGTTCCTTGTATTCCGGTTGGTGAAAGTCTTCCTGACAGTCGTCCATGTTTGTGGCTTGGCTGTGGGACAGGAAGGAGGAGGGGGAGGATGTGGAGGTCTGGATGGCCTTGTGGTTCTGCCTCTCCGGCATCTCCTCCTGCACCCCTTGGTGGCAACGGCGCAGGAGCTCATCGTACTTCACCTGCAAGGCACTGTACTGGGCGTCGACCTCGTTGAGCAGCGAGATGCCGCGGTACTTCACCACCTCGGCGCGGCGCACGCAGGAGCACTCGTGGTCGTACATTCTGTCGGGTTCGTCGGGGCCCCTCAGCCTCTCGCTGTCCAGCTGCGTATGGATCCAGGAGGTTCTGGTCGTCGTGGCCTCGCCCTCGCTCTCGCCCTCCTCCTCGGCCTGGAGGAAGCTGCAGTTGGGGAGAAGGATGTGTGGGGCGTCCGGCTGCATGGAGCCAGTGGAGGCCTCGGATTTCCAGAGCTGACGCAGCTCCTCGGCCTCACGCTCCAGCTCAGACACTCGAACCTGAACAGAACGGAAAGTAACTGAGTACATTTACTCGAGTACTTAAAGACAGATGAACTCAGTTTGTTTGTGGACGTGACCAGCACATATAAGCGATTTCCGCTCAATTTGTGTCTTTTGAGAGTGAATGAGACAGAAATCTCCATCTTATCTATCTATCAGTGGATTCTCAGCTGAGTGTGCGTGTGTGTGTGTGTGTAAGTGTGTGTGTTACCTGGCAGCTCTCCGTGCTCGCCAGCTGCTGCTCCAGCGCCACGTTCTCGTTGGCGAGCAGCTCGGCCTCTCGCTCCGCCTCCGCCCGGCGAGCGCGCTCACTGGCAAACTGCGTCTGGAGGGTGTGGAGGGATCTCCGTAGCGACGCCTGCTCTTCCTCGTGCCACGCCGCGCAGGGCAGCTCAAGGTCGTCTGTGGGGTCATCCCTGTCGTGCGCAGAATACCTGCATATAGAGACGGGAATAACATTTACTGTAGTACTAGTAGTATTTTCATTCTGCGGGACCTTCTTTTGCTCTCCCACATTTCAGAGAGAAATATTGTATTTTTCACTCCACTGCATTTATGACAGCTGAGCTTTGTAAGCTTTGTAAGCTTTGCATATTCAGATTTATCAGTCAACATGACATAATACTGCTCCTCTAAACCTCTCAGTTAACATCTTTTAGCTTCATTACAGAATAACATTTAGGCTTTATCTGAACTTTTTACAAGTTTTAGGAGATTGTATTCATTTTACATTCCACATTGCTACACTTGCCATGGAGTGTTTTTCTACACCTCTTTTCTACAGCATTAATTTTAATTAACTACTTCTTATCCGTTTGTCTCAGACTTTGACCGTGGACTCTTTCTTTAATCTGTTGCGTGTGTGTCTTATGAGATAATAGACAATACCGGGGAAAGAAAGATAGTGAAAGAGGGAACATGTATGAAGATCTTGTGCAACAGACTTCATTGAAATACATGAAACGACCCCTGTAAAGAGAACAGAACGAAGAGGCGGGAAGTTGAGTTATCAGGAGGTCTGAGGAGATAAAGGGACCAACAGACTTGGCAGCTTCACTGAAACATGAATGGACTCTGACCTCAACCTTCCAACCGCAGGACGAACGCTACGTTCAGGGCGGAGTGTTGGCGTGTAGATGCAGCGGGTTTATTGGCCAGTTTTCCGTGCTCTGACCTGGATTACATCAGGGAGCGGCTATAACGGGATTATGGTCTGGCACTGACCGGACGTGCTTATGGGACAGACCGAGTCGCATGACAGGAGAGAGACGCAGCGGGAGAGACACTGAGAAATAAAGATGTTACAGTAAACGCAGAATGTCTTTCCATCCGTCTCCTGTTTGGGTCAAGTCAAATCTAGTTTCTTCCTAAACACCTGAAGGCCCCTTTTGTTGATGAGTGTGTGTGTGTGTGATGTAAAGGCGTGCGTCCTCACCCGAGTGTGTGCTGCAGGTCCTTCGGGCAGGACAGACTCTGCATGCTGCGTCGCGTCTCCCTCCGCGGAGGCTCGCGAGGCCTAGGGGGACTCAGCTTCAGCTCGTCCACCAGGTGCTGCAGCTCGTCCACCTGCGTCTGCAGCAGCTCCACCGTCTCCATCAGACTGTGAGACGGAAATGTGGCAGTTTAGACACTGAACCGTCTGCCAAGCTTTCTTTTCCTTTTCCAACTTTTCCACCCTTTCTCCCGTCTCACCCATGGATCTTCTGCTGGGCCGCCCGGTTGTCCTGGTCCAGCTTGTGGTTGCTCTGCTCCAGCTCTCGCGCTGAGAGGTCCAGCTGCTCGTACACTTTGGCGTGCTGGTCATTGACTTGCCTCAGCAGGTCGACTTGCTTCGTCAGGTACTGGAGGACAGAGGAAGAGGAGGAGGAGGACAGACAGTTTTATACACATGCTTTGTTCAGATATAGATCAGAACGTTCCTTCCAGAAGTTCCTCGTAATCCGTCTCGCATTACTACTTCCCGCTGCTGCCGTGTCCCTACAATGATTTCATCCTCCTTTATTTGATTTGATCCAACTATGCTGGGCTCAGAACTTTTCAATCGTGGCCCTGATGTTTCCCCTCCCAGACATATTTTATGTTTCTTCCCATCAAGAACATTTTTATCTTATCGGTTTGTGCAGCCAGGACACTTTGAACCTTAAGTCTAATCTGAGGCTGAATAAACACAGACAGGAGAAACCCTCGCGTCTCCTCTTTACCTCGATCTCCTGCAGCTGCTCCTGGTTGGTGGAGTACATCTGCTGCAGGCCCTGCTCAAGCTCCCTGTTGCGCTCCAGGAGGGTTTTCCCCAGTTCGGCAGCAAGCTGCAAGTCTGTGGGTGCAGAAAAGCAACACTGTCATGGTGTGTGTGTCTGTGGATACCGTGTGGACTGCTTCAGTGTGTGTGGTTTGGTTGTGCAGATGTAGAGACACTGGGTTTGGATGTTAGTAGGGATCCAGTGGACGGTGACCCCAAGTGGAGTCAGTTCACCTACTTTTATGTAACCGTATCAGCACAAGCATTGTTTAAATACACTGGACACTCTGTTGATATGTTTTTAAAAAGATTACATGATTATATCACATTACATAATCCAGCTATTTTACAAACATACGACAATGTGTAGTTGTTCCTAGTGGAGCGCACATTTCTACATTCTGCAGTGATAATGTAAGCTACTTAAGGCTGAAGTTAAGGAGAAAATCAGGGGTCCAAAGGTTAAACTTGCTAAACTTAATGCTCCTTTACAAACTCCAATGGAGAGCACAATAAAATGGCTCTCAAAGCTCTTTTTAATAGATGAGGCCTAGTCACAGTGTCACTGACCAATGACTGTTTGTCTTTACTCCATCTCGTTCAGTGTGTGAAAAATCCTTTACAGTCCCAATAAATAATGAATTGACTTTCCCTCTTCCACAATGCGGCATTAGGTGTGTGTGTGTGTGTGTGTGTGTGTGTGTGTGTGTGTGTGTGTGTGTGTGTGTGTGTGTGTGTGTGTGTGTCTTGCTGACAGCTGCTTTTCATGCACATTTCCCCAAACCACAACCAAAGCTTCACACTGATTTAAGGGTTTGGCGTCAATATCATATGATGTAAACAATCCCCCATAGCAATGTATGCAAAAGAGAAATCAGCACACAAAACCTGTAAAGGCTCATTTTACTCACTGAGAATTAGCCAATTAATGATTAAATTTCGGATTAATTTGTCTGTAGGATCAAATATTAAAATTGCAATGTGATTTATATCGAAATCGCATATGGGATAACTTAAATATGGCTTTCTGTAGCCTAATATGTGCATGTAAGGCTTATTAATTTGCACAAGGTCTCAGGGACAAAGAATAAAGGAAGATGTACCATGTTCCAGGTCTCGCTTGTCGTACCAAGGTTCCTCCTCCTTCAGCTCAAATTCTTCCTCCACAATCATGTCTGTCAGCATCTTCAGCTTCCTCACACAGTTTGGCTCCTCTAACGCGAAACAGGGAAGGATTTTAATGTCGGATAAATCCCCCCAGACTGTGTCCTTCCCCCTCCTCTATCCGTCCAACTGCGGCCGGCACCGGTGCGCTCTTATTAACTGACAGCTTAAACCCGAGGAAACGTCAAGTCGCTTATAAAAAGACAAAGAAGATCCGTTTTATATTTCAAAGTAAAAGCACCCACGGTGCATTATTCTGGATGATAAATGAAAATGTTGGTTTAAGTATTGTAAAATTACGCTTAAAAGTACGGACTAATAATTATATTTCATTTCCTTTCAAAGATCCTTACTTTTTCATATTTTATATTGATTGGCAAATATTTTCAAAATGCCTTTGAGCTTTACTTTTTCGTAATGTTTTATTGATTTATCCTCCAAGCTCACTTTATTTTAAATTCAAACGGACTGTACTCTGTTTTCTTTGGCTTGCTGTGTCCATACATGTTTCACTAGTCAATGCTGGTGTTTCCTGCATGTTTTTGTTGCTGTAGAGAGCAGCTCAATTACATTACAGACAGATTTACAAACCTGACATTTTTAGTTTCAATCTTTCCAGGGAGTCAAACTCACGAATGATACTTCAGTTTCAGTTCATTCATGTTGTCCTTGAGTAACACCAACCCCCTCGAATTAAAACATTGTTCTGTCACATTTTGGTCAACAACATGTCTGCAGGAACCATTTTAGCCCTTTTTTTCTGTGTTTCTTAAGTTCCAGAAAATGTTTAATTTAAAAACTAAAAAGGGCCTCAACTTTGCTTGTTAATTTCCATGTGAGCTGTTTCCGTCCACACTTGATTCATCAAAACCATTCATTAAAATGATGTGTCATACCTCCTTATACCCTCTCATACCCCTTAAGGTGTTTACTTATTCACAGCATTCCATGAGACGAAAATCAATAAACCAACTGAGCAGTAACAGAAATAAAACAACTGTTTTACATTGAAGGACCCTATCTACGTCCGGTTTATCCCTATGTCGCGGCCCGATTTGACGAATTTTCCCCTCACCTGCAAGATTTGGTTGGTTGGTTCCTCCCCTGGAAACCGCAGCGCACAGCACACAGTTTACCCGAAGAGGGCGCTGTAGGAAAGGAAAAACCTTCATAGCCTAAAATATGGGCTGTATGAAACTATTCAAAAACACGACCGTTGCTGCGTTAATAGTTATTATTAATGCTGTAATAGTTAAAAACCTTTTCAGTTATTTACTGTATTAGAAAAAAAGGTTATATTTAAAATGACAATATCAGAAAAACACTGTAATGGTGGCATGAACTTTATTTGGAAAGGGCCAGTGAGCAATGAGAGAAAAGGCTGGTGGACCATTAAGACGAAATTTGATAGACTGTCTCACAATTTACCATTTTTTATAGACTTACAAAGAAATACTTCAATACATATCTCGACAGTAAGCATGGCATAAATTACATAAAGGATGTTATAATGTTGACCAGCAGGTGGCAGTGATTTCACATGACTCCCCCTCAGAAGAACATCATTAGGTTAAAGTTAATCTACAAAAACAAAGACTGAATGTTACCGTGACTAAATTAAATACATTGATAATTTGAAAGAATATCTAATGACAAGATAGATGCTAAATCAATTTTTTATATATTCAATTTCAAATTTATTGAGTAACAACTATAGCTATAACTATAACATTGCTTCGGCCTAATGACAGGCTTTTGTCTCCATTTTATAGTTAAATAATTAAACTTCTGATCGATTCATTTTAAAACCTGATTCACAGCTTAATGAATATTGAAGATGATCATTAGTTGCAGTCCTAACAGAACAGTTTATCATTCAATGATGATAAAACATTTCATCAGACACACAATCAGATTCAAGCCTTCACCGTAAACTGAAAACCCTATATCTCTACATTGTGCCTTCTCTTGTTTTCTGATAAGATTAACATTTAACACATTTCTGAACAGGCTGAATTTTCTTATCTTGCAGGGCCACAAAATGATGTAAACAAATAAAATGAATTGTCTGGAGAAAAAGCTGAAAACGAGACTGTTTTCTTAATTTCTGAAAAGTTGACATTTTGAGATTGAACACAGTCGCAGATGGTTGAACACTGCGGATGTTATCTCTTAAAAACATCCCTGTCAGCTGATGATAAATTTGCTGCTCAGGACCCAGAGGATGATGGGAACAGCACCATTTACTTTTTTTTCCGCCTTCTCTCGCTTTCCCCTTTGCCTTTGTAAATTTATGCAAAGGATCCTTCAGTCACTTGCTGAGTAAGGATGCATGCATGTATGTATGAGTGTGTGTAAGTGTGAGTGTGTGGGGGTGTGAGGTGATATTTCATTTTCATGCCGGGTCAGTCAGGTAGTTTTTATACTCCATAAGTGTCCACTTTTTGATGTCTTGTTTTTGTTTTGAGGACAAAATGTCATTTCCACCTTTATCGGTTTATCTGATCAACAACCATGACTCAACAAATGCTTCCGGCTCCCACTGCATTTCCAAACGTTTTCCACTCTGGAATACGATAAACTTCCAATCCCAACTACGTGCTCACATTATTTGCCTGTAGATGATGCAACGATAAAGCAACCATGATCACCAGCTAAAGAAAGCTTCAAGCTCAAGTCACCCAAAAAGAAAACAAACACGGCAAATTTGAATTGAAGACTCCTGCACAACTTATTCAGGTTCATCCATTCGATGTTAAAGGCCCAAATCACTAATTCCATTAATGTCCCTGTAGTCATCAATTACAGCCTTTGCTAGAGCTCTTGAAAGCGGAGGAGGGCTGACCATCGGCGAGGAGTTTTCCTTCTGGCCGCTTGACAAAATGGATTAGTAGGCGCCCGAGCTTGAGTAGCCCACGGGGTTGCAGCTAGCGGCCCACACAGGCGACCGGGCTCTTACGTCTTGCCAGGCTGCTCTCCCTCCTCACAGCCTCCTCAATTGCTCTGTAAGACATTTGTTCTACTGAAAGGCTTTTGTGTGTGAGATTATTACTTCATTTAAGGAGGAAGGGGAGGCTGATCTTCATTGTTTTTAAATTCACTTTTAATTTCCTTTTTACCAGATCCAGATGCACCAGTAATAAAGGTCTCTGAGACTCTGTGTGTGTGTGTGTGTGTGTGTGTGTGTGTGTGTGTGTGTGTGTGTGTGTGTGTGTGTGTGAGTGAAAGCACAGCAGATGAGTTGAGATAAAGTTGGGCCGTTGTTCGAGGAGTCGCTGGGTTATATTTGAAATATTTCCCTCATTTCTGTAAAAAGTTATTTCAGTTGCGTGTGAATGTCTGCTGGTTGGAGCGATATGACTAATTTCCATATTCTGAATGAAAATCCTGCTGTGATCTAAAAGCTTTGTCCCAAAAGCCTGATTTGAATTTGCCTTTATTTATTTGTGCTAGTCTGAATTTGAATACGCTACATGATGTACTTGTTCGCTGATGTTCAGAAGCTCAGCGGGACACATTACTCACCTGTGAGAGGAGGAGGAGGAGGTGGAGGTGCATTACATTGCCGTCTAGACAACTGTCGACAGTGTGAACAAGTTTGCTGGTGATTGATCTTGTATCACAGAGGAGTAGAAGAGGAGAGCTCAGCGGGGGGTCGGCCTCTCTCGGGGAGGAAATACCTGAGATCTCTCCCTCATTGTCAGCTTCCTGTTTGTGTCTCTCCCGTCTCTGACTCCACCTGTGGAATCAGGCGTTACTGATGCTCTGTTATGTTTCTTGTCAGACTCTTGTCCTGTGTTAAATGCCAGACAACAACAAAAAACCCCTGCCTCTATCAGTTTACACCCCTTTTATCTCATCTCACTGCCAGAAAATGATGTGTAAAACTCATATCCAGTCCGGTCGTATTTCTCCGTGACAGTAAAAGCATCTGCAAGTAGAAAACACTTAATTTGCGGCGGCACTGAAGTGAAAGAAACTATCCGAGAAAATTGAAATATTACAGAAAAAGAGAGGATGATTACCACTGTGCTCACCAACCCATTCACACACACACACACATTCTCATCTTCATCTCCCTGCAGCAATCCGGGTTAGTAATGGTGTGTCTTCCTTCCCAAGCATGGAAGCGGGTAACATTAATGGCAGCAGCAGCCAGAAATGAGTCGTTAAAGACAGATTTGGAGATTTACTGATCCGTTTCCATACCAACTGTCTTAGCTGTGGGGATTGGATCCAGGCTGCGTTCTGGTTTGGGGGGACAGAGATGAGCAAAGCTGCGGAGAAGGGTGGGGGGTAATGGGATTTGAGGAAATGCTTCCAGGCAGAGGTATATGATAAAGCCTTTGAGTGTGTGTGTGTGTGTTGTGACTCAACGTGTCGCCCTTATACAACCATCCATCCGGGCGGCAGCGAGAGCGACAGTCACGCTTGCGTTGAGTTTGTGTTCATCTCGAGCATCTCAACACTGTACGTTTGTTTTGTTTAGCCCTTTGTTCTGGCCTCTCAGTCAAGGATGGAGGGTAGTGTATTTGTCAGCCACTCACATTTAGAGCCGTTGTGTTGCTATGACAACCAGGCGCTTGCAAAAAAAATGAGTGCGATGCCAAACTGTATCCAGGATCACATATGGGCTGTAAGGAAACGCCACAATGACGCCGGCAGACATACTGACAGTGTGTGTGTGTGTGTGTGTGTGTGTGTGTGTGTGTGTGTTTAGGTTTTCATACGTTACGGGGACACAAATCTTTTTAAGCAGGCCAATTCTGGGGACGCGACCCAGATCAACTCATTCCCATAAGGTTAACCATTTATTGTCGGGTTTACTCTTGCTTTGGGTTGAAATTCGATTTAGGATTAGGTTCAGATTCGGGTTTAAACTCCAGGGAATACACACAATTATTTACATGAGCACACATAGCAAATACAAGTGCAAGTGCAAAATAAAAGCAATAGAAAAAGTTGTGGAAGAGACGCAGGGATGGAACGATAAGAACATAAATTGGATATGGATTAAAGAACGCAAACTGTTATCACTGAAGCACAACATCAAAGACATCTTTGGCAGAGGGGAAACAATTACACTTTTTTCCCCGTTTAATTTCACAGCTAATCCCTCAGCCGCAGGCCTGTGGGTAAAACAAAACTCTGTGAAGTAGATGAATTTAGCTAATCTCTCTGGTGCAGCTTCAGGCCACTGCAGGGGAGCAGGGACATAAATTTACACAAGTGCCTACTTTGCTGCTGAGATGTTACCAAACGTCTCACGCCTCTCTGATACTGTACAGAGCTCCACTTGTCTGTTATTTTCAGTTGTTCCTCTGCTGTCAAATCTCAAGAAGAAGAAGACTCGACCTTGATTGACCTGTGGGGAATGAAGCTGACAGCTCAAACGCCCCAGAAAAGGATGATTGACAGCTGCCTCAAGGTTCAGATGATTTCAACAAAGTGCGTATGTGTGTGTGTGTGTGTGTGTGTGTGTGTGTGTGTGTGTGTATAATGTCACATCACAACACACTCTCATGCATGAGAGGTGATGGATGCTTTGTGTGTGAGGCATTGGATCCAGCTCATAGTTTACACACACACACACACTAAAGTTGAGTTGTGGGAACTTTGCTAAGATCCTAAAGTCTGATTCCAAGACTCCACTTGTGTTTAGACTAAAAACTAACTGGATGTAAGCGAATTAGATGGAATTATGCAGATTCTGCCCTGCCTAGGAGCATTTTAAGGTTGTGGGTGTTGCTTTTTGTGGCCTCTATGACCTCATTATCTCTAACAGCCTTGATAAGGACACAAGGAGCCGCAACATAAATTTGCCTGATGTGAATTTATTGCTGCTGTCAGCTGGAGAGCAAAGCCATCAAGTGTCTCTGTGGAGCAGCGTCCACACTGCACCTTTGGGTGATTGTGTTCTTTGCACACAAGTTTACAAATCCATTATGTTTATGAACAAATACACAAACTACAAAACGCTGAGGCGACCACTTCTCTGCAAGCACAGTAACTGCTGCTATACTCCAAAGTCCAACTGCTGAGAGGAGACAAAATGTCCTGGCAGCTTCAGTAAATGTGTGTGTGTCAGTGTTTTCCTCCCCTGAACTGATATGAAATGTTTCTTCTTGGATCAGCTTCAACTGCAGCATTCTGGAGAGATTTTAAGACATTTTTATTAAGAACCGCGACCAAAATTGTGCGTCCCTGAAGCGGCTGTCTGCCAAAATCTGATTTGATTTCATGGCCAGTTCCTGTCTCACAACACTGCTTGTGTGTTTTCTGTTTCAGGAGCTGAAAATAAACAACCACTGGACAAATGGAGAACATTTGTAGAGATTATTTTCTTCCCCAGCAGTATTATAAATTATTGAACACACACAGCTAGAAACGTTGAGCCCTCTGCGTCTCACTTTAGAGAGAAGAGTTGTCCCATTTCAGCCATGATGCTTTTGCTTACTGGTAACTGAAACATGATGTTAGATGGATGGACGTTAAAACAAGTAGTAGCAATATTTCATATATGTGTATTTTAAAATGTTATTCTTTTTGTAGGTCCTATTGAGATACAGCATCGATTCCTCCAAGGAGGCCTGGTCAAGATGGCAGCAAGGACCGTAATGTAGTCGAGGTAAGTTGCATACATACAGTATAGTATGCAATATGTGTGCAATACAAAGAAGGCACACACACACACACACACACACACACACACACACACACACACACACACATACACACACACACATACACACACACCTCGCTCCTGATATTGCAGACGATCTGGTTCGGTTTGGAGTTGAATGATTTGGAGCTTCCATGTCATTGTTCTCCTCTCAAAGTCGATTCTTCTTTACTTCCATTGTGTTGCAGCTGCAGCTATAGCAGCGCCCACACACACACACATCCACACACATCCACACACACACACATCTCTGTCCACACTGGGACCTCGTCCACAAACAACCACTCAGCTGGAGCTGTAGGTTAAATGTATCACTTTTGTTTGTGCCAAGCTGTTTCCCCTGACACACTCCTGTTCACTGCACACTGAAGGGCGTAGAAATGGATCGGAGCAAATGAAATGTATGAAATGTTTAAAAAAAATCACAATTGGTGCTTTTCTTAAGCTTGAATTGTGTTTTTTCTAATATATATGGGATTATTTTGGGGATTTTATAGAGAAGATAACAATTTATTCACCTTGTACTTTAATATTTACAAGTCCAGCTCCTGTATGTTGACTTTGTTCATTAGAAACAATAAGATTCAGCTGCTTAGAATGAAAACACGACATTAAAATAAGCCTGACATTGATTTTCAGACATTATGAAGTCCATTTAATGGCATATTGACCATAATTGACCAAACTGTTCTCAGAGAATGTGAGCTGGTGGATGCAGTCAAAGGAAAAGGATGATTTGTAGAAGATGTGTGACAAAAAAAAGTGTTTAAACAGATTTTGGCTTAAACAGAGATGAAGATGAAGAGAAGGGGGGCGAGGAAGAGGAAGAGGAGGAGGAGGAGGAGAGGAGAGGAGAGAGAGAGAGTGATTGTGGCATCAGGGTTTTGCAAAGCTCAACACTATTTCATCCAGGATTGGTGTGTGTGTGTGTCTCTCTCTCCCTCCCTCTCTCTCTCTCCCTCCCTCTCTCTCTCTGAGTGTGTGTGTGTGTGTGTGTGTTCCATCCCCGTGAAGCGTTTATAGTGCCGCACCCTGCACAGTCTGCGCGTAAAAACCTCCCACATCCACGTTTCCTGCGGCGGGACGAAGCTCGGTTCCCCTCACGGACAGGTCGGTAACGAGATGGGCGAGGAGAGGCGGCTTCTCGGGCTATGACACGGAGCACACAGCGGGGAGGATGATGGCTTTCACCAGCCGGGAAATGTTGTGCTTGATCGGAACCGCCTGCCTCTGGCTGCCGCTGCTGGCGGAGGTAAGCAGTTATTGATGATCATTACACGATTGATTAAGCGATATGAGCTGATTTATGTGGGGGTGTTTCTGAGTATTGGGCGTTTAATGGGTGAAACCTGATCCTCGTTGTTTTTATGGAGGAATTTAGGGGGTTGAGGCTCATTTTTGTGATGGGATTTTAAGGTTAAATATCTCAACAAAGAGCGTCGAGCCCTTTCATCAAGGCAATCTGTTTCCAAACTAATTAATGCAGGCGCTGGGGTTGCTTACATTGGGAGTACATTGTCCAATTAAGAGCAGATTGTACCTGCTGTCGTGCACGTACACACACACACGCACACACGCACGCACATGCACACACAGTCATGGTCTCTCCTCTCCTCTTTCTCCTCCTCCAGCCCCCTCGGCGGGGTATCATGAGAGGAATCAGCCGTCGCCTCTCGACACACACACACACACACACACACACACACACACACACACACACACACACACACTTGTATGGGCCTTTGCCTCTTGTCACAGCAGCTCAGTCACTCAGACACAAACTCGTGCTGCAGCTGTAATTCTGTCCTGAGGGCCACAGCTTCAACATGATCAATATCAGGCTCAGGAAGGGACAACAAAACAGATAATTAATAGATACCTGAATGCACACACACACACACACACACACACATAGAACAGTGGTAGTTTGTGTGTGTATGCAGGGTCATGCCGATCACTGAGGACACTGACCTCCTATAAGGTTAAATATGTCAAAATATGTCAAAGTACTGATCATCTCCTTGACTGATTGATCATTTTTGGTATTTTAAGAGAATTCTTTCAAACTGCATCTCAGGCTATCAGGTGCGGGTAGGAATTCTGTAGCGATCTATTGGATTAAAATAGACAACATGTAAAGATAATGTAGACTTGGACTCAGTACCTCATGGATGCATTTGGGTTTGGGGTTAAAGGTTGTAATGTTAAAATAGACTAACATGCAAATCTGCACCTAAGACAATGAAATCAAGTTGTAAAAGTTCTTAAAAAGCATTATGGTTTAGTTTGTGCTGTGTTATGTTTAACCATTAGTTTCCACCTAAAACCATCATTTAATTGGTCTTGGCACTCACATAAAGAAGGGAGACCTATGAGCACTACACCTCGACCTGAGATGACCTGAGATAAAAACGGAAATATGCATACTGAGGATATATTTGTTTGTAAAAGTAACAGCTTAACCAGTAAATAATTGTTTGCCCTAAGCCAGCGTGGTCACACTGTACCTCATTAGTGGACCACACCAGGACAGTTATGCGGTACAGGATTTAATTAAGCAGAATAACCCTGAAAGCAGCCGTGCATAGCTCCTCACATTCAGTCATGTGAGGAGGATTACAGGCCATCAAAGACTTTCACAGGTAAGAACCAAACGAGAGAACAGAAGATACAAAACAGCCTCATTCAACATCCTGCACCATGTCTGTGTGAGTTTTCCTTTCATTTCCAGCTCTGTGCTGTCTCTATGTGTGTGTGTGTTTGCACGGGCGCAGCTGTGAGAGCCTCATAAATGATTAGTGCCGTAATCGAGCCGTGTGATTGGTTGATATGAACGCAGATATCAACACCCATGTTCGGTATCACAGGTCGCCGGCTCCTGATCTAACATCATTAGACTGGGCAGTGCTCCCCTGAGAGGTGCTTATAAATGTTGATTTGTGTGTGGGTGTGTGTGTGCGTGTGCGTGTGTGTGTGTGTGTGTGTGTATGTGTGTGTGTGAAGATGATGGTGGTTTGACAGAGACAGAGTCAGCTAGAACAGACAGAAATCCAGTATTTGAAGGTGAAGCATTCTGCATTTGTCTTGCCCTTGCTCAAGTTATTCTTCCATTCTTCAGCAGCAGAAGAAGTATGTGTTCTCTCTGGGTGTGTGTGTGCGTGTGTGCATGTGTGTGTGCGCGCGTGTCCCCACTCCTCCTCTGTCGGAAGCCCCACTGAGTAGTGGTGTGACCTGATTTCTGAAAGTGTAACACTCTGTTTCCGTCACATATCACCTGACATGAACGCTGTGTGTGTGTGTGTGTGTGTGTGTGTGTGTGTGTTTGTGTGTGTGTGTGTTTATCTTCTACGTGCACTCTTCTTCTGCTGAAATTTCCTCTGGTGATGCTGTTGTTTTGGCTTTAACTTGTTTAAAATCTTTGAGTTTGGTGCAGACCTGGCAGCATGCGGCCAACTTAACCAGAGCTTTGTTAACAAATCAGCTGCTGGTTGCTGCTGGACATTGGGTCGCTGTTATAACATAATGTCCATGCATGCGGACGTATGAGCTTGGAGGGTCGATGGAGTTAAATGGTGACTTCTGGATGCTTCGTGTTGCGGAGGCAGCAGACATCCTCTCTCCCTCCTGCCGGCTGAGATGATGAAGCTCTGACTCAGTGTGTGTCTCCTCACAGGTGCAGGTGGTGGCTGAAGATAGTTACCTAAATGAGGTGCAGAACTCAGGTAGGTGGGAGGTGATGGACACAAGCACACACACACACACACACACACACTGTCCCTTTCTATCGCATCCTCTCCTACACTCCTCCCATCCCTTCTGTTTCTTTCCATTTTAACCCACATTCCGACTCAAGCCGCACACATCCACGTACACATACACACACTCCCCTCATTTCCTTCCTTTATCCACGTCCACCCGCCACAGTCTTCCCCTCCCTTGCCTGTCGCCCCCTCCGTTTCTCCCTCCTCTTTCTTTCTTTGCGTCCCAGAGAGATGTGGATGCCATGATGGGGGGTGGGGCTCATCCTCCATGCTGGCACGGAGGAACAACTGTACCTCCTCCGTATTCAGGCACCTTTCCAGATTTTACACCACCAACCTGAACAATCTGCTTGAAATGGAATTAATGTTTTATAATCTATTGAATTTATTATTATTTTTATTACATTATTTGGATTTTGGTCCCTAAATTGTTGAAAATAATAACAATATTAGTAATTCCCAAGGTTATTTTGTCCAAGGAAAAGCAGAATCTTCACCTAGCTGAATTCTCCATTGATCTATTAATCGATTGCTTTGATCCGAGCCTCACCCTGTGTTTCTCCCCTCTCCAGACTTACTAACACACAGGTCATCTTTCCATTATAGAGTGTATTTTTGTGCTGGTTTATTGCACGCGTGTGTGTGTGTATGTGTGTGAAATGTGAGGAAGAGGCCCACCCCCCACACAGGCACGCCGCCGAGCGTGAGCCGTGTCAAACCCTCATTGTGACTAGGAAATGGATTATGGGAGCAGGGAGGCTGAGTGTTCCCATGGCGATGTGCGATATGGTTGTCGTGGCAATGAGGAGGGTGTCCTGTTTGTATGTGTGTGTGTGCGTGTTTCTCTTAATGCATTAATAAGCTTGATCTTTGTTGCATACAGTTACAATAAGAGTTACAGGAAGTGATCAGGGAGAAAAGTGAAGTAATATAAAGGAAAAAGCTAAATAAGAACATTTCTGTCCACATTTCTTTGCTTTAGAACCCACAGGGATAACAATATTACCTGGTTTGTTACATCATCCTTTTTGATTTTGTTTCATCAAGGTGACCATCAAAATCTTCATAGTGATTACAGAACAAGCACAGGTTTTTTTATTATTCTGATTTATTTCTTCCAGCCCCCCCCTCACTGAATTATGAAGGCTGTGGGGGTGAGAGTGAGTTAGCTCAGCACAAGGCACCAAACTAATCAGTCACAGCAGCAGATTTATGATTCAAGCTAAATCAATACAAAGGAAATGCATCCTAATGAATTTAACTGAATACATTTGAAAAATATGGACATAATCATCAACAAACACAAGCTGGGGAATATCCAGCTTAACATGACTTTCTGCTTCTCTACTGTGGCTTTTAGGGTTAATATCCAGGTAAACACACCGAGCAGTCAGACTGAGACACACAACGTTGCTCCACACGCAGAGACACTTTAGTGTTCAGCAGTAAATCCTCCTTCATCTCTGCACCTCAACTAACATAAACAATATATCACTGTTTCATTCACTGATTTCACTAAACAGAAGTAGTGTCACATATTCCCTACAACTACACACACAGACACACACAGCAAAAACAACCAAGTCCATCGTCAAATAGATCTGATATGACACAATTTTAGTGTACAAGAAATACTATGGAATAACATTTCAAACTACTTCCATTCCATGTAAATCTATTCTGTAGCATCGTTTTAAACACCTACTTTTGCCAAAATGAAACACATCCTTCATCTCAAACTCTTAAAGCACTTTTTAAAATCAAACACATCGCTCATATTTTATGGGACTATTTGTCTTCACTCACACAGTGTGACCGACTGGGAGGAGGATCAGAGGATCAGAGTTGTTGCCGTACTCGTTGTCACACGGGTTGAGGTACGGATAGAGCCTCTCTGTAAAGACGCATTCAGTGAAAGAGTAAATTAGAGTTGCGGTCGCTACATCGTAGAAAGAGACTTGGCCGCCGTCGTAATCTACGAACACACCCACCGTCTCCACCTTCCCCCAGTGCACCGGGACATTTGGGGAATCGAACGTTTCGAATTTATCCGGTATGAACCAGATGGCCCAGAGTCCACAGTCACGACGCCTGAGCACCCCTCGCCTCTGGATGGACTCCGTGGCCACGCCCAGACACCACTCGGTCTTCTGGCCCACGCAGACCTGGAAGTAGAACTCGGAGTTGTAGCCCCTCTCTCCCAAAACGGCCAGATGTTCAGTGAAGATGTTCGGGTTGTTGGGGAGACGTTGGATCATAGTGCCGTATGACACGCGTTTGCCGCCGCCAGACAGGACGAGCAGTGGATGTGCCGTGCTTGAATCCAGTCTGAAGTCCACTTCATGCTGCTGTGCCGCCATCAGCGCCTCCACATTTGACATCTGTGTGTCATAGGAGTATTTCTTAATCTCTGCATTCATTTCATCCAGTGTGTTTCTGAGTTGAGACACAGACTGACTTATAGATGTCCTCATGTGCTCCACACTCAGGCGGCTGTTTACACTCACTGTGCTCCAATCTCTGGTCTGTGGTAGGCGGGATTGTGATGGAGAGACTTTTAGGAGACAGAGATGGTCTTCCATGTCCATTAAGTCCCGCAGCTTTGTGTTGGTCATCTGCAGCTCCTCCATCTCAGACTCTATATCTGCAATGAAATCATCGGCTTGTTCTCGAGCTGCTTTTTGCTTCTCCTCAATCACACGGATGATCTCGGCTTGGCTTTCCTGAATGTCAGACACCAGATCGGTTAAGTCCTCCACCGTGCTCACCCATACATCACGCTCATCTTCCTCGCGTTGTTTCACTGACTCCTTTATCTCGCTGACCTTCTGGAGCCTATTCTGGATCATCTGTAGCACTTTGGCCTCTGTTCTCCCAAGCGAGTCCTTCCTCTCTCTGTATGCTCGCTCCACGGGCACGGCGTCATGGGTCAGATGGTGCAGCTTCACACACAAATCACACAGCACCAGGTCGTCGGTTTTACAAAACATCACCAGGAGCCTGTTGTGCTTCTTGCAGATCCTCTCCTCCAAGTTCTCCAGAGGCTCAACGAGAGTGTGTCTCTTCAAACCGGCGACTCTCTGATGGGGTTCCAGGTGAGTGTCGCAGTAAGAAGTCAGGCACTCTAAACAGGATTTCACCGCTTCGTTCATGCTGTCAGTACAAACATCACACAGGATCCTACATCCAGGCTTCGCCCGGTGCAGGTCGGAGATCCGGACGCTGGCTTCTACCACTTGAAGGGACATGAGCTGAGCCGCGAGCCCTGAAATGAAAGTGTTCACCTTGAGATCCGGTTTCCTCACAAAAGTCGTCTTGCAGATGGGACACTGGCAGACGGCTGCATTCTCCCAGTAGAAGGAGATACAGGCCAAGCAGAAGTTGTGTCCACACGGGGTCGATACAGGATCATTGAAGACCTCCAGGCAGATTGCACACAGAAACTGGTCTTCAGATAAGAGGCTGCTGCAGGACGCCATATCTGTATATCACACAAAAAACAAATACAAACATTCTCCATGTGTTTGGGTAAACATAGAGTTAACAGTGAAATGAAGAGTGAAAGTAAAAATACTAATCATCTAGTATTAGTCTGGCTTAAGGGGGATTTTCACTTGCACTATGTCATCAAGCTGATATATTAAAACAAAACAAAACAAAAATTAAAGCTCTCAGACAAATGCTGGAGCAAAAAGTTTATTACTACATTTACAATTCTGTATTTGTCATACATTTGCATCCAACGCCACGTTTACATGTGATATTTGAATACAAACAAAGATCTTGAACACAAACAAAGAAAAGAACAATAACAGTCACAGTTACAGGGCAGAAAAGAGTTTAGCTGAATTCGGTACCATGTCAACAAATGTCCTGCAGTATCAAAACAAAGAAGGTATGGAATAGAAATGTAACTCTACCTACAACATTAATACTTGCTACTTAAAATAGAAATACCGAAGTTAAACATAAACACCTAACGGGAGTCTGAGCACTTACGTGAGTGTTTGGGGGCTTTTCAGAGGATCACACATGAAGGATTTACTCCTTTTCTAAGAGTTCAAAGTTTCGTTTTTGTTTCGATTTTTCCTGCGTCGTCATACTTATCCTTAAAGAGACACACGCACACACGCACACCCACACATTTGTTACAGTCATTACGACTCGCACTGGACTGAGTAAAGTTTTATTTATATATCATCGCGTCATAGGTTCACTCATTATTCACTCAGTCAGTCAGTCTGCTCTCCTCTGATGCATTTCTGCCCGATTAATCCTCAGTTTTCTCATTACTTTTTCTCTTATCAGGAAACAGAGGATCCGTCCGCATGTGTGTGTGTGTGTTTCGTTCCGACTCGACCTATGCAGTAAATCTCCCTCTCCCCTTTCTCTCTTTCTATGTGTGTGTGTGTGTGTGTTTGAGACAGCCGGGAGGGTTGCAGTGAGTTGTTGCAGGATAGCCAAGCTGAGTGTGTGTGATTGAGATAACACACAAGCCGTAACTGAAGTACATCTGCCATTACTCATAGTTCAGTAGCAGTTTGCTTTGAAAACCGCAGGGTTACACCTCTAGAGAGAGCGAGAGAGAGCGCGTGTGTGTGTTTGTGTGGATGCAGAGTTATGCAAAATACTGTGCTTGATTTTTCATCTTCATTTCTTCTACATTTCAGATTAAGAAGAAGTTTATTAAGAAATTAAGACAAGTATTATATATTTTTTTCATTATTCAGTAAGTAAACAAATAAGTTTAATTTATTTTATCTTCTGACTGCAGGGTTAGGGTTAGGATTATTGGAGAATTTTTATAACCTGAAAGCTTTAAAAATCTTCAAAATTGTAGAAAATTTAAAAATATCCTCTCATATTCTTCTGTCCTACTTTAATCTCAAATCTACAAAACGTAAAATTAAAGGGCATTTTTGTTGACAATCTATTAGGTATTATTCAAGATTGCATAATGCTGTGATGCTCACATCTCAAATTTGAGGGATTACTGCAAGTACATTCAGCTGACTGCAGGTCATCACCATGTTGAGTCAGGCTGCTTTTTAGGCAAGGAATGGAAATTTCCCCGTTGAGTATGGATCAGTGAGGGTAAATGCATTAGGCAGGGACCCCACTGTGCCAATGGACAGCATAGAAGACTCAGCCATGTAAGCCTTTATGTGCAGCGCTTGGGGATAACTGGATTTTAATAACAGCACTTCCACTCCTCTCTCCTCTCACTTTCCCCTCTACTTTGCTCAAACCTTCTCTATTTCACGCCATTTCTACGGATTTTCCCGTTCATCCTCCTCATCGTTCACTCTCCCTTTCCAAAACATCTTAGTCCACCACTTTCCTCAGTATCTCTCTACCAGCTTAACCTGTTTTCTCCTTCTCCCTGCACAGTGCCTCTCTCCTGCTCTGAGGGATTCACAGAGTTGGGATACTACAATGGCACCGTGTCTCAGACAGACTCTGGAGCTCCCTGTTTGAAGTGGACAGAGTTCCCTGACTACGTCCTGCAGTACCCAGGCAGAGGGCTGGGAGACCACAACTACTGCCGGAACCCAGACCGCGAGTCCAACCCCTGGTGTTTCTTCAGACAGAACTCTGGGGCCATCGGATGGGCCTACTGTGACTGCCACCAGGGTACGGCCGGGATTCAAGTTGTATTATAGATTCTGACTGAAAAACAATTAAGCAGGATCTTGTGCTGCCTTCAAGTCATATCAGAAATGTTGCAATAATGAGAGGATGAAACATATTTAAGTCTATATTATTTTGTTGAACTCTTTCTGTCACACACACTCTCAGGTGCTGCACGACTTGTTGGGGGGTCGTCCTCTGGCAGTGGGCGTGTGGAGGTCTATCTGAATGGCCAGTGGGGGGCGATATGCGACTCTCACTGGACAGACAGAGATGCCAGTGTGATCTGCAGACAGCTGGGTCTTGGGTAAGGAGTAAGTAGATATATGTGTATGTTGTGATGATGTTTCACTGCCACAATATTCACCCTTTGTACCCGATGTCATTTCCCAGAGAGATTGGCACGGCATCGCAGCACTCACAGTTTGGATCGGGCTCGGGCCTCTTCCACTACGAGCGTTTGGGTTGCCATGGTGATGAGAACACCCTGAGCGAGTGCCGGAGTAGGACGTTCGTCACCGGTGACTGTAACCATGGCAACGAAGCAGGGGTCATGTGCGCACCGCCAGAAGGTCAGTGTGACTTTAATTGTGTCAGAGCAAGCACACGCCTCACCTGAGAGAGCGAGAGCAAGCGAGCATGATATCCCATATGTGCATGATTTCTTTCTCAGGAAGTGGCCCTCCGCTGCGATTGGTCGGAGGTGAGGAAGACTTTGAAGGTCGAGTAGAAGTATTTCACTCCGGGAGGTGGGGCTCCGTCTGTGATGACCAATGGGATGACAGAGATGCAGAGGTGGTGTGCAGACAGCTTGGTTTCGGGTATGTAGGGGTTAACAGTGACAGTTCCTCATGCTTCACCACATTATGTCCACATTATGCGCGGTGACATTCCGAAATCTGCCCCCCACTGTGTTCATGCAACTAAAAACAGGGCACTGTGCGTCAGCGAGATGAGTCGCCACCTCAAAATAGTTCACCCACAGAGTCAATTAGAAGAAGGTAGATTATACTGACATATGTGGCATATTTGTGGTAAAGTTGGAAGATATTTATGTTTGCTTGCCGGCCTCTAAAAGCTCATACCATCACCATTACCATCATTATAGTATAACACTGCTCTGTTTTGGTATCCACAAGATGCTATTAGCTTTTATTGCAGCATGCTTAACTTCTATATTTTCATTGTTGTAGAAGAAATAATAACATTTTGTAACATCACTTGAGTATCAGGGTAGTGAATTAGCAGGTGTAAATGCTGAGGAGCTGATAAAACAGTCAGGTGTCAAACTGAGAAAGGAAGCTCAGGGGCGACAGCTGGTGGACATGTGGGGAATAGCAGGCTGAGAGAGTGGTCAATTATTGACAGGCTAAGCAACTGCTATTAGTGGGAGCAGATGGATGTTAGGAATGCACAGGATTGGACATCATCACATTATCAGTAAGAACTAGAATTCACTCCGCACACAGGCGGTTCGGTCCCTGTAGAGGACGTGTACATCCCAGTTACTGTCTGATGTCTGTATTGCATATGTCAAACACTGATGAAGATATCACCACGCAGAGAGACAATTCCTTCTGTGTTTCACGTTAGGTCGCGTTTAAACTCCTCAAACACCGGAGACGCCTCCCCATCTGTTTGTGCAGCAGATCTCGAATGAATAATAGATCACACTGATGCACAACTCGCACACACACAGCTACACAGGAGCATGGATGACACGAGACAAAATGAACACACTCATATAAATAATAGCTATTTCTCATATCAACCAACCCACCGCATCCCCCTTTCGCCACACAGTTTCCGACTCTTCAAGCACGACCCCCCCCCCCCACCATTGTTTCCCAGTTGTTTGCCAATTCTATATCACAAATTGTGTGTGTGTGTGTGTGTGTGTGTGTGTGTGTGTGTGTGTGCCAGTGGTGTGGCCAAGGCCTGGTCTTGGGCTCACTTCGGTCAGGGCTCTGGGCCGATCCTGCTGGATGCAGTGAAGTGCACAGGGAACGAGCTCTTCCTGGATCAGTGTCCCCATGGTGACTGGGAGCAGCACAACTGTGACCATATGGAGGACGCCGGGGTATCCTGCAGTCCATATACAGGTACACACACTAGTTTTATTTTGCTTTTTGGTGTAATAAAGTTTGCACTGATTGATTGAGATGATGCGTTTCAGAGTTCCACAAATGAATCCAGGTGATGTGTGAATGCAAATGGAGCGTTCCACAGAGAAATGAAAGGGAAGAGAGGGTTTATGTTTAAAGTGTTTGGGGGAAAAAACTGTATATGTGAAATTGAGAACCCATTTCAAAAAGTGGGTTGCAACTCAAATAATGTGGCTGAAGTCCTTGTTCACTTCTCTGTCTGACATCAGTGCCATCTTTTAATCATCTAGGAAGATTAATTGTTTGGGACTTCTACTCATCTCAGTTGTGTCACTTCATGAATATCTGATGTATAGGGAAATCTGTAGAGGTCAGAAAGTTTGCACAACGTTGTAGTAAAAAAGAGACTACTCCCACCAGGATTTCAACCTGGTACTTTCATCTTAGGGGATGGATGTGTTATCATTACACCACAGGAGTTTGAGAGGTAACAAAAGCGCCCTGCTGTGGAGACATGTGGCAGGCTGTAAAGAAATAAGTTTTACCTTGTAGGCTGTTGGGTGGAGTAGTGCTGGATTACTAGCATTTGTCAATGCTAAAGACGAGCCCACCTGCTCTAAAGTTAACAACTACTTGGATGAACATAATTTGACATTTCAGTACAAAAATCAAGTATTGCAATTTCACATCAAGACACATTTCATTCAAGAAAAAAAACACCACACTGCCACCACATGTTTAAAGGCTAGTCGTTGGTTTAATGCAGCCAGTAGTCTACCTTGCTGTGGTAGTGCACAGCAAGCCGGAATAGGCAGTAGATTCCAAAGAGTCTACTGCCTGCAAGGGCCTGCTGCAGTTGTGCCAGACACTCGTGCTTCTGATGAATGACATCATGCCTGGCACAAGTGCTGCTGCAGACCCTTGTAGGCAGTAGACTCTTCTGAGACACTTTAGATTCTACTACCTACGATGACCTGCTGTGCACTACAACAGCAGACCACCAGTGCCACCAGAGCACTGCTGAGCTGAGTTGCTGTGCCAGTCTGCTGTTGGGGAGGGGAGTGACACAAAGACTTTGAGGACTGTTCCCTGAATGGATTTATCTGTGTGACCATAAGTTAGAGTAGTTCTTCCCTGAGTAACCTGCCCATCTCAGAAGCTAACAGGGGTTGTATAGGGCGTCTCCTGCACCATGCTGCCATGTGCCGTGGCGGCTCAGGTGATGATCTCAGCAGGGTTTGCAGTTGGGGGCCATCTTGGTGAACACTGAGTTGGCCCCTCTAGCTATTGGGGACCTTCTGGGCCGACACCCAGTTGAATCCCATAGCTATTGTTGGCTGGCTGGCTTAACACCCAATTGCCACATATTCCATCAAATTATGTAGTGGGTCATTAAGTCTTCAACAGTAATTATTTAACTTGTCTAGCAATTGGTGGCATTATGGCATTTAGTTGCATTACAGTAGTAATAATTCAGTGTATAAACAGCATTGACATGATCAGGAGATTAAGAAGCAATTTCCCCTTGGATGTGTCAGCAAAATGGTTAGCTCACTGAACCAAACATTCTACTGACACATTGGCTACAAGAGCTAACAGGGTATCCAACAAGTTGTATACCCTAGTCAAGCTGCTGTAGCCAGTAGCTGGTTACATTGGCACAATGAGAACTTCAGCTGAGCTACCCTGGTCACATAGAGCATGTGATGCTCTATGCAACCCTTGCTGTTCTTTGAGACAGGGTAGTCACTCAAGGCAGTGCCTCTCTGGCTCATGGTCACACAGATAAATACATTTCAGGGAACATGTCCTCAAAGTCTTTGAGTCACTCCCCTCCCCAACAGCAAACGAGCAGAGTGTCCGAGTTAGCAGCTCAGCAGTGCTCCTGTGGTTGTTGGTTCAATGCAGTCAGTAGTCTACCTTGCTGTAGTAGTGCACAGCAAGCCCTTGAAGGCAGTAGACTCCAAATAGTCTACTGCCTACAAGGGCCTGCTGTAGCTGTGCCAGACTCTCACAAAGTAATGAATCCGAAGCATGAGTGTCTGGCACAACTGCAGCAGGCCCCCGCAGGCAGTAGACTCTTTGGAATCTACTGCCTACAAGGACTTGATGTGCATTACTATAGCAAGGTAGACTACTGCAATAAACCAACAACCTCCACATCACTGCTGAGAACATCAGCTGAGCTGCGTTACTGAAACGACCTGCTCGTTAACTGCTGAGGCGGGTACTTTTCGATCTAAGTAACCATCAGCCAGGGTGGCACAGCCCTGAGTGACTACCCTGTCTCAGACGGCCCATGTGCCATGTCAGCTCAGATGTCTTTCTGTCAGATGTTCTCAGCAGCGCTGCTAGGTACATTGGAGTGGCTTGGTAGACATAGGCAATGTCTAAATGCAAGTCCACCTTGCCCCTAGCTGAGAACTGCTTGATCCAGGCCACTTGGACAAGCTGTTGTTCCGAATTGCTGGACCCAGGGTACTGGGGTAAGCTGTTGCGCCTTATTGCTGAAAGTATTGAGAGAAACCAGCTTACATTTTTAAACATAACTAGCACCTACGGAGATTACCATCTGGACTGACATATTCCATGGCTTGTCTGAGAAAGGAAGGTAATTCAGGGCTGTGCCACTCTGGCTCATGGTCACAAGTATAAGTCCTTTTCAGGTATGGGTGACCATGAGCCAGAGTGGCACGGCCCTGAGTTAAAAGCCTGGCTCAGACTCTTTCCATGGGAGTCTGGATGGTATATACAGTTGTGTTGAGGGTAACATTGGTCTGACGATACGCTTGGAAAAACTTGTATTGTTCCACACAAACTCCAATGGTCAATAGGGTTGCTCTTACATGCAAGACACTAGCCTGTCTTGTTGTACCAGTACCCTTTCTGATCACTGTCAGCGTTCGATTCGGGCTTCTCAGTGATGATGCAGTTGCAGCGTGCTGAGAAAATTGAAGCCTTAATCGTTTACCACATTGTGCCAATAGGTAGTACTACATAGCCATGCTGAGAACACCATCTGAACTGACATGGCAAATGGACTGTCTGAGACAGGATAGTCACTCAGGGCTGTGTCACTCTAGTTGATGGTCACTTAGATCTAAAAGTCTTTGTGCCTCTCCCCCCTCAGCAGCTAACGAGCGAGTCGTTTCAGTAACGCAGCTCAGCTGGTGTTCTCAACCGTGATGTGGTGGTCGTTGGTTTAATGCAGCCAGTAGTCTACCTTGCTGTAGTAGTGCACAGCAAGCCTGGATAGGCAGTAGATTCCAAAGAGTCTACTGCCTGCAAGGGCCTGCTCCAGTTGTGCCAGACACTCGAGCTTCTGATTAATGACATCATGTCTGGCACAAGTGCTGCTGCAGACCCTTGCAGGCAGTAGACTCTTCTGAGACTCTCAGAAGAGTAGACTCTTCAGTAGTCTACCTTGCTGTCGTTGTGCACAGCAAGCCGGAATAGGCAGTAGATTCCAAAGAGTCTACTGCCTGCAAGGGCCTGCTGCAGTTGTGCCAGACACTAGTGCTTCTGATGAATGACATCATGCCTGGCACAAGTGCTGCTGCAGACCCTTGAAGGCAGTAGACTCTTCTGAGACACTTTAGATTCTACTACCTACGATGACAAGTGGTCTGCACTACAACAGCAGACCACCAGTGCCACCAGAGCACTGCTGAGCTGAGTTGCTGTGCTGTGCCAGTCTGCCGTTGGGGAGGGGAGTGACACAAAGACTTTGAGGACTGTTCCCTGAATGGATTTATCTGTGTGACCATAAGTTAGAGTAGTTCTTCCCTGAGTGACCTGCCCATCTCAGAAGCTGACAGAGGTTGTATAGGGCATTTCCTGCCCTATGCTGCCATGTGCCGTGGCGGCTCAGCTGATGATCTCAGCAGGGCTGCGCGGTACAACAGGGTTTGCAGTTGGGGGCCATCTTTGTGAACACAGAGATGGCCCCCATAGCTATTGGGGACCCTCTGGGCTGACACCCAGTTGGATCGCATAGCTGTTGTTGGCTGGCTGGCTTAACACCCAGTTGTCACATATTCCATCAAAGTATGTAGTGGGTCATTGAGTCTTCAATAGTAATTATTTAACTTGTCTAGCAATCCGTGGCATTACGGCATTTAGCTGCATTACAGTAGTAATGATTCAGTGTATCAACAGCATTGACATGATGATGAGATTAAGAAGCAATTTGCCCTTGGATGTGTCAGCAAAATGGTTAGCTCACTGAACCAAACATTTTACTGACACATTGGCTACAAGAGCTAACAGGGTATCCAACAAGTCGTATACCCTAGTCAAGCCGCTGTAGCCAATAGCCCCGCTGAGAACAACAGCTGAGCTACCCTGGTCACATAGAGCATGTGATGCTCTACGCAACCCTTGGTGTTGTTTGAGACAGGGTAGTCACTCAAGGAAGTGCCTCTCTGGCTCATGGTCACACAGATAAATACATTTCAGGGAACATGTCCTCAAAGTCTTTGAGTCACTCACCTCCCCAACAGCAAACGAGCAGAGTGTCCGAGTTAGCAGCTCAGCGGTGCTCCTGTGGTTGTTGGTTCAATGCAGTCAGTAGTCTACCTTGCTGTAGTAGTGCACAGCAAGCCCTTGAAGGCAGTAGACTCCAAATAGTCTACTGCCTACAAGGGCCTGCTGCAGCTGTGCCAGACTCTCACAAAGTAATCAATCCGAAGCATGAGTGTCTGGCACAACTGCAGCAGGCCCCCGCAGGCAGTAGACTCTTTGGAATCTACTGCCTACAAGGACTTGATGTGCATTACTATAGCAAGGTAGACTACTGGCTGCAATAAACCAACAACCTCCACGTCACTGCTGAGAACATCAGCTGAGCTGCGTTACTGAAACGACCTGCTCGTTAACTGCTGAGGCGGGTACTTTTCGATCTAAGTAACCATCAGCCAGGGTGGCACGGCCCTGAGTGACTACCCTGTCTCAGACGGCCCATGTGCCATGTCAGCTCAGATGTCTTTCTGTCAGATGTTCTCAGCAGCGCTGCTAGGTACATTGGAGTGGCTTAAAGACCCTTGGTAGACATGGGCAATGTCTAAATGCAAGTCCACGTTACCTCTAGCTGAAAACTACTTGATCCAGGCCACCTGGACAAGCTGTTGCGCCGAATTGCTGGACCCAGGGTACTGGGGTAAGCTGTTGCGCTAATTGCTGAAAGTATTGAGAGAAACCAGCTTACATTTTTAAACATAACTAGCACCTGCGGAGATTACCATCTGGACTGACATATTCCATGGCTTGTCTGAGAAAGGAAGGTAATTCAGGGCTGTGCCACTCTGGCTCATGGTCACAAGTATAAGTCCTTTTCAGGTATGGGTGACCATGAGCCAGAGTGGCACGGCCCTGAGTTAAAAGCCTGGCTCAGACTCTTTCCATGTGAGACTTGCATATACAGTGGTGGTGAGGGTAACATTGGTCTGACGATACGCTTGGAAAAACTTGTATTGTTCCACACAAACTCCAATGGTCAATAGGGTTGCTCTTACATGCAAGACACTAGCCTGTCTTGTTGTACCAGTACCCTTTCTGATCACTGTCAGAGTTCAATTTGGGCTTCTCAGTGATGATGCAGTTGCAGCATGCTGAGAAAATTGAAGCCTTAATCGTTTACCACATTGTGCCAATAGGTAGTACTACATAGCCATGCTGAGAACACCATCTGAACTGACATGGCAAATGGACTGCCTGAGACAGGATAGTCACTCAGGGCTGTGTCACTCTAGTTGATGGTCACTTAGATCTAAGAGTCTTTGTGCCTCTCCCCCCTCAGCAGCTAACGAGCGAGTCGTTTCAGTAACGCAGCTCAGCTGGTGTTCTCAACCGTGATGTGGTGGTCGTTGGTTTAATGCAGCCAGTAGTCTACCTTGCTGTAGTAGTGCACAGCAAGCCTGGATAGGCAGTAGATTCCAAAGAGTCTACTGCCTGCAAAGGCCTGCTCCAGTTGTGCCAGACACTCGAGCTTCTGATTAATGACATCATGTCTGGCACAAGTGCTGCTGCAGACCCTTGCAGGCAGTAGACTCTTCTGAGACTCTCAGAAGAGTAGACTCTTCAGTAGTCTACCTTGCTGTCGTTGTGCACAGCAAGCCGGAATAGGCAGTAGATTCCAAAGAGTCTACTGCCTGCAAGGGCCTGCTGCAGTTGTGCCAGACACTAGTGCTTCTGATGAATGACATCATGCCTGGCACAAGTGCTGCTGCAGACCCTTGAAGGCAGTAGACTCTTCTGAGACACTTTAGATTCTACTACCTACGATGACAAGTGGTCTGCACTACAACAGCAGACCACCAGTGCCACCAGAGCACTGCTGAGCTGAGTTGCTGTGCTGTGCCAGTCTGCCGTTGGGGAGGGGAGTGACACAAAGACTTTGAGGACTGTTCCCTGAATGGATTTATCTGTGTGACCATAAGTTAGAGTAGTTCTTCCCTGAGTGACCTGCCCATCTCAGAAGCTGACAGAGGTTGTATAGGGCATTTCCTGCCCTATGCTGCCATGTGCCGTGGCGGCTCAGCTGATGATCTCAGCAGGGCTGCGCGGTACAACAGGGTTTGCAGTTGGGGGCCATCTTTGTGAACACAGAGATGGCCCCCATAGCTATTGGGGACCCTCTGGGCTGACACCCAGTTGGATCGCATAGCTGTTGTTGGCTGGCTGGCTTAACACCCAGTTGTCACATATTCCATCAAAGTATGTAGTGGGTCATTGAGTCTTCAATAGTAATTATTTAACTTGTCTAGCAATCCGTGGCATTACGGCATTTAGCTGCATTACAGTAGTAATGATTCAGTGTATCAACAGCATTGACATGATGATGAGATTAAGAAGCAATTTGCCCTTGGATGTGTCAGCAAAATGGTTAGCTCACTGAACCAAACATTTTACTGACACATTGGCTACAAGAGCTAACAGGGTATCCAACAAGTCGTATACCCTAGTCAAGCCGCTGTAGCCAATAGCCCCGCTGAGAACAACAGCTGAGCTACCCTGGTCACATAGAGCATGTGATGCTCTACGCAACCCTTGGTGTTGTTTGAGACAGGGTAGTCACTCAAGGAAGTGCCTCTCTGGCTCATGGTCACACAGATAAATACATTTCAGGGAACATGTCCTCAAAGTCTTTGAGTCACTCCCCTCCCCAACAGCAAACGAGCAGAGTGTCCGAGTTAGCAGCTCAGCAGTGCTCCTGTGGTTGTTGGTTCAATGCAGTCAGTAGTCTACCTTGCTGTAGTAGTGCACAGCAAGCCCTTGAAGGCAGTAGACTCCAAATAGTCTACTGCCTACAAGGGCCTGCTGCAGCTGTGCCAGACTCTCACAAAGTAATCAATCCGAAGCATGAGTGTCTGGCACAACTGCAGCAGGCCCCCGCAGGCAGTAGACTCTTTGGAATCTACTGCCTACAAGGACTTGATGTGCATTACTATAGCAAGGTAGACTACTGGCTGCAATAAACCAACAACCTCCACGTCACTGCTGAGAACATCAGCTGAGCTGCGTTACTGAAACGACCTGCTCGTTAACTGCTGAGGCGGGTACTTTTCGATCTAAGTAACCATCAGCCAGGGTGGCACGGCCCTGAGTGACTACCCTGTCTCAGACGGCCCATGTGCCATGTCAGCTCAGATGTCTTTCTGTCAGATGTTCTCAGCAGCGCTGCTAGGTACATTGGAGTGGCTTAAAGACCCTTGGTAGACATGGGCAATGTCTAAATGCAAGTCCACGTTACCTCTAGCTGAAAACTGCTTGATCCAGGCCACCTGGACAAGCTGTTGCGCCGAATTGCTGGACCCAGGGTACTGGGGTAAGCTGTTGCGCTAATTGCTGAAAGTATTGAGAGAAAGCAGCTTACATTTTTAAACATAACTAGCACCTGCGGAGATTACCATCTGGACTGACATATTCCATGGCTTGTCTGAGAAAGGAAGGTAATTCAGGGCTGTGCCACTCTGGCTCATGGTCACAAGTATAAGTCCTTTTCAGGTATGGGTGACCATGAGCCAGAGTGGCACGGCCCTGAGTTAAAAGCCTGGCTCAGACTCTTTCCATGTGAGACTTGCATATACAGTGGTGTTGAGGGTAACATTGGTCTGACGATACGCTTGGAAAAACTTGTATTGTTCCACACAAACTCCAATGGTCAATAGGGTTGCTCTTACATGCAAGACACTAGCCTGTCTTGTTGTACCAGTACCCTTTCTGATCACTGTCAGAGTTCGATTCGGGCTTCTCAGTGATGATGCAGTTGCAGCATGCTGAGAAAATTGAAGCCTTAATCGTTTACCACATTGTGCCAATAGGTAGTACTACATAGCCATGCTGAGAACACCATCTGAACTGACATGGCAAATGGACTGTCTGAGACAGGATAGTCACTCAGGGCTGTGTCACTCTAGTTGATGGTCACTTAGATCTAAGAGTCTTTGTGCCTCTCCCCCCTCAGCAGCTAACGAGCGAGTCGTTTCAGTAACGCAGCTCAGCTGGTGTTCTCAACCGTGATGTGGTGGTCGTTGGTTTAATGCAGCCAGTAGTCTACCTTGCTGTAGTAGTGCACAGCAAGCCTGGATAGGCAGTAGATTCCAAAGAGTCTACTGCCTGCAAGGGCCTGCTCCAGTTGTGCCAGACACTCGAGCTTCTGATTAATGACATCATGTCTGGCACAAGTGCTGCTGCAGACCCTTGCAGGCAGTAGACTCTTCTGAGACTCTCAGAAGAGTAGACTCTTCAGTAGTCTACCTTGCTGTCGTTGTGCACAGCAAGCCGGAATAGGCAGTAGATTCCAAAGAGTCTACTGCCTGCAAGGGCCTGCTGCAGTTGTGCCAGACACTAGTGCTTCTGATGAATGACATCATGCCTGGCACAAGTGCTGCTGCAGACCCTTGAAGGCAGTAGACTCTTCTGAGACACTTTAGATTCTACTACCTACGATGACAAGTGGTCTGCACTACAACAGCAGACCACCAGTGCCACCAGAGCACTGCTGAGCTGAGTTGCTGTGCTGTGCCAGTCTGCCGTTGGGGAGGGGAGTGACACAAAGACTTTGAGGACTGTTCCCTGAATGGATTTATCTGTGTGACCATAAGTTAGAGTAGTTCTTCCCTGAGTGACCTGCCCATCTCAGAAGCTGACAGAGGTTGTATAGGGCATTTCCTGCCCTATGCTGCCATGTGCCGTGGCGGCTCAGCTGATGATCTCAGCAGGGCTGCGCGGTACAACAGGGTTTGCAGTTGGGGGCCATCTTTGTGAACACAGAGATGGCCCCCATAGCTATTGGGGACCCTCTGGGCTGACACCCAGTTGGATCGCATAGCTGTTGTTGGCTGGCTGGCTTAACACCCAGTTGCCACATATTCCATCAAAGTATGTAGTGGGTCATTGAGTCTTCAATAGTAATTATTTAACTTGTCTAGCAATCCGTGGCATTACGGCATTTAGCTGCATTACAGTAGTAATGATTCAGTGTATCAACAGCATTGACATGATGATGAGATTAAGAAGCAATTTGCCCTTGGATGTGTCAGCAAAATGGTTAGCTCACTGAACCAAACATATTACTGACACATTGGCTACAAGAGCTAACAGGGTATCCAACAAGTCGTATACCCTAGTCAAGCCGCTGTAGCCAATAGCCCCGCTGAGAACAACAGCTGAGCTACCCTGGTCACATAGAGCATGTGATGCTCTACGCAACCCTTGGTGTTGTTTGAGACAGGGTAGTCACTCAAGGAAGTGCCTCTCTGGCTCATGGTCACACAGATAAATACATTTCAGGGAACATGTCCTCAAAGTCTTTGAGTCACTCCCCTCCCCAACAGCAAACGAGCAGAGTGTCCGAGTTAGCAGCTCAGCAGTGCTCCTGTGGTTGTTGGTTCAATGCAGTCAGTAGTCTACCTTGCTGTAGTAGTGCACAGCAAGCCCTTGAAGGCAGTAGACTCCAAATAGTCTACTGCCTACAAGGGCCTGCTGCAGCTGTGCCAGACTCTCACAAAGTAATCAATCCGAAGCATGAGTGTCTGGCACAACTGCAGCAGGCCCCCGCAGGCAGTAGACTCTTTGGAATCTACTGCCTACAAGGACTTGATGTGCATTACTATAGCAAGGTAGACTACTGGCTGCAATAAACCAACAACCTCCACGTCACTGCTGAGAACATCAGCTGAGCTGCGTTACTGAAACGACCTGCTCGTTAACTGCTGAGGCGGGTACTTTTCGATCTAAGTAACCATCAGCCAGGGTGGCACGGCCCTGAGTGACTACCCTGTCTCAGACGGCCCATGTGCCATGTCAGCTCAGATGTCTTTCTGTCAGATGTTCTCAGCAGCGCTGCTAGGTACATTGGAGTGGCTTAAAGACCCTTGGTAGACATGGGCAATGTCTAAATGCAAGTCCACCTTACCTCTAGCTGAAAACTGCTTGATCCAGGCCACTTGGACAAGCTGTTGCGCCGAATTGCTGGACCCAGGGTACTGGGGTAAGCTGTTGCACTAATTGCTGAAAGTATTGAGAGAAAGCAGCTTACATTTTTAAACATAACTAGCACCTGCGGAGATTACCATCTGGACTGACATATTCCATGGCTTGTCTGAGAAAGGAAGGTAATTCAGGGCTGTGCCACTCTGGCTCATGGTCACAAGTATAAGTCCTTTTCAGGTATGGGTGACCATGAGCCAGAGTGGCACGGCCCTGAGTTAAAAGCCTGGCTCAGACCCTTTCCATGGGAGACTGGATGGCATATACAGTGGTGTTGAGGGTAACATTGGTCTGACGATACGCTTGGAAAAACTTGTATTGTTCCACACAAACTCCAATGGTCAATAGGGTTGCTCTTACATGCAAGACACTAGCCTGTCTTGTTGTACCAGTACCCTTTCTGATCACTGTCAGAGTTCGATTCGGGCTTCTCAGTGATGATGCAGTTGCAGCATGCTGAGAAAATTGAAGCCTTAATCGTTTACCACATTGTGCCAATAGGTAGTACTACATAGCCATGCTGAGAACACCATCTGAACTGACATGGCAAATGGACTGTCTGAGACAGGATAGTCACTCAGGGCTGTGTCACTCTAGTTGATGGTCACTTAGATCTAAGAGTCTTTGTGCCTCTCCCCCCTCAGCAGCTAACGAGCGAGTCGTTTCAGTAACGCAGCTCAGCTGGTGTTCTCAACCGTGATGTGGTGGTCGTTGGTTTAATGCAGCCAGTAGTCTACCTTGCTGTAGTAGTGCACAGCAAGCCTGGATAGGCAGTAGATTCCAAAGAGTCTACTGCCTGCAAGGGCCTGCTCCAGTTGTGCCAGACACTCGAGCTTCTGATTAATGACATCATGTCTGGCACAAGTGCTGCTGCAGACCCTTGCAGGCAGTAGACTCTTCTGAGACTCTCAGAAGAGTAGACTCTTCAGTAGTCTACCTTGCTGTCGTTGTGCACAGCAAGCCGGAATAGGCAGTAGATTCCAAAGAGTCTACTGCCTGCAAGGGCCTGCTGCAGTTGTGCCAGACACTAGTGCTTCTGATGAATGACATCATGCCTGGCACAAGTGCTGCTGCAGACCCTTGAAGGCAGTAGACTCTTCTGAGACACTTTAGATTCTACTACCTACGATGACAAGTGGTCTGCACTACAACAGCAGACCACCAGTGCCACCAGAGCACTGCTGAGCTGAGTTGCTGTGCTGTGCCAGTCTGCCGTTGGGGAGGGGAGTGACACAAAGACTTTGAGGACTGTTCCCTGAATGGATTTATCTGTGTGACCATAAGTTAGAGTAGTTCTTCCCTGAGTGACCTGCCCATCTCAGAAGCTAACAGAGGTTGTGTAGGGCATTTCCTGCCCTATGCTGCCATGTGCCGTGTCGGCTCAGCTGATGATCTCAGCAGGGCTGCGCGGTACAACAGGGTTTGCAGTTGGGGGCCATCTTTGTGAACATAGCTATTGGGGACCCTCTGGGCTGACACCCAGTTGGATCGCATAGCTGTTGTTGGCTGGCTGGCTTAACACCCAGTTGCCACATATTCCATCAAAGTATGTAGTGGGTCATTGAGTCTTCAGTAGTAATTATTTAACTTGTCTAGCAATCCGTGGCATTACGGCATTTAGCTGCATTACAGTAGTAATGATTCAGTGTATCAACAGCATTGACATGATGATGAGATTAAGAAGCAATTTGCCCTTGGATGTGTCAGCAAAATGGTTAGCTCACTGAACCAAACATTTTACTGACACATTGGCTACAAGAGCTAACAGGGTATCCAACAAGTCGTATACCCTAGTCAAGCCGCTGTAGCCAATAGCCCCGCTGAGAACAACAGCTGAGCTACCCTGGTCACATAGAGCATGTGATGCTCTACGCAACCCTTGGTGTTGTTTGAGACAGGGTAGTCACTCAAGGAAGTGCCTCTCTGGCTCATGGTCACACAGATAAATACATTTCAGGGAACATGTCCTCAAAGTCTTTGAGTCACTCCCCTCCCCAACAGCAAACGAGCAGAGTGTCCGAGTTAGCAGCTCAGCAGTGCTCCTGTGGTTGTTGGTTCAATGCAGTCAGTAGTCTACCTTGCTGTAGTAGTGCACAGCAAGCCCTTGAAGGCAGTAGACTCCAAATAGTCTACTGCCTACAAGGGCCTGCTGCAGCTGTGCCAGACTCTCACAAAGTAATCAATCCGAAGCATGAGTGTCTGGCACAACTGCAGCAGGCCCCCGCAGGCAGTAGACTCTTTGGAATCTACTGCCTACAAGGACTTGATGTGCATTACTATAGCAAGGTAGACTACTGGCTGCAATAAACCAACAACCTCCACGTCACTGCTGAGAACATCAGCTGAGCTGCGTTACTGAAACGACCTGCTCGTTAACTGCTGAGGCGGGTACTTTTCGATCTAAGTAACCATCAGCCAGGGTGGCACGGCCCTGAGTGACCACCCTGTCTCAGACGGCCCATGTGCCATGTCAGCTCAGATGTCTTTCTGTCAGATGTTCTCAGCAGCGCTGCTAGGTACATTGGAGTGGCTTAAAGACCCTTGGTAGACATGGGCAATGTCTAAATGCAAGTCCACCTTACCTCTAGCTGAAAACTGCTTGATCCAGGCCACTTGGACAAGCTGTTGCGCCGAATTGCTGGACCCAGGGTACTGGGGTAAGCTGTTGCACTAATTGCTGAAAGTATTGAGAGAAAGCAGCTTACATTTTTAAACATAACTAGCACCTGCGGAGATTACCATCTGGACTGACATATTCCATGGCTTGTCTGAGAAAGGAAGGTAATTCAGGGCTGTGCCACTCTGGCTCATGGTCACAAGTATAAGTCCTTTTCAGGTATGGGTGACCATGAGCCAGAGTGGCACGGCCCTGAGTTAAAAGCCTGGCTCAGACCCTTTCCATGGGAGACTGGATGGCATATACAGTGGTGTTGAGGGTAACATTGGTCTGACGATACGCTTGGAAAAACTTGTATTGTTCCACACAAACTCCAATGGTCAATAGGGTTGCTCTTACATGCAAGACACTAGCCTGTCTTGTTGTACCAGTACCCTTTCTGATCACTGTCAGAGTTCAATTTGGGCTTCTCAGTGATGATGCAGTTGCAGCATGCTGAGAAAATTGAAGCCTTAATCGTTTACCACATTGTGCCAATAGGTAGTACTACATAGCCATGCTGAGAACACCATCTGAACTGACATGGCAAATGGACTGTCTGAGACAGGATAGTCACTCAGGGCTGTGTCACTCTAGTTGATGGTCACTTAGATCTAAGAGTCTTTGTGCCTCTCCCCCCTCAGCAGCTAACGAGCGAGTCGTTTCAGTAACGCAGCTCAGCTGGTGTTCTCAACCGTGATGTGGTGGTCGTTGGTTTAATGCAGCCAGTAGTCTACCTTGCTGTAGTAGTGCACAGCAAGCCTGGATAGGCAGTAGATTCCAAAGAGTCTACTGCCTGCAAGGGCCTGCTCCAGTTGTGCCAGACACTCGAGCTTCTGATTAATGACATCATGTCTGGCACAAGTGCTGCTGCAGACCCTTGCAGGCAGTAGACTCTTCTGAGACTCTCAGAAGAGTAGACTCTTCAGTAGTCTACCTTGCTGTCGTTGTGCACAGCAAGCCGGAATAGGCAGTAGATTCCAAAGAGTCTACTGCCTGCAAGGGCCTGCTGCAGTTGTGCCAGACACTAGTGCTTCTGATGAATGACATCATGCCTGGCACAAGTGCTGCTGCAGACCCTTGAAGGCAGTAGACTCTTCTGAGACACTTTAGATTCTACTACCTACGATGACAAGTGGTCTGCACTACAACAGCAGACCACCAGTGCCACCAGAGCACTGCTGAGCTGAGTTGCTGTGCTGTGCCAGTCTGCCGTTGGGGAGGGGAGTGACACAAAGACTTTGAGGACTGTTCCCTGAATGGATTTATCTGTGTGACCATAAGTTAGAGTAGTTCTTCCCTGAGTGACCTGCCCATCTCAGAAGCTGACAGAGGTTGTGTAGGGCATTTCCTGCCCTATGCTGCCATGTGCCGTGTCGGCTCAGCTGATGATCTCAGCAGGGCTGCGCGGTACAACAGGGTTTGCAGTTGGGGGCCATCTTTGTGAACACAGAGATGGCCCCCATAGCTATTGGGGACCCTCTGGGCTGACACCCAGTTGGATCGCATAGCTGTTGTTGGCTGGCTGGCTTAACACCCAGTTGCCACATATTCCATCAAAGTATGTAGTGGGTCATTGAGTCTTCAATAGTAATTATTTAACTTGTCTAGCAATCCGTGGCATTACGGCATTTAGCTGCATTACAGTAGTAATGATTCAGTGTATCAACAGCATTGACATGATGATGAGATTAAGAAGCAATTTGCCCTTGGATGTGTCAGCAAAATGGTTAGCTCACTGAACCAAACATTTTACTGACACATTGGCTACAAGAGCTAACAGGGTATCCAACAAGTCGTATACCCTAGTCAAGCCGCTGTAGCCAATAGCCCCGCTGAGAACAACAGCTGAGCTACCCTGGTCACATAGAGCATGTGATGCTCTACGCAACCCTTGGTGTTGTTTGAGACAGGGTAGTCACTCAAGGAAGTGCCTCTCTGGCTCATGGTCACACAGATAAATACATTTCAGGGAACATGTCCTCAAAGTCTTTGAGTCACTCCCCTCCCCAACAGCAAACGAGCAGAGTGTCCGAGTTAGCAGCTCAGCAGTGCTCCTGTGGTTGTTGGTTCAATGCAGTCAGTAGTCTACCTTGCTGTAGTAGTGCACAGCAAGCCCTTGAAGGCAGTAGACTCCAAATAGTCTACTGCCTACAAGGGCCTGCTGCAGCTGTGCCAGACTCTCACAAAGTAATCAATCCGAAGCATGAGTGTCTGGCACAACTGCAGCAGGCCCCCGCAGGCAGTAGACTCTTTGGAATCTACTGCCTACAAGGACTTGATGTGCATTACTATAGCAAGGTAGACTACTGGCTGCAATAAACCAACAACCTCCACGTCACTGCTGAGAACATCAGCTGAGCTGCGTTACTGAAACGACCTGCTCGTTAACTGCTGAGGCGGGTACTTTTCGATCTAAGTAACCATCAGCCAGGGTGGCACGGCCCTGAGTGACTACCCTGTCTCAGACGGCCCATGTGCCATGTCAGCTCAGATGTCTTTCTGTCAGATGTTCTCAGCAGCGCTGCTAGGTACATTGGAGTGGCTTAAAGACCCTTGGTAGACATGGGCAATGTCTAAATGCAAGTCCACGTTACCTCTAGCTGAAAACTGCTTGATCCAGGCCACCTGGACAAGCTGTTGCGCCGAATTGCTGGACCCAGGGTACTGGGGTAAGCTGTTGCGCTAATTGCTGAAAGTATTGAGAGAAACCAGCTTACATTTTTAAACATAACTAGCACCTGCGGAGATTACCATCTGGACTGACATATTCCATGGCTTGTCTGAGAAAGGAAGGTAATTCAGGGCTGTGCCACTCTGGCTCATGGTCACAAGTATAAGTCCTTTTCAGGTATGGGTGACCATGAGCCAGAGTGGCACGGCCCTGAGTTAAAAGCCTGGCTCAGAGTCTTTCCATGTGAGACTTGCATATACAGTGGTGTTGAGGGTAACATTGGTCTGACGATACGCTTGGAAAAACTTGTATTGTTCCACACAAACTCCAATGGTCAATAGGGTTGCTCTTACATGCAAGACACTAGCCTGTGTTGTTGTACCAGTACCCTTTCTGATCACTGTCAGAGTTCGATTCGGGCTTCTCAGTGATGATGCAGTTGCAGCATGCTGAGAAAATTGAAGCCTTAATCGTTTACCACATTGTGCCAATAGGTAGTACTACATAGCCATGCTGAGAACACCATCTGAACTGACATGGCAAATGGACTGTCTGAGACAGGATAGTCACTCAGGGCTGTGTCACTCTAGTTGATGGTCACTTAGATCTAAGAGTCTTTGTGCCTCTCCCCCCTCAGCAGCTAACGAGCGAGTCGTTTCAGTAACGCAGCTCAGCTGGTGTTCTCAACCGTGATGTGGTGGTCGTTGGTTTAATGCAGCCAGTAGTCTACCTTGCTGTAGTAGTGCACAGCAAGCCTGGATAGGCAGTAGATTCCAAAGAGTCTACTGCCTGCAAGGGCCTGCTCCAGTTGTGCCAGACACTCGAGCTTCTGATTAATGACATCATGTCTGGCACAAGTGCTGCTGCAGACCCTTGCAGGCAGTAGACTCTTCTGAGACTCTCAGAAGAGTAGACTCTTCAGTAGTCTACCTTGCTGTCGTTGTGCACAGCAAGCCTGGATAGGCAGTAGATTCCAAAGAGTCTACTGCCTGCAAGGGCCTGCTCCAGTTGTGCCAGACACTCGAGCTTCTGATTAATGACATCATGTCTGGCACAAGTGCTGCTGCAGACCCTTGCAGGCAGTAGACTCTTCTGAGACTCTCAGAAGAGTAGACTCTTCAGTAGTCTACCTTGCTGTCGTTGTGCACAGCAAGCCGGAATAGGCAGTAGATTCCAAAGAGTCTACTGCCTGCAAGGGCCTGCTGCAGTTGTGCCAGACACTAGTGCTTCTGATGAATGACATCATGCCTGGCACAAGTGCTGCTGCAGACCCTTGAAGGCAGTAGACTCTTCTGAGACACTTTAGATTCTACTACCTACGATGACAAGTGGTCTGCACTACAACAGCAGACCACCAGTGCCACCAGAGCACTGCTGAGCTGAGTTGCTGTGCTGTGCCAGTCTGCCGTTGGGGAGGGGAGTGACACAAAGACTTTGAGGACTGTTCCCTGAATGGATTTATCTGTGTGACCATAAGTTAGAGTAGTTCTTCCCTGAGTGACCTGCCCATCTCAGAAGCTGACAGAGGTTGTGTAGGGCATTTCCTGCCCTATGCTGCCATGTGCCGTGTCGGCTCAGCTGATGATCTCAGCAGGGCTGCGCGGTACAACAGGGTTTGCAGTTGGGGGCCATCTTTGTGAACACAGAGATGGCCCCCATAGCTATTGGGGACCCTCTGGGCTGACACCCAGTTGGATCGCATAGCTGTTGTTGGCTGGCTGGCTTAACACCCAGTTGCCACATATTCCATCAAAGTATGTAGTGGGTCATTGAGTCTTCAGTAGTAATTATTTAACTTGTCTAGCAATCCGTGGCATTACGGCATTTAGCTGCATTACAGTAGTAATGATTCAGTGTATCAACAGCATTGACATGATGATGAGATTAAGAAGCAATTTGCCCTTGGATGTGTCAGCAAAATGGTTAGCTCACTGAACCAAACATTTTACTGACACATTGGCTACAAGAGCTAACAGGGTATCCAACAAGTCGTATACCCTAGTCAAGCCGCTGTAGCCAATAGCCCCGCTGAGAACAACAGCTGAGCTACCCTGGTCACATAGAGCATGTGATGCTCTACGCAACCCTTGGTGTTGTTTGAGACAGGGTAGTCACTCAAGGAAGTGCCTCTCTGGCTCATGGTCACACAGATAAATACATTTCAGGGAACATGTCCTCAAAGTCTTTGAGTCACTCCCCTCCCCAACAGCAAACGAGCAGAGTGTCCGAGTTAGCAGCTCAGCAGTGCTCCTGTGGTTGTTGGTTCAATGCAGTCAGTAGTCTACCTTGCTGTAGTAGTGCACAGCAAGCCCTTGAAGGCAGTAGACTCCAAATAGTCTACTGCCTACAAGGGCCTGCTGCAGCTGTGCCAGACTCTCACAAAGTAATCAATCCGAAGCATGAGTGTCTGGCACAACTGCAGCAGGCCCCCGCAGGCAGTAGACTCTTTGGAATCTACTGCCTACAAGGACTTGATGTGCATTACTATAGCAAGGTAGACTACTGGCTGCAATAAACCAACAACCTCCACGTCACTGCTGAGAACATCAGCTGAGCTGCGTTACTGAAACGACCTGCTCGTTAACTGCTGAGGCGGGTACTTTTCGATCTAAGTAACCATCAGCCAGGGTGGCACGGCCCTGAGTGACTACCCTGTCTCAGACGGCCCATGTGCCATGTCAGCTCAGATGTCTTTCTGTCAGATGTTCTCAGCAGCGCTGCTAGGTACATTGGAGTGGCTTAAAGACCCTTGGTAGACATGGGCAATGTCTAAATGCAAGTCCACCTTACCTCTAGCTGAAAACTGCTTGATCCAGGCCACTTGGACAAGCTGTTGCGCCGAATTGCTGGACCCAGGGTACTGGGGTAAGCTGTTGCACTAATTGCTGAAAGTATTGAGAGAAAGCAGCTTACATTTTTAAACATAACTAGCACCTGCGGAGATTACCATCTGGACTGACATATTCCATGGCTTGTCTGAGAAAGGAAGGTAATTCAGGGCTGTGCCACTCTGGCTCATGGTCACAAGTATAAGTCCTTTTCAGGTATGGGTGACCATGAGCCAGAGTGGCACGGCCCTGAGTTAAAAGCCTGGCTCAGACCCTTTCCATGGGAAACTGGATGGCATATACAGTGGTGTTGAGGGTAACATTGGTCTGACGATACGCTTGGAAAAACTTGTATTGTTCCACACAAACTCCAATGGTCAATAGGGTTGCTCTTACATGCAAGACACTAGCCTGTCTTGTTGTACCAGTACCCTTTCTGATCACTGTCAGAGTTCAATTTGGGCTTCTCAGTGATGATGCAGTTGCAGCATGCTGAGAAAATTGAAGCCTTAATCGTTTACCACATTGTGCCAATAGGTAGTACTACATAGCCATGCTGAGAACACCATCTGAACTGACATGGCAAATGGACTGTCTGAGACAGGATAGTCACTCAGGGCTGTGTCACTCTAGTTGATGGTCACTTAGATCTAAGAGTCTTTGTGCCTCTCCCCCCTCAGCAGCTAACGAGCAAGTCGTTTCAGTAACGCAGCTCAGCTGGTGTTCTCAACCGTGATGTGGTGGTCGTTGGTTTAATGCAGCCAGTAGTCTACCTTGCTGTAGTAGTGCACAGCAAGCCTGGATAGGCAGTAGATTCCAAAGAGTCTACTGCCTGCAAGGGCCTGCTCCAGTTGTGCCAGACACTCGAGCTTCTGATTAATGACATCATGTCTGGCACAAGTGCTGCTGCAGACCCTTGCAGGCAGTAGACTCTTCTGAGACTCTCAGAAGAGTAGACTCTTCAGTAGTCTACCTTGCTGTCGTTGTGCACAGCAAGCCGGAATAGGCAGTAGATTCCAAAGAGTCTACTGCCTGCAAGGGCCTGCTGCAGTTGTGCCAGACACTAGTGCTTCTGATGAATGACATCATGCCTGGCACAAGTGCTGCTGCAGACCCTTGAAGGCAGTAGACTCTTCTGAGACACTTTAGATTCTACTACCTACGATGACAAGTGGTCTGCACTACAACAGCAGACCACCAGTGCCACCAGAGCACTGCTGAGCTGAGTTGCTGTGCTGTGCCAGTCTGCCGTTGGGGAGGGGAGTGACACAAAGACTTTGAGGACTGTTCCCTGAATGGATTTATCTGTGTGACCATAAGTTAGAGTAGTTCTTCCCTGAGTGACCTGCCCATCTCAGAAGCTGACAGAGGTTGTGTAGGGCATTTCCTGCCCTATGCTGCCATGTGCCGTGTCGGCTCAGCTGATGATCTCAGCAGGGCTGCGCGGTACAACAGGGTTTGCAGTTGGGGGCCATCTTTGTGAACACAGAGATGGCCCCCATAGCTATTGGGGACCCTCTGGGCTGACACCCAGTTGGATCGCATAGCTGTTGTTGGCTGGCTGGCTTAACACCCAGTTGCCACATATTCCATCAAAGTATGTAGTGGGTCATTGAGTCTTCAATAGTAATTATTTAACTTGTCTAGCAATCCGTGGCATTACGGCATTTAGCTGCATTACAGTAGTAATGATTCAGTGTATCAACAGCATTGACATGATGATGAGATTAAGAAGCAATTTGCCCTTGGATGTGTCAGCAAAATGGTTAGCTCACTGAACCAAACATTTTACTGACACATTGGCTACAAGAGCTAACAGGGTATCCAACAAGTCGTATACCCTAGTCAAGCCGCTGTAGCCAATAGCCCCGCTGAGAACAACAGCTGAGCTACCCTGGTCACATAGAGCATGTGATGCTCTACGCAACCCTTGGTGTTGTTTGAGACAGGGTAGTCACTCAAGGAAGTGCCTCTCTGGCTCATGGTCACACAGATAAATACATTTCAGGGAACATGTCCTCAAAGTCTTTGAGTCACTCCCCTCCCCAACAGCAAACGAGCAGAGTGTCCGAGTTAGCAGCTCAGCAGTGCTCCTGTGGTTGTTGGTTCAATGCAGTCAGTAGTCTACCTTGCTGTAGTAGTGCACAGCAAGCCCTTGAAGGCAGTAGACTCCAAATAGTCTACTGCCTACAAGGGCCTGCTGCAGCTGTGCCAGACTCTCACAAAGTAATCAATCCGAAGCATGAGTGTCTGGCACAACTGCAGCAGGCCCCCGCAGGCAGTAGACTCTTTGGAATCTACTGCCTACAAGGACTTGATGTGCATTACTATAGCAAGGTAGACTACTGGCTGCAATAAACCAACAACCTCCACGTCACTGCTGAGAACATCAGCTGAGCTGCGTTACTGAAACGACCTGCTCGTTAACTGCTGAGGCGGGTACTTTTCGATCTAAGTAACCATCAGCCAGGGTGGCACGGCCCTGAGTGACTACCCTGTCTCAGACGGCCCATGTGCCATGTCAGCTCAGATGTCTTTCTGTCAGATGTTCTCAGCAGCGCTGCTAGGTACATTGGAGTGGCTTAAAGACCCTTGGTAGACATGGGCAATGTCTAAATGCAAGTCCACGTTACCTCTAGCTGAAAACTGCTTGATCCAGGCCACCTGGACAAGCTGTTGCGCCGAATTGCTGGACCCAGGGTACTGGGGTAAGCTGTTGCGCTAATTGCTGAAAGTATTGAGAGAAACCAGCTTACATTTTTAAACATAACTAGCACCTGCGGAGATTACCATCTGGACTGACATATTCCATGGCTTGTCTGAGAAAGGAAGGTAATTCAGGGCTGTGCCACTCTGGCTCATGGTCACAAGTATAAGTCCTTTTCAGGTATGGGTGACCATGAGCCAGAGTGGCACGGCCCTGAGTTAAAAGCCTGGCTCAGACCCTTTCCATGTGAGACTTGCATATACAGTGGTGTTGAGGGTAACATTGGTCTGACGATACGCTTGGAAAAACTTGTATTGTTCCACACAAACTCCAATGGTCAATAGGGTTGCTCTTACATGCAAGACACTAGCCTGTGTTGTTGTACCAGTACCCTTTCTGATCACTGTCAGAGTTCGATTCGGGCTTCTCAGTGATGATGCAGTTGCAGCATGCTGAGAAAATTGAAGCCTTAATCGTTTACCACATTGTGCCAATAGGTAGTACTACATAGCCATGCTGAGAACACCATCTGAACTGACATGGCAAATGGACTGTCTGAGACAGGATAGTCACTCAGGGCTGTGTCACTCTAGTTGATGGTCACTTAGATCTAAGAGTCTTTGTGCCTCTCCCCCCTCAGCAGCTAACGAGCGAGTCGTTTCAGTAACGCAGCTCAGCTGGTGTTCTCAACCGTGATGTGGTGGTCGTTGGTTTAATGCAGCCAGTAGTCTACCTTGCTGTAGTAGTGCACAGCAAGCCTGGATAGGCAGTAGATTCCAAAGAGTCTACTGCCTGCAAGGGCCTGCTCCAGTTGTGCCAGACACTCGAGCTTCTGATTAATGACATCATGTCTGGCACAAGTGCTGCTGCAGACCCTTGCAGGCAGTAGACTCTTCTGAGACTCTCAGAAGAGTAGACTCTTCAGTAGTCTACCTTGCTGTCGTTGTGCACAGCAAGCCGGAATAGGCAGTAGATTCCAAAGAGTCTACTGCCTGCAAGGGCCTGCTGCAGTTGTGCCAGACACTAGTGCTTCTGATGAATGACATCATGCCTGGCACAAGTGCTGCTGCAGACCCTTGAAGGCAGTAGACTCTTCTGAGACACTTTAGATTCTACTACCTACGATGACAAGTGGTCTGCACTACAACAGCAGACCACCAGTGCCACCAGAGCACTGCTGAGCTGAGTTGCTGTGCTGTGCCAGTCTGCCGTTGGGGAGGGGAGTGACACAAAGACTTTGAGGACTGTTCCCTGAATGGATTTATCTGTGTGACCATAAGTTAGAGTAGTTCTTCCCTGAGTGACCTGCCCATCTCAGAAGCTGACAGAGGTTGTATAGGGCATTTCCTGCCCTATGCTGCCATGTGCCGTGGCGGCTCAGCTGATGATCTCAGCAGGGCTGCGCGGTACAACAGGGTTTGCAGTTGGGGGCCATCTTTGTGAACACAGAGATGGCCCCCATAGCTATTGGGGACCCTCTGGGCTGACACCCAGTTGGATCGCATAGCTGTTGTTGGCTGGCTGGCTTAACACCCAGTTGCCACATATTCCATCAAAGTATGTAGTGGGTCATTGAGTCTTCAATAGTAATTATTTAACTTGTCTAGCAATCCGTGGCATTACGGCATTTAGCTGCATTACAGTAGTAATGATTCAGTGTATCAACAGCATTGACATGATGATGAGATTAAGAAGCAATTTGCCCTTGGATGTGTCAGCAAAATGGTTAGCTCACTGAACCAAACATTTTACTGACACATTGGCTACAAGAGCTAACAGGGTATCCAACAAGTCGTATACCCTAGTCAAGCCGCTGTAGCCAATAGCCCCGCTGAGAACAACAGCTGAGCTACCCTGGTCACATAGAGCATGTGATGCTCTACGCAACCCTTGGTGTTGTTTGAGACAGGGTAGTCACTCAAGGAAGTGCCTCTCTGGCTCATGGTCACACAGATAAATACATTTCAGGGAACATGTCCTCAAAGTCTTTGAGTCACTCCCCTCCCCAACAGCAAACGAGCAGAGTGTCCGAGTTAGCAGCTCAGCAGTGCTCCTGTGGTTGTTGGTTCAATGCAGTCAGTAGTCTACCTTGCTGTAGTAGTGCACAGCAAGCCCTTGAAGGCAGTAGACTCCAAATAGTCTACTGCCTACAAGGGCCTGCTGCAGCTGTGCCAGACTCTCACAAAGTAATCAATCCGAAGCATGAGTGTCTGGCACAACTGCAGCAGGCCCCCGCAGGCAGTAGACTCTTTGGAATCTACTGCCTACAAGGACTTGATGTGCATTACTATAGCAAGGTAGACTACTGGCTGCAATAAACCAACAACCTCCACGTCACTGCTGAGAACATCAGCTGAGCTGCGTTACTGAAACGACCTGCTCGTTAACTGCTGAGGCGGGTACTTTTCGATCTAAGTAACCATCAGCCAGGGTGGCACGGCCCTGAGTGACTACCCTGTCTCAGACGGCCCATGTGCCATGTCAGCTCAGATGTCTTTCTGTCAGATGTTCTCAGCAGCGCTGCTAGGTACATTGGAGTGGCTTAAAGACCCTTGGTAGACATGGGCAATGTCTAAATGCAAGTCCACCTTACCTCTAGCTGAAAACTGCTTGATCCAGGCCACTTGGACAAGCTGTTGCGCCGAATTGCTGGACCCAGGGTACTGGGGTAAGCTGTTGCACTAATTGCTGAAAGTATTGAGAGAAAGCAGCTTACATTTTTAAACATAACTAGCACCTGCGGAGATTACCATCTGGACTGACATATTCCATGGCTTGTCTGAGAAAGGAAGGTAATTCAGGGCTGTGCCACTCTGGCTCATGGTCACAAGTATAAGTCCTTTTCAGGTATGGGTGACCATGAGCCAGAGTGGCACGGCCCTGAGTTAAAAGCCTGGCTCAGACCCTTTCCATGGGAGACTGGATGGCATATACAGTGGTGTTGAGGGTAACATTGGTCTGACGATACGCTTGGAAAAACTTGTATTGTTCCACACAAACTCCAATGGTCAATAGGGTTGCTCTTACATGCAAGACACTAGCCTGTCTTGTTGTACCAGTACCCTTTCTGATCACTGTCAGAGTTCGATTCGGGCTTCTCAGTGATGATGCAGTTGCAGCATGCTGAGAAAATTGAAGCCTTAATCGTTTACCACATTGTGCCAATAGGTAGTACTACATAGCCATGCTGAGAACACCATCTGAACTGACATGGCAAATGGACTGTCTGAGACAGGATAGTCACTCAGGGCTGTGTCACTCTAGTTGATGGTCACTTAGATCTAAGAGTCTTTGTGCCTCTCCCCCCTCAGCAGCTAACGAGCGAGTCGTTTCAGTAACGCAGCTCAGCTGGTGTTCTCAACCGTGATGTGGTGGTCGTTGGTTTAATGCAGCCAGTAGTCTACCTTGCTGTAGTAGTGCACAGCAAGCCTGGATAGGCAGTAGATTCCAAAGAGTCTACTGCCTGCAAGGGCCTGTTCCAGTTGTGCCAGACACTCGAGCTTCTGATTAATGACATCATGTCTGGCACAAGTGCTGCTGCAGACCCTTGCAGGCAGTAGACTCTTCTGAGACTCTCAGAAGAGTAGACTCTTCAGTAGTCTACCTTGCTGTCGTTGTGCACAGCAAGCCGGAATAGGCAGTAGATTCCAAAGAGTCTACTGCCTGCAAGGGCCTGCTGCAGTTGTGCCAGACACTAGTGCTTCTGATGAATGACATCATGCCTGGCACAAGTGCTGCTGCAGACCCTTGAAGGCAGTAGACTCTTCTGAGACACTTTAGATTCTACTACCTACGATGACAAGTGGTCTGCACTACAACAGCAGACCACCAGTGCCACCAGAGCACTGCTGAGCTGAGTTGCTGTGCTGTGCCAGTCTGCCGTTGGGGAGGGGAGTGACACAAAGACTTTGAGGACTGTTCCCTGAATGGATTTATCTGTGTGACCATAAGTTAGAGTAGTTCTTCCCTGAGTGACCTGCCCATCTCAGAAGCTGACAGAGGTTGTGTAGGGCATTTCCTGCCCTATGCTGCCATGTGCCGTGTCGGCTCAGCTGATGATCTCAGCAGGGCTGCGCGGTACAACAGGGTTTGCAGTTGGGGGCCATCTTTGTGAACACAGAGATGGCCCCCATAGCTATTGGGGACCCTCTGGGCTGACACCCAGTTGGATCGCATAGCTGTTGTTGGCTGGCTGGCTTAACACCCAGTTGCCACATATTCCATCAAAGTATGTAGTGGGTCATTGAGTCTTCAGTAGTAATTATTTAACTTGTCTAGCAATCCGTGGCATTACGGCATTTAGCTGCATTACAGTAGTAATGATTCAGTGTATCAACAGCATTGACATGATGATGAGATTAAGAAGCAATTTGCCCTTGGATGTGTCAGCAAAATGGTTAGCTCACTGAACCAAACATTTTACTGACACATTGGCTACAAGAGCTAACAGGGTATCCAACAAGTCGTATACCCTAGTCAAGCCGCTGTAGCCAATAGCCCCGCTGAGAACAACAGCTGAGCTACCCTGGTCACATAGAGCATGTGATGCTCTACGCAACCCTTGGTGTTGTTTGAGACAGGGTAGTCACTCAAGGAAGTGCCTCTCTGGCTCATGGTCACACAGATAAATACATTTCAGGGAACATGTCCTCAAAGTCTTTGAGTCACTCCCCTCCCCAACAGCAAACGAGCAGAGTGTCCGAGTTAGCAGCTCAGCAGTGCTCCTGTGGTTGTTGGTTCAATGCAGTCAGTAGTCTACCTTGCTGTAGTAGTGCACAGCAAGCCCTTGAAGGCAGTAGACTCCAAATAGTCTACTGCCTACAAGGGCCTGCTGCAGCTGTGCCAGACTCTCACAAAGTAATCAATCCGAAGCATGAGTGTCTGGCACAACTGCAGCAGGCCCCCGCAGGCAGTAGACTCTTTGGAATCTACTGCCTACAAGGACTTGATGTGCATTACTATAGCAAGGTAGACTACTGGCTGCAATAAACCAACAACCTCCACGTCACTGCTGAGAACATCAGCTGAGCTGCGTTACTGAAACGACCTGCTCGTTAACTGCTGAGGCGGGTACTTTTCGATCTAAGTAACCATCAGCCAGGGTGGCACGGCCCTGAGTGACCACCCTGTCTCAGACGGCCCATGTGCCATGTCAGCTCAGATGTCTTTCTGTCAGATGTTCTCAGCAGCGCTGCTAGGTACATTGGAGTGGCTTAAAGACCCTTGGTAGACATGGGCAATGTCTAAATGCAAGTCCACCTTACCTCTAGCTGAAAACTGCTTGATCCAGGCCACTTGGACAAGCTGTTGCGCCGAATTGCTGGACCCAGGGTACTGGGGTAAGCTGTTGCACTAATTGCTGAAAGTATTGAGAGAAAGCAGCTTACATTTTTAAACATAACTAGCACCTGCGGAGATTACCATCTGGACTGACATATTCCATGGCTTGTCTGAGAAAGGAAGGTAATTCAGGGCTGTGCCACTCTGGCTCATGGTCACAAGTATAAGTCCTTTTCAGGTATGGGTGACCATGAGCCAGAGTGGCACGGCCCTGAGTTAAAAGCCTGGCTCAGACCCTTTCCATGGGAGACTGGATGGCATATACAGTGGTGTTGAGGGTAACATTGGTCTGACGATACGCTTGGAAAAACTTGTATTGTTCCACACAAACTCCAATGGTCAATAGGGTTGCTCTTACATGCAAGACACTAGCCTGTCTTGTTGTACCAGTACCCTTTCTGATCACTGTCAGAGTTCAATTTGGGCTTCTCAGTGATGATGCAGTTGCAGCATGCTGAGAAAATTGAAGCCTTAATCGTTTACCACATTGTGCCAATAGGTAGTACTACATAGCCATGCTGAGAACACCATCTGAACTGACATGGCAAATGGACTGTCTGAGACAGGATAGTCACTCAGGGCTGTGTCACTCTAGTTGATGGTCACTTAGATCTAAGAGTCTTTGTGCCTCTCCCCCCTCAGCAGCTAACGAGCGAGTCGTTTCAGTAACGCAGCTCAGCTGGTGTTCTCAACCGTGATGTGGTGGTCGTTGGTTTAATGCAGCCAGTAGTCTACCTTGCTGTAGTAGTGCACAGCAAGCCTGGATAGGCAGTAGATTCCAAAGAGTCTACTGCCTGCAAGGGCCTGCTCCAGTTGTGCCAGACACTCGAGCTTCTGATTAATGACATCATGTCTGGCACAAGTGCTGCTGCAGACCCTTGCAGGCAGTAGACTCTTCTGAGACTCTCAGAAGAGTAGACTCTTCAGTAGTCTACCTTGCTGTCGTTGTGCACAGCAAGCCGGAATAGGCAGTAGATTCCAAAGAGTCTACTGCCTGCAAGGGCCTGCTGCAGTTGTGCCAGACACTAGTGCTTCTGATGAATGACATCATGCCTGGCACAAGTGCTGCTGCAGACCCTTGAAGGCAGTAGACTCTTCTGAGACACTTTAGATTCTACTACCTACGATGACAAGTGGTCTGCACTACAACAGCAGACCACCAGTGCCACCAGAGCACTGCTGAGCTGAGTTGCTGTGCTGTGCCAGTCTGCCGTTGGGGAGGGGAGTGACACAAAGACTTTGAGGACTGTTCCCTGAATGGATTTATCTGTGTGACCATAAGTTAGAGTAGTTCTTCCCTGAGTGACCTGCCCATCTCAGAAGCTGACAGAGGTTGTGTAGGGCATTTCCTGCCCTATGCTGCCATGTGCCGTGTCGGCTCAGCTGATGATCTCAGCAGGGCTGCGCGGTACAACAGGGTTTGCAGTTGGGGGCCATCTTTGTGAACACAGAGATGGCCCCCATAGCTATTGGGGACCCTCTGGGCTGACACCCAGTTGGATCGCATAGCTGTTGTTGGCTGGCTGGCTTAACACCCAGTTGCCACATATTCCATCAAAGTATGTAGTGGGTCATTGAGTCTTCAATAGTAATTATTTAACTTGTCTAGCAATCCGTGGCATTACGGCATTTAGCTGCATTACAGTAGTAATGATTCAGTGTATCAACAGCATTGACATGATGATGAGATTAAGAAGCAATTTGCCCTTGGATGTGTCAGCAAAATGGTTAGCTCACTGAACCAAACATTTTACTGACACATTGGCTACAAGAGCTAACAGGGTATCCAACAAGTCGTATACCCTAGTCAAGCCGCTGTAGCCAATAGCCCCGCTGAGAACAACAGCTGAGCTACCCTGGTCACATAGAGCATGTGATGCTCTACGCAACCCTTGGTGTTGTTTGAGACAGGGTAGTCACTCAAGGAAGTGCCTCTCTGGCTCATGGTCACACAGATAAATACATTTCAGGGAACATGTCCTCAAAGTCTTTGAGTCACTCCCCTCCCCAACAGCAAACGAGCAGAGTGTCCGAGTTAGCAGCTCAGCAGTGCTCCTGTGGTTGTTGGTTCAATGCAGTCAGTAGTCTACCTTGCTGTAGTAGTGCACAGCAAGCCCTTGAAGGCAGTAGACTCCAAATAGTCTACTGCCTACAAGGGCCTGCTGCAGCTGTGCCAGACTCTCACAAAGTAATCAATCCGAAGCATGAGTGTCTGGCACAACTGCAGCAGGCCCCCGCAGGCAGTAGACTCTTTGGAATCTACTGCCTACAAGGACTTGATGTGCATTACTATAGCAAGGTAGACTACTGGCTGCAATAAACCAACAACCTCCACGTCACTGCTGAGAACATCAGCTGAGCTGCGTTACTGAAACGACCTGCTCGTTAACTGCTGAGGCGGGTACTTTTCGATCTAAGTAACCATCAGCCAGGGTGGCACGGCCCTGAGTGACTACCCTGTCTCAGACGGCCCATGTGCCATGTCAGCTCAGATGTCTTTCTGTCAGATGTTCTCAGCAGCGCTGCTAGGTACATTGGAGTGGCTTAAAGACCCTTGGTAGACATGGGCAATGTCTAAATGCAAGTCCACGTTACCTCTAGCTGAAAACTGCTTGATCCAGGCCACCTGGACAAGCTGTTGCGCCGAATTGCTGGACCCAGGGTACTGGGGTAAGCTGTTGCGCTAATTGCTGAAAGTATTGAGAGAAACCAGCTTACATTTTTAAACATAACTAGCACCTGCGGAGATTACCATCTGGACTGACATATTCCATGGCTTGTCTGAGAAAGGAAGGTAATTCAGGGCTGTGCCACTCTGGCTCATGGTCACAAGTATAAGTCCTTTTCAGGTATGGGTGACCATGAGCCAGAGTGGCACGGCCCTGAGTTAAAAGCCTGGCTCAGAGTCTTTCCATGTGAGACTTGCATATACAGTGGTGTTGAGGGTAACATTGGTCTGACGATACGCTTGGAAAAACTTGTATTGTTCCACACAAACTCCAATGGTCAATAGGGTTGCTCTTACATGCAAGACACTAGCCTGTGTTGTTGTACCAGTACCCTTTCTGATCACTGTCAGAGTTCGATTCGGGCTTCTCAGTGATGATGCAGTTGCAGCATGCTGAGAAAATTGAAGCCTTAATCGTTTACCACATTGTGCCAATAGGTAGTACTACATAGCCATGCTGAGAACACCATCTGAACTGACATGGCAAATGGACTGTCTGAGACAGGATAGTCACTCAGGGCTGTGTCACTCTAGTTGATGGTCACTTAGATCTAAGAGTCTTTGTGCCTCTCCCCCCTCAGCAGCTAACGAGCGAGTCGTTTCAGTAACGCAGCTCAGCTGGTGTTCTCAACCGTGATGTGGTGGTCGTTGGTTTAATGCAGCCAGTAGTCTACCTTGCTGTAGTAGTGCACAGCAAGCCTGGATAGGCAGTAGATTCCAAAGAGTCTACTGCCTGCAAGGGCCTGCTCCAGTTGTGCCAGACACTCGAGCTTCTGATTAATGACATCATGTCTGGCACAAGTGCTGCTGCAGACCCTTGCAGGCAGTAGACTCTTCTGAGACTCTCAGAAGAGTAGACTCTTCAGTAGTCTACCTTGCTGTCGTTGTGCACAGCAAGCCTGGATAGGCAGTAGATTCCAAAGAGTCTACTGCCTGCAAGGGCCTGCTCCAGTTGTGCCAGACACTCGAGCTTCTGATTAATGACATCATGTCTGGCACAAGTGCTGCTGCAGACCCTTGCAGGCAGTAGACTCTTCTGAGACTCTCAGAAGAGTAGACTCTTCAGTAGTCTACCTTGCTGTCGTTGTGCACAGCAAGCCGGAATAGGCAGTAGATTCCAAAGAGTCTACTGCCTGCAAGGGCCTGCTGCAGTTGTGCCAGACACTAGTGCTTCTGATGAATGACATCATGCCTGGCACAAGTGCTGCTGCAGACCCTTGAAGGCAGTAGACTCTTCTGAGACACTTTAGATTCTACTACCTACGATGACAAGTGGTCTGCACTACAACAGCAGACCACCAGTGCCACCAGAGCACTGCTGAGCTGAGTTGCTGTGCTGTGCCAGTCTGCCGTTGGGGAGGGGAGTGACACAAAGACTTTGAGGACTGTTCCCTGAATGGATTTATCTGTGTGACCATAAGTTAGAGTAGTTCTTCCCTGAGTGACCTGCCCATCTCAGAAGCTGACAGAGGTTGTGTAGGGCATTTCCTGCCCTATGCTGCCATGTGCCGTGTCGGCTCAGCTGATGATCTCAGCAGGGCTGCGCGGTACAACAGGGTTTGCAGTTGGGGGCCATCTTTGTGAACACAGAGATGGCCCCCATAGCTATTGGGGACCCTCTGGGCTGACACCCAGTTGGATCGCATAGCTGTTGTTGGCTGGCTGGCTTAACACCCAGTTGCCACATATTCCATCAAAGTATGTAGTGGGTCATTGAGTCTTCAGTAGTAATTATTTAACTTGTCTAGCAATCCGTGGCATTACGGCATTTAGCTGCATTACAGTAGTAATGATTCAGTGTATCAACAGCATTGACATGATGATGAGATTAAGAAGCAATTTGCCCTTGGATGTGTCAGCAAAATGGTTAGCTCACTGAACCAAACATTTTACTGACACATTGGCTACAAGAGCTAACAGGGTATCCAACAAGTCGTATACCCTAGTCAAGCCGCTGTAGCCAATAGCCCCGCTGAGAACAACAGCTGAGCTACCCTGGTCACATAGAGCATGTGATGCTCTACGCAACCCTTGGTGTTGTTTGAGACAGGGTAGTCACTCAAGGAAGTGCCTCTCTGGCTCATGGTCACACAGATAAATACATTTCAGGGAACATGTCCTCAAAGTCTTTGAGTCACTCCCCTCCCCAACAGCAAACGAGCAGAGTGTCCGAGTTAGCAGCTCAGCAGTGCTCCTGTGGTTGTTGGTTCAATGCAGTCAGTAGTCTACCTTGCTGTAGTAGTGCACAGCAAGCCCTTGAAGGCAGTAGACTCCAAATAGTCTACTGCCTACAAGGGCCTGCTGCAGCTGTGCCAGACTCTCACAAAGTAATCAATCCGAAGCATGAGTGTCTGGCACAACTGCAGCAGGCCCCCGCAGGCAGTAGACTCTTTGGAATCTACTGCCTACAAGGACTTGATGTGCATTACTATAGCAAGGTAGACTACTGGCTGCAATAAACCAACAACCTCCACGTCACTGCTGAGAACATCAGCTGAGCTGCGTTACTGAAACGACCTGCTCGTTAACTGCTGAGGCGGGTACTTTTCGATCTAAGTAACCATCAGCCAGGGTGGCACGGCCCTGAGTGACTACCCTGTCTCAGACGGCCCATGTGCCATGTCAGCTCAGATGTCTTTCTGTCAGATGTTCTCAGCAGCGCTGCTAGGTACATTGGAGTGGCTTAAAGACCCTTGGTAGACATGGGCAATGTCTAAATGCAAGTCCACCTTACCTCTAGCTGAAAACTGCTTGATCCAGGCCACTTGGACAAGCTGTTGCGCCGAATTGCTGGACCCAGGGTACTGGGGTAAGCTGTTGCACTAATTGCTGAAAGTATTGAGAGAAAGCAGCTTACATTTTTAAACATAACTAGCACCTGCGGAGATTACCATCTGGACTGACATATTCCATGGCTTGTCTGAGAAAGGAAGGTAATTCAGGGCTGTGCCACTCTGGCTCATGGTCACAAGTATAAGTCCTTTTCAGGTATGGGTGACCATGAGCCAGAGTGGCACGGCCCTGAGTTAAAAGCCTGGCTCAGACCCTTTCCATGGGAAACTGGATGGCATATACAGTGGTGTTGAGGGTAACATTGGTCTGACGATACGCTTGGAAAAACTTGTATTGTTCCACACAAACTCCAATGGTCAATAGGGTTGCTCTTACATGCAAGACACTAGCCTGTCTTGTTGTACCAGTACCCTTTCTGATCACTGTCAGAGTTCAATTTGGGCTTCTCAGTGATGATGCAGTTGCAGCATGCTGAGAAAATTGAAGCCTTAATCGTTTACCACATTGTGCCAATAGGTAGTACTACATAGCCATGCTGAGAACACCATCTGAACTGACATGGCAAATGGACTGTCTGAGACAGGATAGTCACTCAGGGCTGTGTCACTCTAGTTGATGGTCACTTAGATCTAAGAGTCTTTGTGCCTCTCCCCCCTCAGCAGCTAACGAGCAAGTCGTTTCAGTAACGCAGCTCAGCTGGTGTTCTCAACCGTGATGTGGTGGTCGTTGGTTTAATGCAGCCAGTAGTCTACCTTGCTGTAGTAGTGCACAGCAAGCCTGGATAGGCAGTAGATTCCAAAGAGTCTACTGCCTGCAAGGGCCTGCTCCAGTTGTGCCAGACACTCGAGCTTCTGATTAATGACATCATGTCTGGCACAAGTGCTGCTGCAGACCCTTGCAGGCAGTAGACTCTTCTGAGACTCTCAGAAGAGTAGACTCTTCAGTAGTCTACCTTGCTGTCGTTGTGCACAGCAAGCCGGAATAGGCAGTAGATTCCAAAGAGTCTACTGCCTGCAAGGGCCTGCTGCAGTTGTGCCAGACACTAGTGCTTCTGATGAATGACATCATGCCTGGCACAAGTGCTGCTGCAGACCCTTGAAGGCAGTAGACTCTTCTGAGACACTTTAGATTCTACTACCTACGATGACAAGTGGTCTGCACTACAACAGCAGACCACCAGTGCCACCAGAGCACTGCTGAGCTGAGTTGCTGTGCTGTGCCAGTCTGCCGTTGGGGAGGGGAGTGACACAAAGACTTTGAGGACTGTTCCCTGAATGGATTTATCTGTGTGACCATAAGTTAGAGTAGTTCTTCCCTGAGTGACCTGCCCATCTCAGAAGCTGACAGAGGTTGTGTAGGGCATTTCCTGCCCTATGCTGCCATGTGCCGTGTCGGCTCAGCTGATGATCTCAGCAGGGCTGCGCGGTACAACAGGGTTTGCAGTTGGGGGCCATCTTTGTGAACACAGAGATGGCCCCCATAGCTATTGGGGACCCTCTGGGCTGACACCCAGTTGGATCGCATAGCTGTTGTTGGCTGGCTGGCTTAACACCCAGTTGCCACATATTCCATCAAAGTATGTAGTGGGTCATTGAGTCTTCAATAGTAATTATTTAACTTGTCTAGCAATCCGTGGCATTACGGCATTTAGCTGCATTACAGTAGTAATGATTCAGTGTATCAACAGCATTGACATGATGATGAGATTAAGAAGCAATTTGCCCTTGGATGTGTCAGCAAAATGGTTAGCTCACTGAACCAAACATTTTACTGACACATTGGCTACAAGAGCTAACAGGGTATCCAACAAGTCGTATACCCTAGTCAAGCCGCTGTAGCCAATAGCCCCGCTGAGAACAACAGCTGAGCTACCCTGGTCACATAGAGCATGTGATGCTCTACGCAACCCTTGGTGTTGTTTGAGACAGGGTAGTCACTCAAGGAAGTGCCTCTCTGGCTCATGGTCACACAGATAAATACATTTCAGGGAACATGTCCTCAAAGTCTTTGAGTCACTCCCCTCCCCAACAGCAAACGAGCAGAGTGTCCGAGTTAGCAGCTCAGCAGTGCTCCTGTGGTTGTTGGTTCAATGCAGTCAGTAGTCTACCTTGCTGTAGTAGTGCACAGCAAGCCCTTGAAGGCAGTAGACTCCAAATAGTCTACTGCCTACAAGGGCCTGCTGCAGCTGTGCCAGACTCTCACAAAGTAATCAATCCGAAGCATGAGTGTCTGGCACAACTGCAGCAGGCCCCCGCAGGCAGTAGACTCTTTGGAATCTACTGCCTACAAGGACTTGATGTGCATTACTATAGCAAGGTAGACTACTGGCTGCAATAAACCAACAACCTCCACGTCACTGCTGAGAACATCAGCTGAGCTGCGTTACTGAAACGACCTGCTCGTTAACTGCTGAGGCGGGTACTTTTCGATCTAAGTAACCATCAGCCAGGGTGGCACGGCCCTGAGTGACTACCCTGTCTCAGACGGCCCATGTGCCATGTCAGCTCAGATGTCTTTCTGTCAGATGTTCTCAGCAGCGCTGCTAGGTACATTGGAGTGGCTTAAAGACCCTTGGTAGACATGGGCAATGTCTAAATGCAAGTCCACGTTACCTCTAGCTGAAAACTGCTTGATCCAGGCCACCTGGACAAGCTGTTGCGCCGAATTGCTGGACCCAGGGTACTGGGGTAAGCTGTTGCGCTAATTGCTGAAAGTATTGAGAGAAACCAGCTTACATTTTTAAACATAACTAGCACCTGCGGAGATTACCATCTGGACTGACATATTCCATGGCTTGTCTGAGAAAGGAAGGTAATTCAGGGCTGTGCCACTCTGGCTCATGGTCACAAGTATAAGTCCTTTTCAGGTATGGGTGACCATGAGCCAGAGTGGCACGGCCCTGAGTTAAAAGCCTGGCTCAGACCCTTTCCATGTGAGACTTGCATATACAGTGGTGTTGAGGGTAACATTGGTCTGACGATACGCTTGGAAAAACTTGTATTGTTCCACACAAACTCCAATGGTCAATAGGGTTGCTCTTACATGCAAGACACTAGCCTGTGTTGTTGTACCAGTACCCTTTCTGATCACTGTCAGAGTTCGATTCGGGCTTCTCAGTGATGATGCAGTTGCAGCATGCTGAGAAAATTGAAGCCTTAATCGTTTACCACATTGTGCCAATAGGTAGTACTACATAGCCATGCTGAGAACACCATCTGAACTGACATGGCAAATGGACTGTCTGAGACAGGATAGTCACTCAGGGCTGTGTCACTCTAGTTGATGGTCACTTAGATCTAAGAGTCTTTGTGCCTCTCCCCCCTCAGCAGCTAACGAGCGAGTCGTTTCAGTAACGCAGCTCAGCTGGTGTTCTCAACCGTGATGTGGTGGTCGTTGGTTTAATGCAGCCAGTAGTCTACCTTGCTGTAGTAGTGCACAGCAAGCCTGGATAGGCAGTAGATTCCAAAGAGTCTACTGCCTGCAAGGGCCTGCTCCAGTTGTGCCAGACACTCGAGCTTCTGATTAATGACATCATGTCTGGCACAAGTGCTGCTGCAGACCCTTGCAGGCAGTAGACTCTTCTGAGACTCTCAGAAGAGTAGACTCTTCAGTAGTCTACCTTGCTGTCGTTGTGCACAGCAAGCCGGAATAGGCAGTAGATTCCAAAGAGTCTACTGCCTGCAAGGGCCTGCTGCAGTTGTGCCAGACACTAGTGCTTCTGATGAATGACATCATGCCTGGCACAAGTGCTGCTGCAGACCCTTGAAGGCAGTAGACTCTTCTGAGACACTTTAGATTCTACTACCTACGATGACAAGTGGTCTGCACTACAACAGCAGACCACCAGTGCCACCAGAGCACTGCTGAGCTGAGTTGCTGTGCTGTGCCAGTCTGCCGTTGGGGAGGGGAGTGACACAAAGACTTTGAGGACTGTTCCCTGAATGGATTTATCTGTGTGACCATAAGTTAGAGTAGTTCTTCCCTGAGTGACCTGCCCATCTCAGAAGCTGACAGAGGTTGTATAGGGCATTTCCTGCCCTATGCTGCCATGTGCCGTGGCGGCTCAGCTGATGATCTCAGCAGGGCTGCGCGGTACAACAGGGTTTGCAGTTGGGGGCCATCTTTGTGAACACAGAGATGGCCCCCATAGCTATTGGGGACCCTCTGGGCTGACACCCAGTTGGATCGCATAGCTGTTGTTGGCTGGCTGGCTTAACACCCAGTTGCCACATATTCCATCAAAGTATGTAGTGGGTCATTGAGTCTTCAATAGTAATTATTTAACTTGTCTAGCAATCCGTGGCATTACGGCATTTAGCTGCATTACAGTAGTAATGATTCAGTGTATCAACAGCATTGACATGATGATGAGATTAAGAAGCAATTTGCCCTTGGATGTGTCAGCAAAATGGTTAGCTCACTGAACCAAACATTTTACTGACACATTGGCTACAAGAGCTAACAGGGTATCCAACAAGTCGTATACCCTAGTCAAGCCGCTGTAGCCAATAGCCCCGCTGAGAACAACAGCTGAGCTACCCTGGTCACATAGAGCATGTGATGCTCTACGCAACCCTTGGTGTTGTTTGAGACAGGGTAGTCACTCAAGGAAGTGCCTCTCTGGCTCATGGTCACACAGATAAATACATTTCAGGGAACATGTCCTCAAAGTCTTTGAGTCACTCCCCTCCCCAACAGCAAACGAGCAGAGTGTCCGAGTTAGCAGCTCAGCAGTGCTCCTGTGGTTGTTGGTTCAATGCAGTCAGTAGTCTACCTTGCTGTAGTAGTGCACAGCAAGCCCTTGAAGGCAGTAGACTCCAAATAGTCTACTGCCTACAAGGGCCTGCTGCAGCTGTGCCAGACTCTCACAAAGTAATCAATCCGAAGCATGAGTGTCTGGCACAACTGCAGCAGGCCCCCGCAGGCAGTAGACTCTTTGGAATCTACTGCCTACAAGGACTTGATGTGCATTACTATAGCAAGGTAGACTACTGGCTGCAATAAACCAACAACCTCCACGTCACTGCTGAGAACATCAGCTGAGCTGCGTTACTGAAACGACCTGCTCGTTAACTGCTGAGGCGGGTACTTTTCGATCTAAGTAACCATCAGCCAGGGTGGCACGGCCCTGAGTGACTACCCTGTCTCAGACGGCCCATGTGCCATGTCAGCTCAGATGTCTTTCTGTCAGATGTTCTCAGCAGCGCTGCTAGGTACATTGGAGTGGCTTAAAGACCCTTGGTAGACATGGGCAATGTCTAAATGCAAGTCCACCTTACCTCTAGCTGAAAACTGCTTGATCCAGGCCACTTGGACAAGCTGTTGCGCCGAATTGCTGGACCCAGGGTACTGGGGTAAGCTGTTGCACTAATTGCTGAAAGTATTGAGAGAAAGCAGCTTACATTTTTAAACATAACTAGCACCTGCGGAGATTACCATCTGGACTGACATATTCCATGGCTTGTCTGAGAAAGGAAGGTAATTCAGGGCTGTGCCACTCTGGCTCATGGTCACAAGTATAAGTCCTTTTCAGGTATGGGTGACCATGAGCCAGAGTGGCACGGCCCTGAGTTAAAAGCCTGGCTCAGACCCTTTCCATGGGAGACTGGATGGCATATACAGTGGTGTTGAGGGTAACATTGGTCTGACGATACGCTTGGAAAAACTTGTATTGTTCCACACAAACTCCAATGGTCAATAGGGTTGCTCTTACATGCAAGACACTAGCCTGTCTTGTTGTACCAGTACCCTTTCTGATCACTGTCAGAGTTCGATTCGGGCTTCTCAGTGATGATGCAGTTGCAGCATGCTGAGAAAATTGAAGCCTTAATCGTTTACCACATTGTGCCAATAGGTAGTACTACATAGCCATGCTGAGAACACCATCTGAACTGACATGGCAAATGGACTGTCTGAGACAGGATAGTCACTCAGGGCTGTGTCACTCTAGTTGATGGTCACTTAGATCTAAGAGTCTTTGTGCCTCTCCCCCCTCAGCAGCTAACGAGCGAGTCGTTTCAGTAACGCAGCTCAGCTGGTGTTCTCAACCGTGATGTGGTGGTCGTTGGTTTAATGCAGCCAGTAGTCTACCTTGCTGTAGTAGTGCACAGCAAGCCTGGATAGGCAGTAGATTCCAAAGAGTCTACTGCCTGCAAGGGCCTGTTCCAGTTGTGCCAGACACTCGAGCTTCTGATTAATGACATCATGTCTGGCACAAGTGCTGCTGCAGACCCTTGCAGGCAGTAGACTCTTCTGAGACTCTCAGAAGAGTAGACTCTTCAGTAGTCTACCTTGCTGTCGTTGTGCACAGCAAGCCGGAATAGGCAGTAGATTCCAAAGAGTCTACTGCCTGCAAGGGCCTGCTGCAGTTGTGCCAGACACTAGTGCTTCTGATGAATGACATCATGCCTGGCACAAGTGCTGCTGCAGACCCTTGAAGGCAGTAGACTCTTCTGAGACACTTTAGATTCTACTACCTACGATGACAAGTGGTCTGCACTACAACAGCAGACCACCAGTGCCACCAGAGCACTGCTGAGCTGAGTTGCTGTGCTGTGCCAGTCTGCCGTTGGGGAGGGGAGTGACACAAAGACTTTGAGGACTGTTCCCTGAATGGATTTATCTGTGTGACCATAAGTTAGAGTAGTTCTTCCCTGAGTGACCTGCCCATCTCAGAAGCTGACAGAGGTTGTGTAGGGCATTTCCTGCCCTATGCTGCCATGTGCCGTGTCGGCTCAGCTGATGATCTCAGCAGGGCTGCGCGGTACAACAGGGTTTGCAGTTGGGGGCCATCTTTGTGAACACAGAGATGGCCCCCATAGCTATTGGGGACCCTCTGGGCTGACACCCAGTTGGATCGCATAGCTGTTGTTGGCTGGCTGGCTTAACACCCAGTTGCCACATATTCCATCAAAGTATGTAGTGGGTCATTGAGTCTTCAATAGTAATTATTTAACTTGTCTAGCAATCCGTGGCATTACGGCATTTAGCTGCATTACAGTAGTAATGATTCAGTGTATCAACAGCATTGACATGATGATGAGATTAAGAAGCAATTTGCCCTTGGATGTGTCAGCAAAATGGTTAGCTCACTGAACCAAACATTTTACTGACACATTGGCTACAAGAGCTAACAGGGTATCCAACAAGTCGTATACCCTAGTCAAGCCGCTGTAGCCAATAGCCCCGCTGAGAACAACAGCTGAGCTACCCTGGTCACATAGAGCATGTGATGCTCTACGCAACCCTTGGTGTTGTTTGAGACAGGGTAGTCACTCAAGGAAGTGCCTCTCTGGCTCATGGTCACACAGATAAATACATTTCAGGGAACATGTCCTCAAAGTCTTTGAGTCACTCCCCTCCCCAACAGCAAACGAGCAGAGTGTCCGAGTTAGCAGCTCAGCAGTGCTCCTGTGGTTGTTGGTTCAATGCAGTCAGTAGTCTACCTTGCTGTAGTAGTGCACAGCAAGCCCTTGAAGGCAGTAGACTCCAAATAGTCTACTGCCTACAAGGGCCTGCTGCAGCTGTGCCAGACTCTCACAAAGTAATCAATCCGAAGCATGAGTGTCTGGCACAACTGCAGCAGGCCCCCGCAGGCAGTAGACTCTTTGGAATCTACTGCCTACAAGGACTTGATGTGCATTACTATAGCAAGGTAGACTACTGGCTGCAATAAACCAACAACCTCCACGTCACTGCTGAGAACATCAGCTGAGCTGCGTTACTGAAACGACCTGCTCGTTAACTGCTGAGGCGGGTACTTTTCGATCTAAGTAACCATCAGTCAGGGTGGCACGGCCCTGAGTGACTACCCTGTCTCAGACGGCCCATGTGCCATGTCAGCTCAGATGTCTTTCTGTCAGATGTTCTCAGCAGCGCTGCTAGGTACATTGGAGTGGCTTAAAGACCCTTGGTAGACATGGGCAATGTCTAAATGCAAGTCCACCTTACCTCTAGCTGAAAACTGCTTGATCCAGGCCACTTGGACAAGCTGTTGCGCCGAATTGCTGGACCCAGGGTACTGGGGTAAGCTGTTGCACTAATTGCTGAAAGTATTGAGAGAAAGCAGCTTACATTTTTAAACATAACTAGCACCTGCGGAGATTACCATCTGGACTGACATATTCCATGGCTTGTCTGAGAAAGGAAGGTAATTCAGGGCTGTGCCACTCTGGCTCATGGTCACAAGTATAAGTCCTTTTCAGGTATGGGTGACCATGAGCCAGAGTGGCACGGCCCTGAGTTAAAAGCCTGGCTCAGACCCTTTCCATGGGAGACTGGATGGCATATACAGTGGTGTTGAGGGTAACATTGGTCTGACGATACGCTTGGAAAAACTTGTATTGTTCCACACAAACTCCAATGGTCAATAGGATTGCTCTTACATGCAAGACACTAGCCTGTCTTGTTGTACCAGTACCCTTTCTGATCACTGTCAGAGTTCAATTTGGGCTTCTCAGTGATGATGCAGTTGCAGCATGCTGAGAAAATTGAAGCCTTAATCGTTTACCACATTGTGCCAATAGGTAGTACTACATAGCCATGCTGAGAACACCATCTGAACTGACATGGCAAATGGACTGTCTGAGACAGGATAGTCACTCAGGGCTGTGTCACTCTAGTTGATGGTCACTTAGATCTAAGAGTCTTTGTGCCTCTCCCCCCTCAGCAGCTAACGAGCGAGTCGTTTCAGTAACGCAGCTCAGCTGGTGTTCTCAACCGTGATGTGGTGGTCGTTGGTTTAATGCAGCCAGTAGTCTACCTTGCTGTAGTAGTGCACAGCAAGCCTGGATAGGCAGTAGATTCCAAAGAGTCTACTGCCTGCAAGGGCCTGCTCCAGTTGTGCCAGACACTCGAGCTTCTGATTAATGACATCATGTCTGGCACAAGTGCTGCTGCAGACCCTTGCAGGCAGTAGACTCTTCTGAGACTCTCAGAAGAGTAGACTCTTCAGTAGTCTACCTTGCTGTCGTTGTGCACAGCAAGCCGGAATAGGCAGTAGATTCCAAAGAGTCTACTGCCTGCAAGGGCCTGCTGCAGTTGTGCCAGACACTAGTGCTTCTGATGAATGACATCATGCCTGGCACAAGTGCTGCTGCAGACCCTTGAAGGCAGTAGACTCTTCTGAGACACTTTAGATTCTACTACCTACGATGACAAGTGGTCTGCACTACAACAGCAGACCACCAGTGCCACCAGAGCACTGCTGAGCTGAGTTGCTGTGCTGTGCCAGTCTGCCGTTGGGGAGGGGAGTGACACAAAGACTTTGAGGACTGTTCCCTGAATGGATTTATCTGTGTGACCATAAGTTAGAGTAGTTCTTCCCTGAGTGACCTGCCCATCTCAGAAGCTGACAGAGGTTGTGTAGGGCATTTCCTGCCCTATGCTGCCATGTGCCGTGTCGGCTCAGCTGATGATCTCAGCAGGGCTGCGCGGTACAACAGGGTTTGCAGTTGGGGGCCATCTTTGTGAACACAGAGATGGCCCCCATAGCTATTGGGGACCCTCTGGGCTGACACCCAGTTGGATCGCATAGCTGTTGTTGGCTGGCTGGCTTAACACCCAGTTGCCACATATTCCATCAAAGTATGTAGTGGGTCATTGAGTCTTCAATAGTAATTATTTAACTTGTCTAGCAATCCGTGGCATTACGGCATTTAGCTGCATTACAGTAGTAATGATTCAGTGTATCAACAGCATTGACATGATGATGAGATTAAGAAGCAATTTGCCCTTGGATGTGTCAGCAAAATGGTTAGCTCACTGAACCAAACATTTTACTGACACATTGGCTACAAGAGCTAACAGGGTATCCAACAAGTCGTATACCCTAGTCAAGCCGCTGTAGCCAATAGCCCCGCTGAGAACAACAGCTGAGCTACCCTGGTCACATAGAGCATGTGATGCTCTACGCAACCCTTGGTGTTGTTTGAGACAGGGTAGTCACTCAAGGAAGTGCCTCTCTGGCTCATGGTCACACAGATAAATACATTTCAGGGAACATGTCCTCAAAGTCTTTGAGTCACTCCCCTCCCCAACAGCAAACGAGCAGAGTGTCCGAGTTAGCAGCTCAGCAGTGCTCCTGTGGTTGTTGGTTCAATGCAGTCAGTAGTCTACCTTGCTGTAGTAGTGCACAGCAAGCCCTTGAAGGCAGTAGACTCCAAATAGTCTACTGCCTACAAGGGCCTGCTGCAGCTGTGCCAGACTCTCACAAAGTAATCAATCCGAAGCATGAGTGTCTGGCACAACTGCAGCAGGCCCCCGCAGGCAGTAGACTCTTTGGAATCTACTGCCTACAAGGACTTGATGTGCATTACTATAGCAAGGTAGACTACTGGCTGCAATAAACCAACAACCTCCACGTCACTGCTGAGAACATCAGCTGAGCTGCGTTACTGAAACGACCTGCTCGTTAACTGCTGAGGCGGGTACTTTTCGATCTAAGTAACCATCAGCCAGGGTGGCACGGCCCTGAGTGACTACCCTGTCTCAGACGGCCCATGTGCCATGTCAGCTCAGATGTCTTTCTGTCAGATGTTCTCAGCAGCGCTGCTAGGTACATTGGAGTGGCTTAAAGACCCTTGGTAGACATGGGCAATGTCTAAATGCAAGTCCACCTTACCTCTAGCTGAAAACTGCTTGATCCAGGCCACTTGGACAAGCTGTTGCGCCGAATTGCTGGACCCAGGGTACTGGGGTAAGCTGTTGCGCTAATTGCTGAAAGTATTGAGAGAAAGCAGCTTACATTTTTAAACATAACTAGCACCTGCGGAGATTACCATCTGGACTGACATATTCCATGGCTTGTCTGAGAAAGGAAGGTAATTCAGGGCTGTGCCACTCTGGCTCATGGTCACAAGTATAAGTCCTTTTCAGGTATGGGTGACCATGAGCCAGAGTGGCACGGCCCTGAGTTAAAAGCCTGGCTCAGACCCTTTCCATGGGAGACTGGATGGCATATACAGTGGTGTTGAGGGTAACATTGGTCTGACGATACGCTTGGAAAAACTTGTATTGTTCCACACAAACTCCAATGGTCAATAGGGTTGCTCTTACATGCAAGACACTAGCCTGTCTTGTTGTACCAGTACCCTTTCTGATCACTGTCAGAGTTCAATTTGGGCTTCTCAGTGATGATGCAGTTGCAGCATGCTGAGAAAATTGAAGCCTTAATCGTTTACCACATTGTGCCAATAGGTAGTACTACATAGCCATGCTGAGAACACCATCTGAACTGACATGGCAAATGGACTGTCTGAGACAGGATAGTCACTCAGGGCTGTGTCACTCTAGTTGATGGTCACTTAGATCTAAGAGTCTTTGTGCCTCTCCCCCCTCAGCAGCTAACGAGCGAGTCGTTTCAGTAACGCAGCTCAGCTGGTGTTCTCAACCGTGATGTGGTGGTCGTTGGTTTAATGCAGCCAGTAGTCTACCTTGCTGTAGTAGTGCACAGCAAGCCTGGATAGGCAGTAGATTCCAAAGAGTCTACTGCCTGCAAGGGCCTGCTCCAGTTGTGCCAGACACTCGAGCTTCTGATTAATGACATCATGTCTGGCACAAGTGCTGCTGCAGACCCTTGCAGGCAGTAGACTCTTCTGAGACTCTCAGAAGAGTAGACTCTTCAGTAGTCTACCTTGCTGTCGTTGTGCACAGCAAGCCGGAATAGGCAGTAGATTCCAAAGAGTCTACTGCCTGCAAGGGCCTGCTGCAGTTGTGCCAGACACTAGTGCTTCTGATGAATGACATCATGCCTGGCACAAGTGCTGCTGCAGACCCTTGAAGGCAGTAGACTCTTCTGAGACACTTTAGATTCTACTACCTACGATGACAAGTGGTCTGCACTACAACAGCAGACCACCAGTGCCACCAGAGCACTGCTGAGCTGAGTTGCTGTGCTGTGCCAGTCTGCCGTTGGGGAGGGGAGTGACACAAAGACTTTGAGGACTGTTCCCTGAATGGATTTATCTGTGTGACCATAAGTTAGAGTAGTTCTTCCCTGAGTGACCTGCCCATCTCAGAAGCTGACAGAGGTTGTATAGGGCATTTCCTGCCCTATGCTGCCATGTGCCGTGGCGGCTCAGCTGATGATCTCAGCAGGGCTGCGCGGTACAACAGGGTTTGCAGTTGGGGGCCATCTTTGTGAACACAGAGATGGCCCCCATAGCTATTGGGGACCCTCTGGGCTGACACCCAGTTGGATCGCATAGCTGTTGTTGGCTGGCTGGCTTAACACCCAGTTGTCACATATTCCATCAAAGTATGTAGTGGGTCATTGAGTCTTCAATAGTAATTATTTAACTTGTCTAGCAATCCGTGGCATTACGGCATTTAGCTGCATTACAGTAGTAATGATTCAGTGTATCAACAGCATTGACATGATGATGAGATTAAGAAGCAATTTGCCCTTGGATGTGTCAGCAAAATGGTTAGCTCACTGAACCAAACATTTTACTGACACATTGGCTACAAGAGCTAACAGGGTATCCAACAAGTCGTATACCCTAGTCAAGCCGCTGTAGCCAATAGCCCCGCTGAGAACAACAGCTGAGCTACCCTGGTCACATAGAGCATGTGATGCTCTACGCAACCCTTGGTATTGTTTGAGACAGGGTAGTCACTCAAGGAAGTGCCTCTCTGGCTCATGGTCACACAGATAAATACATTTCAGGGAACATGTCCTCAAAGTCTTTGAGTCACTCCCCTCCCCAACAGCAAACGAGCAGAGTGTCCGAGTTAGCAGCTCAGCAGTGCTCCTGTGGTTGTTGGTTCAATGCCGTCAGTAGTCTACCTTGCTGTAGTAGTGCACAGCAAGCCCTTGAAGGCAGTAGACTCCAAATAGTCTACTGCCTACAAGGGCCTGCTGCAGCTGTGCCAGACTCTCACAAAGTAATCAATCCGAAGCATGAGTGTCTGGCACAACTGCAGCAGGCCCCCGCAGGCAGTAGACTCTTTGGAATCTACTGCCTACAAGGACTTGATGTGCATTACTATAGCAAGGTAGACTACTGGCTGCAATAAACCAACAACCTCCACGTCACTGCTGAGAACATCAGCTGAGCTGCGTTACTGAAACGACCTGCTCGTTAACTGCTGAGGCGGGTACTTTTCGATCTAAGTAACCATCAGCCAGGGTGGCACGGCCCTGAGTGACTACCCTGTCTCAGACGGCCCATGTGCCATGTCAGCTCAGATGTCTTTCTGTCAGATGTTCTCAGCAGCGCTGCTAGGTACATTGGAGTGGCTTAAAGACCCTTGGTAGACATGGGCAATGTCTAAATGCAAGTCCACCTTACCTCTAGCTGAAAACTGCTTGATCCAGGCCACCTGGACAAGCTGTTGCGCCGAATTGCTGGACCCAGGGTACTGGGGTAAGCTGTTGCGCTAATTGCTGAAAGTATTGAGAGAAAGCAGCTTACATTTTTAAACATAACTAGCACCTGCGGAGATTACCATCTGGACTGACATATTCCATGGCTTGTCTGAGAAAGGAAGGTAATTCAGGGCTGTGCCACTCTGGCTCATGGTCACAAGTATAAGTCCTTTTCAGGTATGGGTGACCATGAGCCAGAGTGGCACGGCCCTGAGTTAAAAGCCTGGCTCAGACCCTTTCCATGGGAGACTGGATGGCATATACAGTGGTGTTGAGGGTAACATTGGTCTGACGATACGCTTGGAAAAACTTGTATTGTTCCACACAAACTCCAATGGTCAATAGGGTTGCTCTTACATGCAAAACGCTAGCCTGTCTTGTTGTACCAGTACCCTTTCTGATCACTGTCAGAGTTCGATTCGGGCTTCTCAGTGATGATGCAGTTGCAGCATGCTGAGAAAATTGAAGCCTTAATCGTTTACCACATTGTGCCAATAGGTAGTACTACATAGCCATGCTGAGAACACCATCTGAACTGACATGGCAAATGGACTGTCTGAGACAGGATAGTCACTCAGGGCTGTGTCACTCTAGTTGATGGTCACGTAGATCTAAAAGTCTTTCTGCCTCTCCCTCTTCAGCAGCTAACGAGCGAGTCGTTTCAGTAACGCAGCTCAGCTGGTGTTCTCAACCGTGATGTGGTGGTCGTTGGTTTAATGCAGCCAGTAGTCTACCTTGCTGTCGTAGTGCACAGCAAGCCTCGATAGGCAGTAGATTCCAAAGAGTCTACTGCCTGCAAGGGCCTGCTGCAGTTGTGCCAGACACTAGTGCTTCTGATGAATGACATCATGCCTGGCACAAGTGCTGCTGCAGACCCTTGAAGGCAGTAGACTCTTCTGAGACACTTTAGATTCTACTACCTACGATGACCTGCTGTGCACTACAACAGCAGACCACCAGTGCCACCAGAGCACCGCTGAGCTGAGTTGCTGTGCTGTGCCAGTCTGCCGTTGGGGAGGGGAGTGACACAAAGACTTTGAGGACTGTTCCCTGAATGGATTTATCTGTGTGACCATAAGTTAGAGTAGTTCTTCCCTGAGTGACCTGCCCATCTCAGAAGCCGACAGAGGTTGTATAGGGCATTTCCTGTCCTATGCTGCCATGAAGGGCCTGCTGCAGCTGCAGCTGTGCCAGACTCTCACAAAGTAATCAATCCGAAGCATGAGTGTCTGGCACAACTGCAGCAGGCCCCTGCAGGCAGTAGACTCTTTGGAATCTACTGCCTACAAGGACTTGATGTGCATTACTATAGCAAGGTAGACTACTGGCTGCAATAAACCAACAACCTCCACGTCACTGCTGAGAACATCAGCTGAGCTGCGTTACTGAAACGACCTGCTCGTTAACTGCTGAGGCGGGTACTTTTCGATCTAAGTAACCATCAGCCAGGGTGGCACGGCCCTGAGTTAAAAGCCTCCATCTTGGAGAACACCGAGATGGCCCCCATAGCTATTGGGGATCTTCTGGTCCGACACCCAGTTGGATCCCATAGCTATTGTGGGCTGGCTGCCTTAACACCCAGTTGCCACATATTCCATCAAAGCATGTAGTGGGTCATTAAGTCTTCAATAGTAATTATTCAACTTGTCTAGCAGTTAGTGGCATTATGGCATTTAGCTGCATTACAGTAGTAATGATTCAGTGTATCAACAGCATTGGCATTATCATGAGATTAAGAGGCAATTTCCCCTTGGATGTGTCAGCAAAATGGTTAGCTCACTGAACCAAACATTTTACTGACACATTGGCTACAAGAGCTAACAGGGTATCCAACAAGTCGTATACCCTAGTCAAGCCGCTGTAGCCAATAGCCCCGCTGAGAACAACAGCTGAGCTACCCTGGTCGCATAGAGCATGTGATGCTCTACGCAACCCTTGGCGTTGTTTGAGACAGGGTAGTCACTCAAGGCAGTGCCTCTCTGGCTCATGGTCACACAGATAAATACATTTCAGGGAACATGTCCTCAAAGTCTTTGAGTCACTCCCCTCCCCAACAGCAAACGAGCAGAGTGTCCGAGTTAGCAGCTCAGCAGTGCTCCTGTGGTTGTTGGTTCAATGCAGTCAGTAGTCTACCTTGCTGTAGTAATGCACAGCAGGCCCTTGAAGGCAGTAGACTCCAAATAGTCTACTGCCTACAAGGGCCTGCTGCAGCTGTGTCACACTTACATTTACAACTTAATTATAATCATTTGAATTGATTGTTAGTATTGTTTTTTGGTAAAAAAAATAAAAGGAACATCTTGAATCAGTTCAGTTACACCACAGTGTATATTAGTCACAATAAACATAACAATCAATTACATTAAAAGAAGAAACATAACATCAAGAACATGGAACAGGAAAGATGTGTGGAATTCTTCCAGACTCAATTTCTTGCATTACGTGGGCTTTAGGGTCGGCTGACTTCATTTTAAGGACATTATCTTACAAAAGCTGAAAGAGAGCAAAGTACTTCATTGTTGGGACTCCAGTTGAGCAAAGATGATCATTACAAATGAATAATTTATGTCAAAATAGCATGTTAATGTCTAAGGCATTACATGTAGAAAGTATAAAAGCCTGGTTGCATTACTGATTTGGCGCATGTTAACAGTTACAGTTTCGTAGGACGTCGCAATATGAAAGTGTTGTGTAAACGTTTCAGATGGAGTGGTGCGTCTAGTGGGGGGTGACAGTCCCTGGGAGGGTCGTGTCGAAGTGTTGCATAATGGCGACTGGGGCACAGTGTGTGACGACCACTGGACCCAGCAGCACGCACAGGTGGTCTGCAGACAGCTTGGCTACAGGTATGGAACACTCCTCCACACCTCCCCCGCCTCGGCACAGCAGGTCTTGACCTCACACACCACACTGCCGCTCTTCTCCACCTGTACAGGGGACACGCAGAGGTCGTGGCAGACGGAACATTCGGAGAGGGAGTCGGTCTGATCCTGCTCGACGACGTCCAGTGTGAAGGGTCCGAGACGTCCCTGCTGGACTGTCAACATGGGATCTGGGGGCGGACAGACTGCTCCCATAGCGAGGACGTCGGGGTGCTATGCAGGGGACGAGCCAGCCAAGAGACCAATGATGTGCCAGTTATTGCTCCTTCCACAGGTAAGACGGCGATCAGGTAACAAAGTGGACTTTCTGTAAGATGAATTGATTAAATAGACATTGACAACCGTAACCCGAACAAGATTAAAGTTTGTCTTATAAAATCTGACATCAAATGTGAACTTGAATTACAAGAAAATTCCTGATTCAATCAGCAGAGCTGTAAAATTATAACGCGAAACAATCAATGAAAAACTCATTTCACATCACTACAAGAGACACATGGGTGTGTAGGAGTGTGTAACAAGCGTCTGGCAATGACTGGTGTTGCATGACTGCCCTCTGCTGGAGATATAAGAGGAGTACAACTGGATTGTAAAGTCTCCACAAAAACTTTGACTCACCCAATTTCAGCAATTTTATCCTCAAAACTTTTGGTATCAGATGGACTTCAAAAAATTATTTTGGCCCATGAGGGGCCACTGAACATCATCTTCACACTCATTTCTATTGATACTTAATACAAGATGAAGATGATGATAGAAGCTCAGGTCCTATTAGATGAGAGGACTGAATAAAACCTTTGTTGCCTTCATGTGCTTTTGTGGAGCCGTATCATTAGGTCATTGTGTGAATAACAGTGTTTGTCTGATCCTGAGGGTTTAAATGCCACATGTTGACAGCAGGGAGAAAAAAGCGGTGTTTACTGTCTCACTAGCTCTGACCTCCTGCTGCTTGTGTCAACACACACGCATGCACACCAACACATACACACGCACACATACACAGACTGAGAATGAGAGTAGTGGCTCGATATGCAACGCTGGTACACGGATGACATTTACAGCAGTTGCTGGACATTTAATTCTCTGTCCGTGAATGTGCCGTGCAGACAGACACACACACACACACACACACACACACACATTAATATTGATAAGGAGGTCTGCATACCGTTCTTCAGGTCCGCTGCTGCGTCTCGTGGGTGGCAGCAGTCGGAAGGAGGGCCGAGTGGAGGTGTATCTCCATGGTGACTGGGGGAGCATCTGCGACTTGGGTTGGAATGACCTGAATGCAGCGGTGGTGTGCAGGCAGCTTGGACACAGGTTAGTGTTTATGTGTGTGCATGAAAGAAAGAAATACAGCAAAAGACAATTAAGCCTAAGGATGAGAGGAACATTTTTAGATCTTCCAACTGACATACTTTGTACTTTGCTTGACAAAAATCCACATGTAATTGGCATGACCTCATGATATTGACTCACACTTTCTCATTTCCATACCTCTTCTCTCCAGCGGTGGCGCTGTAGCAGCAGGTGGGTTCGGCCAGGGGAAGGGGCCCATCCACCTGGACCGGGTGAGGTGCACAGGGAAAGAGGAGTTCCTGGGCGAGTGTCCCACCTTGGGCCAGAGCCTGCAGGGCTGCAGGCGCAGGCAGGACGCCGGGGTGCAGTGTGACATCACCCCACAGGCCACACCCACACCGCCCAAACACCAAGAGCTCGGCTGTGGCCTGAGGAAGATAGTGGAGGACGGTGCTGAGAGGAAGAACCAAGGAGAGGAAAACATGCGGCGGTACAATTTCAGTTTGGTCACCACTCTGTATCAGTGTGCACGTTATATTAAAACAGCAGGGAACCATAGCAACAATACAACGCAACTCTTTCTGACTGATGATATAGATATGGGAGATCAATCTAAAGCTCCGTCCATGTCCAAATCATTAAGGAACTGAGAACATTGCATGAAACTATAAAACGTTACTGTAATTGTTTGATCTCTTCTTCTACTTGTGCACTTTTTCCATGAGGTCAGCACTTTCTCTCTCATCTGGGCCTCTTGGATGCGTATTGATCAGCAGTGTTTGGATCTTATTTTCGCCCGCTGAAAACAAATTGAATTTTGAATGAATACTGAAACTTGGCACGGCCGCGTCTCGCTAGATTGGATTCGTATAAATAATTGATCATCTGGCTGCTTGGGATCCCAGATTGATGGAACACAAGAGCGATGCAACCTAATGCTCACATTTGGAAGAATAAAAACTCTTGTTGATGTTTTTGTCTGATGTTTTGGAAAATCTTCCTCTTCTTTGACTTGTAAGCATTAGACATGTCATGCAGCACTCACAGATCTTGTACCTTTTCTCCCTTCAGGACCTCGTGGCCGTGGCAGGTGTCTGTCTGGCTTCAGTCTCAGGGAGAAGATGGCCCCCCTGTGTGTAGCGGCACCCTGATCAGTCCCTGCTGGGCCCTCACCTCTGCAAACTGCTTCAGCAGGTACGACGTCCCTCCCTCCCTCCTCTCCTTCCATCTGGTATCATCTCCTCCCTTCCCATCACCTCTCTCCTCTCTGCCCCTCCCGCAGGTTCGGCAGCGACCCGTCCAAATATGTGGTGCGTGTGGGAGCCTCGGGTAACACTCTGGTCCCGGAGCAGGTTGTGGTTCACAGGAAGTTCAAGGCTCAGACTGGCGGTCACAACCTGGCTTTGGTGAAACTACCCAGCGCCAAGGGTCACTGTTTAACCTTCGACCCTGACGCTAATGCGGCCTGCCTCCCTAATCCTGACACAACATCAGAGAGAAATATTCCATCGTCCTGTGTCGTCATGGTTACCACTGGTTGGAAAGGACCAGGTATGTTTTTTTCCTCTTCTTACTTCACTCCTTTACATCTGACACTTCACTCATCTTTCCGTCCTTTGTCCTAGATTCAGTGCTCGCATCCTGGGTGCCTCTGATGTCGTCATGGCAATGTAAGAAGCACTACGGCGACAGCTACTCCAGTCATGGCACATTGTGTGCCGGCAGTCCTCCAGACACCAGCCTTCTCTATGACGACAGTTGTCAGGGCAACACTGGAGGGGGGCTGGTGTGTCAGGGGCAGGCGGATCGATGGGCTGTTGCGGGGGTTGTTGCCGGGGGATACGGGTGCGCCGACCCCTCCTCTCCTGCTCTTTACACAAGAGTCAGCCGCTTCAGGAGCTGGATCGACGAGGTCATCAACACACACTCCGACAGGTTGAACACACACGTACGCAAGGAGCAAACACGTGCCGAGGAACGGAACACACACATTCAAGAGGAGGACCACACTCGCACATACACTCACGATGATCTGACACACGCTAATGATTTAAAACATGTTGACAATGACCTAACACACACACATAACGAGGTTAAGGATGAGTACACTAACATGCATGGCAAGCTCAGACACACACACGACCAGCACAGCGACGCAGAGACAAATGAAATCAGCGAGCTTAAACAGAAACACACTCATCATCCGCACACAAACACACACACTAAAAGCCCACATTCTCACAAAGCTGAGAGTGATGACGCAAACACACACGTTATGGTCTGATCGAGGCTAATCATCTGTGCCATGTGACCACCTGAGGAGGAGGGGGAGGAGGAGGAGGAGGAAGAGAAGGGAAGATTCTTCTGACTCGGCGCAAAACGTGTTCAGCTCGCTGCTCTCTGTGCTCATTTCAGCTCTGAACTCAGTGTTGTGAATGTGAAGTGTGTGAGTGCTGATTGTTGGGGCGACTTTAGCCGTGTGGGCAGACAGTCATGAGCTGCCAGTGTGACCGTGTGGGTGATCTGTGGTGCTTGTGTGTCATCGGGGAGGGACTTTAAGAGGCCATCAGAGCCTAAACGGTGACTGAAGGCTCGGCCCGAATCCGGCAGATACCGAGCGTCAAACTGCAAATCAAAAATCAAGCATGGCATGAATGACATAACAACGCCTGTGCAATATTACAGACACACTCACACACGTCTTTATACTAAAAATCATGAAAAGATGCGCATATGAAAGAATTCTGCCAATGGCTCAATCAATCAAAAGTCCCAAAAACATGAGATTACAATTCCTCCAAAAGTGTGTCAATCCATTTCTGATCTATGGATTCATTTCAGCTGATTGAGCCTTTAAGAGTCCAACCGTGACAGAGCGACCATCAGAACACCTGTATGATTATTAACCCCGGTTATGTTTGCATCCAGATGTGGCTGATGTTTGTCATTTAGACCCACGACTATGCTACGTAACGTTTAACTGTACAGGACAATTTCTCTCCTTCGGAAGCCATCAGAAGCCCAAACTCGGGGCCTCTTTTTCTACTGATTCCACCAAACGGCTGTAGGTAGATGGTAGACAGATAGAAGCGTAGATAGCTACTCCTCCTTCCTGGAAGATAGTTTAGATAGTTTGTGTCCTGCGTTCTAGACTGAAAGTAGATAATAGCTGAACTTTGCTGTGGTCTGTTCCGTTGTACAGATGTGTGATCTAACCAGTAGATGGCGATATTGTTCTACTTTTTCCCGAGGCGAGCAGGTCGATCACGAGGCTCTGGCGGTGGTTTTGATACTGTGGATCACTGGATGGACCTGTGCTCTCTCTCTCTCTCTCTCTCTCTCTCTCTCTCTCTCTGTGTAATTTGTGTGCCATTGTGTCGTGACGCATCTTGTAACCTGCAACTACCGTTTTCCAGACGTGGACCCGAGCGTTCCCTGTCTGTTATTATGTACATAAACTCAGTATTCCTCCTCAGACTGGATGTTTCCCCCCCCCCCCGTGCAAACCCTCATGTAAATATGCATAAGGCCGGACGGCGAGGGACAGTTGTAACCATGAGAAGCTGTGATGTGCGACTACTTTCCCTGTATTACACCCTTCAGTTCTGTGTAATGTGCCGAATCACGGTTGAGTATTAAAACATTTAGCTGTAGCTTAAGTGTTGCTGTGTCGTTGCTTGTGTCTCCTGTGGGCCTCTTTTGTTTAGTTTCACTGTTTTCTCAATGCAAATGCAAAATACTGCCAATTATTATCATTATTGCAACTACGAATAATACATAAACACTACATATTACTACTACTACATTTATTTTCAGTACTGTATGCATAAACCTGTTGCATCATTTGGATTCAATGTGTAGATGAAGTACAAACTGTGTGTTTATTGGAATCATTCAGAAGATACACAGTAGTTTTCAATTAGTAAAATAAAAATAAATAAATAATTGAGGTTTAATGTGTTGGGGTTGTGTGTTAACCCTTACCCCCCCCCCCCCCCAAACATAAATAGTAATAAATAATGTGTTATTTTCCACACTCTTAACACTATTAATTGGACTTTTACTGGAGTATCTACTCAAATGAATTTATAATGACAAAGAACATATATAAACGATTGCTTACAAAGCCTTTCTTGCTTCCAAATGAATGAAAGCTCAGGCGGCTTAAGCCGCCGCTGTCGGTGAGCCCACATGAGCCCGTTAATCTGCCCCTCTGCTCAGGCTGCTTCTCCTCTCAACAAAAGGGGGATCAGAGCGCCGTGTTGCAGAGGATTCACTGCTATTGAGTCAAAACAGCGAAATATGTTCAAAGTCTCTTACAGTATAATGACTTTGTAATGAGTTGGCGTAAAGGGACGAGGCTGAACTAAGTGAAGATGTCCATATAAGTGGTAATTGTCAGAATGGAACATTTTGGTGTTGGATTTGTGGTAACTGGAGTCTGATTGATGCAAGAAACTGATATTGATATTTGAGAGGCTGGAAAATCCGCAATAAATAGTTTTTTTGATAGTTTTGCTTATAAATGAGGTAATTAAAGAAGATGGTATAGTTTACAGAGCATAAGACACAAACAAAATAGTATAATTTGAATGTGAAATTTAGCTGCAAATTAAATGATAAACTAATTACTATAAATCAAAGAATAAAGGTTGAATACAACTAGCAATACAGCCTATGAAACCTTAATATAACACAAATCTGCCAGGGTCAAACACACATACACACACACGCACTGCTCCACCCTGGGGTCCGCTAGGACGACAGCATACAAGAAGCCTGGTGTTGTTCTGAGCAGGACTGACAGTTTTGCTGCAGTGAAGAGCGCAGCTGTCATGTCAATACAGCCAGACGAAGAGAGTGAAGAGAGGAAGACTCAGCTCGGAGAGACAGAGCTCAGATGATCCAGCAGAGGCTGCAGAAAGCCCAGCAAGAAGGACACACAGTGGGGACATAAGAGACCGTGTGCAGGACTTCACTGCTCTTGTGGCTTTGATTGAGCGAAGCCAGTCTGAGTTCATTTGGGCGCTTGAGAAGAAACAGAGAGGAAGAGGAGAGGAAGGCCCAGGGCTTCACTTAAGATCTTCAGCAGCTCTCTCACACTGACGACCACTTCTCCCTCCTCCTCCAGAGATCCATCGTCTCTTTCCAACCTTACACACACGAGCGATGAAGCGACCTCAGCATCCAGAGCGACTCGTACGACGAGAACAAGAAGTTCAATGAAGAGACGGAGAAGTGCCAGGATCAGAGGTTGAATTGGACTCAGCAGCACCTGGACTCGGCTCACCACTCCCTCATCCTGTCTGAAGACGGGAAGGAGGTGAGGGAGGGCAGACAGAGGAAGAGTTAAAGTAAACTCACAGGGGTTTTCGGTGCATCAGTAGCAGCAAAGGAAGGATTCTCCCCAGGGAGCTCTTACTGTGAGGTGCAATGGAGGGTAAGAATAAATTGGCTCTTGGGGTCATTAGAGAGTCAGCAGACGGGAGGAAATGGTTTCCCAGATCCACCTAGAGCGGATACGGAACTACAGAGCTGCCTGATAGGTGAGGCTGCCTGTGAGGTCAACACTGCCCCCTGAGGACGGTGTGAAGAAGATGAGGAGGGATTCGTCTTCTTTCATGACACAGAGGCCAAGTCTCATTCTACTCCTACACTCCACAAATACTGCACAAGAGAAACAAACTCAATCTGTAGTTTGTTTGTTGACCACTTATTCCCAACTCTTTTTACTTCAGTTGTCACCGATTACATAAGAGAGATTTCCCCTTACTTAAATCATTTTTAGAGGCCTGGGGAAGAAGATTTTCTGCATCATTAATCTGGTCAGATTTATCTTAAGAACACTTAAAGGTCGGGACCCAGAGAACATCTTGAACAACGACACTACACTGAAGCTCATCCAGCTGTGATCGCGTCATGACTGCAGACTAAAGGACAGTCAGGGTTCAGTCTGAACCTGGAGGCGACAAACACAACCTCTAGGTGGCAGTGATGTGACGAAACCCTCCAAATTTGAAGCCAATGAGGTGTGACCAGTTAACAAGTGGAAACCTATATGATCAGTCCATGTTAACGTTTATAAAGTACATTTATAAAGTCATGCTGAGCAGCTGTGTTGTAACTTAATCGTATCCGACTGAATCCCCATGTTGGATCGATGAAGACATTTTGGCAGCCTTCAGGCTCATAAACAATAAAAATAATACGATATAATCATTTGTGAAGGTGGAGATTGGACATTAAACTCTTTCACAGCCAATTTTTAAAATGTATTTCTGAGATTTAAGCCATCTATCATACATCAGCTGCCACTATCCAAGTGGTCCTGATGCTGTAAACCTGAGTCATCAAAGTGCGCAGATAAGACAAGAAAGGCCTGATTAGAGTCAAATGTAAGTGAGTCTAAACAGGCTTGTTCTGGGTCAAGTTTTCTCATGATTCTGGTGACACCGAGGGTCAAAGGTCAGAGAGGCCTAACAAGACACATCCCCTGAAGAGATTCTCCTTTTGTGTCTTTGAGAAAGTGAGTGTGGAAGTTAAGCAGCTGCTGAGTTCTCATTAATCACAGAGTTCAGAGGAAACCGAGGGGACCTGTCCTACATCTGAGGGACACACACACAACCCACACAACATACACACACACAGAGACTCAAGCCTTAAAATAACCGGGCCCTTCATAAATAACAGCAGAAAAACTCTTTAAATAAGGCTGCAGCTTTAGTCAACATTTCTCTGTGCTTAATACAATCCAGTTAAAATAAGAGGTGAGACGGTGCCGGGCTGAAGTGCTGAGACGGGACTGGAGCACAGACAGCAGTAATTGTTATATTCTATGTATGTTAATGGCCTGGAAGCTATGCAGCGCTATTCAGGGCTTAATCTGACTTTGTTATGTGATGACAGAAAAGTTTGGAGGGCAAAACCGAGAGTCAGCTGTGGTGCAGACTTCATTTGGCTTCAGAGGTGGGACGCAAGTATAACTTTTAAAAAAGTACCTGTAGGCTAGAAAAACAATTAAGTTAGAGGGAAATATAGATGTTAATGTAATCATGACTTTGATTACTAATCATTAATATAAATGTCTCCGTCTGTCAGGGAGCAAAACTCCAACCGACATGAAAGCAGAGGAATCCTCAGAAACCTTGCATCTCCACTCTGGGGATCATTATTGATATATAAATATAATGAATCAGCAATTTGACACAGATTCAGTGTTTTTGATACTGGAGAATATTTCACTGCTTAGATGTGTCGCTAGTCTGCAAATTTAATCCTTTCTAGGTCAGCAGATAGGACGGATTAGACGCCTCTTGGACTCATAAAACTGTGTGTATGACCTAAAAAGAAATCATCTTTACCCATCTAATAACAGGGCTGCTTGGGGATGAACAGGTTCATGCTTTAAAGAAAGTCATTTGCAAGTACTGGAGAATTTTCCCACTGTGCTATTGCTGCTTTTTCTGTATGGATTGTAGTATTTTTCCTCAGTCTTGACAGAGACAAAGTAGTTTCTAATTTAGAAATGGGAGTACAAAGTCAGCATGACTAATCAACGCTGATGTGGTGTTACGTAATCTGTAATGTGCTGCAAATCTTCTGTAGCTCCAAATTTGGTGATTTGGGGTTGAGATACTCTACAATCTCCCGGTTGATGAAAAGAATCATAGTAGATAAATGTAATCTGAAAAAACACACACACGGCAATTAGGCCAAAATAAAAACAAGTCTGGTTTCTCTTCTCTAATACTTTGCAGGTTAACTTCCCACCCGAAAGCAGATTTGTGGCAGCAGACAACCTTGAAAGACGGCGAGTCCTGAAAACATAGAGTAAAAAGCACCCAGAGTAAACAGGAAAAAAGGGTTTTGGCAGGTTGTTAAGCCCCAGGATGGATGGAGCACATTTCCAAAGGAGTAGATACCTTTCTGAGGAGACATTAGTTGGAGGAGCGACAAAACTGCAACGTCGACGACGACCAAATCAGGCGAGAAGAAGAGACGTGAGGCGAACGAGTCATCTGCGGAATCAAAGAGCCAGAGAGACAAACCAGTGCTGAAATAGTATTTTTATTAAATACTTTCAAGATCCAAGTTCAAGAATAACAAAGCTATGATGAAGACCAACTAACACTCAGACAAACACTTGATAGTCGTCAATTCATGGTTGTATTTCATTGTACATCATGATCATGCAAAAAACTCCAGCATCCATGTGAAGGCTGGGGGGAGAAAGCGCAGCCCAATAGTATATCATCATTACAACGCAGGGAAAAACGCGAACATCGAGGGCCTCATACCAAGCTACGGCTCCTGAATCCTTTTTTTTTTTTCTTTTAATTTCCATTTTTTGAGTTTTTATTTTTCATGTCACCTATTTCAACATTCTGGATGGAGGGAATTCTCATTTCAAAAGATGCAAATATCATATATGAACACTAGCTCCATCCTTATTCTGGTAGGTACATGGTAGAAATGCGTAACTGAAACATGCATATAACTAGGGTCTCCCGCTCTGGACGGACAGTGTGTGATGGCTCACACACACCGACTCCTTACTCTCCCGCCTCCGAAAACGCCTCTCCGCCGAGCAGGCCGCCATTTAAAAGAAAAAAACACCGATGGGCAGGATGACGTCGATCGCTCCCCGTCCCGATCGCTCCGTGATCGTCCGATCGGATTTTTATGTTTCAACCTTCCTCCCTTTATTCCCTTTATTTTCATTACTCTTTTTTTTTTTATCTTATTGTGTGTTTGTGTGAGGGAGAGTGCAGAACTCTAGCTTGGCAGAGCGGCAAATTACCAAACGGCAAACGACGGTTAACAGCAACAGCGACGACAAAAAACTCAAACCAGTAACACGGTAACAGAGAAACAACAGAGAGATAGACAAGAGAGAGAGAGAGAGAAAGGGGGAGAGAGAGAGAGAGAGAAAGAGAGAGAGAGAGGGAGGTACAAATCAACATCTCGAGTGCAGACATGGGGGGTCGGCTTAGATACGACTATGCGGGTGGATGGAGACGATTAAGTAGCACAGCGAGGGTCGCACCGTGGTCACACAGCAGTGGTGCAGATATGTTACAAAGCCGAAACACACCACCAGGCAATGAGTGTGTGTGTGTGCGTGTGTGTGTGTGCGCATTTGTGTGTGTGTGTGTGTGTGTGTACATGTGCGTATGATATGTGGTACACGCTGCATGGGAGAGACAGCTCACAGCATTGTGGGATCACGAGTAAGGACACTGTCGAAGGTGTTCAAAGTGAGAGAGCTCGTATGTGTGTGCGTGCGTGTGCGTGCGTGTGCGTGCGTGTATGTGTTTGGGTTGGTTTGGGGGGGTCCGACCTTCTTTTAACCAGTGTTTTATCTAGTTCAGCTCCTTAAACAGTCTTGTGGCCATGGGACTAGAGCTGGTAGCCTGTGTAAGTGTGTGTGTGTGTGTGTGTGTGTGTGTGTGTGTGTGTGTGTGGATACTGTTGGATAACAGAGATCGATCAGTGTTATAAATTTTGTAACGTAGAGAATTAAACTCCAAACTAATCGAGCGTCAAAATTGTCAACATGTGGGGGTCATGGGGTCGTTCCCATGGCCAGATGCACACAATGAGCGTCTCTTAGATACATGTACATATATTACATTTTTCTACATATATCTTTACATTACACTGTATTTACACAGTGATACAAACAAACCAGGCCCTTGCAGAAAGCAGAGAAGAGGAGAAGAGTTCAAGAGAAAAAAAGGAGGGGAGGGGAGAGAGGGGGCGAACGAGAGAGAGAGAGGTGGGCGGGCAAACATGCAAAACGCAGACGCCTTTCCCGCCGCACACACACTCCCTCCACTGCATACGGACGCAAATGAACACGCGCGCTAGCTCCAAAACTTGCACAATAAAATCGCTCTTTAAAAACACGGTCGCTTAAAAAAGAAACAAAGAAAAGAAACAAAGAAAACGAAAGAAAGAAGGAAGGAGCCTCGGGTAAGATCAGTCGGACGGAAAAGGCTCCGAGTCTTCACAGGAACGCAAAGGAACGACGACGCTAAAAACGCCACGACGACGACGACAGCGGCGGCGAATCGGAATCTCCGACGCGACCCGGCTCCGCCCCATTTAAAACCTCCCACAAAATGCAACTTCCTGTTCTCCCCGAAAAAACGAGCACACAAACAAAAGCATTAAACAAATGAACACATAAAAAGCCTAAAGTTCTACACTTTGGTGCTTCGTGTATTTGATATCAAGTTTCTCTCGTCGTCACGTTCTCGCGAGAATTCTGCCCGAAGACGACTTGATTATTTTTTTTCCCTCTAAACATCCTGTCGGGGGGGGAAAGTCTCCCTACATCTTTACACCGACGTCTGGGTATCAAACACTTGCGTCCCAGGAATTTCCTACTTTGCCAAAACGTGTCTGAAATCTCAGCTGCTACCTTCACACTCCTCTGCTCCGCCATGTTTAGATAGTAAATATAAATGCTTGGTTTTGGGTTTTGGTGGTTTCTGGTACATCTAGTCATAATTTACACATTATATTCATAACTCATACTCATAAACTGTCACAAGTTCAACTGTAAATCCTCTCCTCCCCAGGATGTCTCATCTCGCACAGGCAGAAAAAAGATGGCCGCCAGGGGAGGGTTAAGAGGGCAAAGACGCGCCCTCCAATCAGGCGCCAGATGCATGCATCATCCCATGGGGGCGGTGTTCCGTGTTCAGCCGGCCCCCAGCAGGTCAAAGGAGGGACAGGATTGGTTGGTGTCGTGGAGAGGGTTTGCGATCTTGCCCGGCCGGGCTCCTGGCACTAGCCAATCCGCGAGGAGGATGTGCCCCTTTAAACACGCTCGCTGAAAAAAACTGCCCCCCAAAACACACACTCCAGCAGACTGGAGCCTCGGGACCACTGAGGGGGGGAGGAGGGGGGGGGACAAGAGGAGGGAGACGTTAGTGTAGCGTTGGCAAGGAAACATGGATGGAACTGCCTGATGCCTTTACCAGGAGGTCAGTGTTTATCTGATAGAACAGATAAACTGTGCTGTAGGCTGCTTAGATCCTTTTATCTGCGCCGTTTAAACTTCACACAACCTTCATCCGGCGTCAAAACAGACACATCCAGGTCACACATGCACTTTGTCTCCTCTCTGGCTCACTATGTGGCTGAACACAAACTAGTCGTCACAAGTGTTCCACCATTTTTATAATTTTGTGCTGCGTAATCAAAACTCAACATTTATTTGCAGACAACATGGTGTGTGTGTGTCCTGACACCTGCACGGGTTGATTCAGATGAATGCCTGTTTGTCTGCACGCCACACAAAAAAGCAGGCAGGCAGAAACAAAACTGCTAACTAGGTCATGAAGCTAACGGCATTAATCAGCAATAACAAGGACGTCAGTGAGGAGAAGTTGCAGTGTAGTAAAGTTTTGATGCTCTGTAGTTACATGGACATCACTCACATTAACTAATTTAACCGTGTGTGTGTGTTTGTGTGTGTGTGCAGCAGTACCTGATCACTGTAGAGGGGCAGCGGGCGCTCCTGAGCAGTGGAAGTGAACGTTGAGCCACTTGCCATCGCGACGATGCCACACCCTGGTCTCCTCCGATTGGCTGGAGCGCGGGCGGCCCGTGGAGTCCACAAACTGTGTGAGCCGGATGTAGGCGATGCACGCGGCGTCCTCGCCGATCAGGTGCACGTGCGGGTTGAGCAGGGTGGTGTGCACCGGCTTGCTGTTCTTACTCAGCACTGGAGACATAAAAGACAAAATTGAGAAACTCGATCAGAGTCGTTCTGCGCTCCGAGCGGCGTAAACAGACAATAAACAAGCCATTTCAAGACAAGTCATCAAAAAGTATAACTCAAAGTGAAAATCTCAACAATGGAGGGATCGTGTGGAAAGATAGATTTTTCTTTTATCTTTGACTTCTTCTCCCAAACAAACAGCCCAGACACATTGTGTTCGCTGCTGCAGGGAATACGCCGCTCTCTACAGTAAACAAGGTCAGCCAGTGTGACGACAATGTGGAATCTTCCTCCGGAAAATACAAAGTAAAGCAAAAAACTGAGTTCCTCAAGGTCACAGGCGTCGAGGCTAGAATATACTGTATATAAACACATTCTATCAGGTGATTTCCACCCAACAATGAATCTATTAAACATTTCCTCTGCACTGTAAATATGCAGACATTTACATACCAAGCTCTGATCAAATACAAATGAAACAGCTCCCTAGTTTGAATGAGTTAAATGCATCGACAAAGCAGACGACACATGGCCTCCCTGAGCCTGCTGGTGTAACCGCTTGTATACAGTATGAATATGCATGTGAATGACTGTGGGACAGTTCAGATGCTGTCAGTTGTCGACCACAAACAGGAAGTTTCACCTTCCTACAGACTTTCTGGTACTCGGTGTCCTATTTAAGGCGCCGCAGCCGCCCCTGCCTGGCAGATTAAAATAACTTGTGCGCTGCGCACGCACAAAAAGACACTCACAGTTTTCAAAGTAGAACTTGTGGAAGTCCATGCCCTCCACCAGGTTCCCCAGAGCCTCGGGTTCAAAGGAGGTGAGTCCAGGGTCGCAAATCCTCCTGAGAAGGTGTAAAGAAAAAGGAGGAGATTTGAGAGAGAGAGAAGACTCGAGAAGCTTCTGTATTTAGCGATAAAGAAACTATTCTATACATAGCTTTGGCTTTCATACACAGCTGTACTCACGTGTAGGCATCGAAATCTCCATTGTTAATGGCTTCAATTAGCTGCTCCGTTATCTTGATGATCTCCTGCTTACGAGCTGGAGAGAAGACAGGGAGGAAGAGAAGGAGGAAGAGGAAGATTACAAATGTGAGAAGAGAGAGGAGGTGAAAGTTGTCAACATGGCAGTTTTGCCTGGCGATTCTCTCTGATGTCTTCCACTCCCGCCTTCTGCTAAGGTCTCTACAGCTCAGCTACTCGTCTTCCACTCGTCTTTAACCTCTTCACCTCTCTTCACGGCTACGGAGGCGGAAACTTGCCACCCACTTTCTCCTCGCCGACTACATTAGACCAAAAGTGACTTCACACACACACAATCTCTGCAGCCGTGACGCCAAAACCTCAACAGAGCAGAGGAATTACAGTGCGACTGCTCATTTTATAATTAGCGAGCTCATGACTTGTGAGTTCAGTTGTAAAGACACACAATCTGGCCACAATCAAATAAATATCTCGGGTGTTGTTCTCATCTTTGTCACCAAGTCTGTGTCCCAGATCAGCGTCTATATCTGAAATCAACCGCCTTTCCCAAAATAAGATCTTAAAAAACGTCTGAGAAAACCAAGACAACTAAGCTGCATAAGATTCCATCAATATGTCTCTAGAGTAAGTGGTAAAGTCTTATTGTTAGTTGGTCAAATTGAGTTCAATGTTTTCCAGTGTGGTGAGATTTGCTTCACTTGCTCCCAACGTGACAGATATAAATCATCTAAGAGCTTAATACACGCAAAGCAGTTCCCCTCCTTTTAGCATTTTGACTATTCAAATAGAAGAAAGTGAACTGGAAACAAGTGACTTTGCCTCACCACACCGACTTCAAAATAAAAGCTTTTAGCCGTTAGGTGTGTTAGTAAATGTCTTGCGGACGTTCGCAGGCTGCGTCCTTCATTCCTGTGAAAACATCTCAGAAAATGTTAAAGATTTAATGTGCAAACAGCTGCACCGGGTAAGATGTCAGGGGAAGCAGTGGTCAGTTAGTCCAGATGTGCTCTTACTCTGCTTAGTGTTGCTTTTAGCAGCGACAGTGTTGCTCCCTAGTGGAGCCGCAGGCGCGGACGACTGTGAGAGCTCAGAGTCGGGGCAGGAGCTGTTGCCTGTGCTGTTCCATGCCATGCGCTTTACGTCATGCGGTGGAACGGCTGGAACATACAACGGATGGTCAACACACACATGGAGAAACACCAAAGGGGAAAAAAAAAACACACACACACACACAGGCATGCACGTGATCACACACACACACACCTCATGTGGTTAGATGCATGCATCCAAAACAAAAAAAGGAACACAACTGATAAAGCAAAGGACATGATTGATGTTGGTTAGTGTGCGACTTAGTGACAGACTTAAGACAAACCGTGTGGGTGAGGGGTTTTGGACAGACATGCAGATGGGTGAAGACGGGGGCGGGATGGCAGCTGGGACCAAGATGGGCGCAACTCTGTGCAATCTGAGAACCCCCGAGTGGTGAAACGGACCTGCTCTGCTCACCTCTGATCTACTCTCCATGCTGAGGAGGCCTGATCTGATGACCTACAGTAACCAGCTAAGAGGAGATCGATGCCCGCAAGGGGGTCAATGGATTCATGACATGAGATGGAGGAGAGGAGGAAGGACAGAGTGAGACGGTAGCCCAGGTGTGTGTGGAGCAAAGAAGAAGAGGGTTTATAGTCTGGGAGCAGAGCAGGGGGAACGTTTGGAGGGACACGTCTGATGTGATGTGTTCCCCCGGAGGCAGCTTACTGATGTTTGGATTGATCATATCTGACGTCTGTCCCCTCTGAATGATGAAGGCAGCCTACGTGAGTGTAGATGTCCAGTCTTTAAAAGCTTGCAGGACATCGATCGGGACATCAAAGTACTGCTTAATAAATAGGCGGACTTCATTTGCTGCATGCGATGGACAAACAGCTGCGACTCATCGTCTCTCGTGTTTAACATAAAAATAAACATCTGAAGTTCTGTCAATTCTAGTGGAGCTCATAACACTATTACCATGATTCTGCTAATCTGAACACACACACACACATCTATCAGACATCTAAAGCTGGACTACATTTAAAGAAATGATGAATCTAACAGTTGCCAAAGAATTTTGAGGAGTACGGTACAGCGTGAGTTAGTAGTAAGTGAGATGCCGCAGCAAAGGTGATCACTTGTTTACTTCTGCTGTCTTCCCTTAAGAGCTGAGCGGAGGAAGGAGGAGACGAGGGGAAGGGAATGAAAAGAGAGGAGAAGAGTGTAGAGGGTGATAGAGGAAGCGGCGACATACAGAACAGAGCAGTAGAGAGGAAGATGGAGGGGAGAATGGCGCTTGGTGCCGAGCGTGGACTCATGGATTCAGTGCAGCGGACGCCTCAGACTGGGAGGCCAGCTTAGGACACACAGCTGCAAGGTGAGCAGGGCCTCCTCCAGCTGGGCCCGTCACATTAGGGGACAGTGCAGAAGATGGAGTGATCGCCAAGGAGAGCAAGCACGCACACACACGCACGCATACACTCTCACATACACAAATCTCAGGGTTCCCACCATAGCCCTGATGAGGAATTTCACAACTCTTTCCTGAATGAGCGTATTTCGATATCCAGAAAAGTTTAGTTTCTAAGTTAGCGAGGCAGTTAGGAGGAGAAATGAATATAAAACGCAGGACCTGATCTACAACTAGCGTGACAAACAAGTAGCATTTCTATCATATTTCTGTTATAGCTTTCCTACATGGAATACACCCCGCACAAAGCCCCAATACTCCACAACTTCAAACACAAGTGGGAACCCTCAGAGAAAAAGAAAAAGAAAGAAAGCTTGGCGGATCAGAGTGCGGGAGCTCAAACATGTATGTAACGCGTCATTGCCAGCGACTACAAAAAGCCAGGGTGGGTGGGTGGGTGGGAATGTGGGTGGGTGGGTGGGTTGGGGGTCAGGTCCTTGCCAGGGGTGGCCTTACAGCTGCTGCTTGCCAAGGATAAACTTACTGGCAGGTGAGCTTTGAGGTGAGGACAGAAGTGGGGGCATCTCCTCTGTGGCGCTGCTCTGCGCCGAGCTGTCCGCTAGAACACACACACACACGTACACAAACACACACATGAACACACACGAACACGCGCCCAGCACCATCACAGGCAACCAGGCACAGTAAACACACACGCACAGACATACATACATCCACATCACAGGCACACAGTGAAGAGTGTGAGAGACACATGTAGTATCTCACCACACCTGTCTCCCCTAGACAGAGAGAGCGAGTGAGAAGAGGAAAACTAAAAACAGTAATCAGAGTACCTTTCCTACCTTTCATTTCCTCCTCATCATTGGTGGCATTGCTCTCTGTTGATCCCTAGAGGAAGGAAGGAAGGAGGAAACAAGAGAAACAAATTAATGACGCCTGCATCTTGTCCGACAGGCTTGGCGGTCACTGCTGGGCGCTCCGTGGCGTCAGGGCTTTCAGACAGACAGGACCGCACTCCTCACCTTGACACCATCAGGGGGGTTGTGCACCACCGTGCTCTGAGATTCCTGTGGCACAGAACACAGAGGTTATTGCTAAACCTTTTCATCCCGAATGAGCGTTTCTCAACCGGCAATGACTCGGGGCCTTAAATTGTAGCTGTACGCCGTGGTGACACAGCCCGGCAAGACATTCCTGCATCTAAGCAGTTGCCCCGGCAACCAAGAGCAACCATGGCCTACTCTGTGACCCCCCTGCTGCAGCAGTTGAGAAACATGACCTCACCGGACCGGCGTGTAATGAAATCACAGCACGTCAAAAACCTCAAGTGTAAAGCATGCTAGCAAAGCGCGTCTGACAACATGCTAGGAACAGACAACCGCACATTAGTAACATTTGGCAGTGTGGTGGGATGTCGCTGTTGAGGCAAATAGGCGAGAGCGAGAAAGAAGCTTGGGGGGGTTGTTTAAAAAAAAGTATCAGGAGTAACAGTAATGCGTCATATTTATAGGGAAGATGATTAAAATGGGAGAGAAGGGTTTCATTCAGAGAAGACAGAGGCCGGATTACAGGATGGGAGTAATTCATACGCAACAGTGCCAGCTTTAACGTGTGGTTAGGGGGGAAATTGTGTCACGCAGGTTCCCCCATTCATAAAAGCATGTTAGCCACTTATTATTAGCGTTTGTCCTGAAGGAGTTATTCAGAGAAAATGTGACAGTGGTTAGCAAGAAGGTTCTAACCCTATGTTTGGCCTTTCTGTATGTAGTTTGCATGTTTTCCTCCACCAACACTAGACACTAGAATGTTGAGGAGCCCACTGCTCTTCATGATTTGGGGTTAGAGGTACAGAACTTTCCGTGTGACAATACAACGAAAGCCTTCTTCTTTTAAAAACAGTCACGCAAAACATTAAGGTCCGTTTCAGTCTGATGAATAAATCTGATATCGGAGGCCATTCAGTTGATTAGTCTGTTTACTTAATTGGAAAGGGCTGATCTGCTCTCTCAGGCATTCTAGCTGAGCTGTACATCTTCCAACCTCATTTCCCCTCTCTCTCTCTCTCTCTCTGACATCCGTTAAAGCCACGCCCCCCCCCCCCCCCCCCCCCCCCCCCCCGCGTGACAGGACTGACACAGACCACCTCTCTTAAAGCGTAAAGCTCTAAAGCAGAGAATATACGTTTCCCTCACTGATCTAACCGAGGAAGGGTTTACATCGGGGCCATTAAATATGCAGCAGCTCATTGAACATGTCGATCTGCGTTGCCTGTCGTCAGGTGAAACCCTTATAACGCGTCGGGAACGTTACACGGGTGCATTTATCAAAGTCAGAGAAGCTTTATGCATGAGCTTAACTGATGGCGTTGCGCTTTGAGCATGGCACAGAGGACCTATTGTGATTTGTTTTATGAATTACCCCCAATCGAGACTTAAAATCTACAGGAAAATGTCAGTAGGCATAACAAGGCAGACCAGGACTCCACAGCGCTCTGTGCTACCACATGAGTAGCGTTTAATCCCACAGACAAAGTCATGCTCCTTAAGAAACTAAATAAGGGGCACATGTGCAGCCTGAAACTCCAAGTGAGGATGAGCATTTCAAATCATTTCTAAAGAATGCACTCCGAGTACTGGGCTGTTTGTTTTTCAGTTCAGAAGCACATGTGCTCCTTGAGGAGGAGGAGGGGGAGAGGAGGGACGTCCAGACGATGGCTACTGCTGGGACAAGAACAGTTATGGTGCAACACCTCCTGGATGGTAGATAAGGACAACAAGCAGCAACCACTATGTGACGGTGAAGGACGAGACACAATGGGCGACTACGAGACCACTGGGGTTAACGGACGAAAACCAACACTGCGGTGGCCTACTGTACCATTTGGGCGTTGGCTGCCATGTTGGTGTCTTTCAGGGCATTGATGGCGCTCACTATACTGTTCTTACTGTTGTTGGTAGAAGGCTGGGACGGGAAAACGCAAACACACAAAGTGAGCACATACAGTATCACACACATGCACACAGACGCATTAGAATCATACGCCTTTTAGGGAAAAGGGGGCTAATGTTAGTCAAGTTTCCCCGGCTGTTGAGAGCTAACAGGGTAAATGAGAGGGTGAGTGCTGGAGAATGGCCTCCAGATCATCCTTTTTACTGCTTCACCAACTCTCCATGCCTCCGCCACTTAACTGCACAGAGTGACCCCTGGGGCAGGGCAGCAAGAGAGGTAGGGAGGGAGGGAGGGAGGCAGAGTGATGCTTAATAGCAGCAAAGAAGGATGGAGGCTGCTCGGAAAAAGAGCAGCAAACCTCTGGCTGAGACTGACTGAAGGTGAAAGAGGGAGAACTTTCCTAACCTCGGGGTTGCATCATGTGTCGACAGCGGCGCGGTAAATTTCCCGCGCGCGTGACAGCTTTACTTCTGTTCAAAGTACTTAAAATAAAAATTACGACAACAGTGAAATGATCCGATTGCTCGCCTCATGAGACTTTCAGACCTGAAGAGAACAGACATGTGCAGCGGTTTGGGAAACCCTGAGGTCTTGCTACATAAGCAAATGCAAGAATTTTGTGCACGCCCCAAAAATGAAAATGTAAAAAAATATTGCTTGTGACACTAAGGAGGAGAAAATGAGGAGAGAGACTGTGAGAGGCACAGAAAAACAAAACAGAAGGCAGGGGGAAAAAAAGGTTAGAAAAAAGGAGGAGAGGAGAACAAAAGAGGGCAGAGGTGTGATGATGAGACGACCTTACCTTAGCAGAATCTGACTTTTTGTTGAGTAAACTTTTGCATGCTGTAAAAAGAGGGTAGAGGGGAAGAGACACATGTAGTAAAGTGAGTCTCGGTGCTGACTGCGGCGTCTGTGCCAATCCATCCTGTTCATTTTCAGCTTCCTCAATGATATCAAACCCCGGCTACGACAGATCTGTGACGACCCGATCCGCTGTGTTTTAACAATGTAGTCCGATAATGCTGTCGGGGCATAACTTGCTCTTGATGGGTTCCTTTGGCGTTTTCATTGGCTGTACAGGTTGCTACAATCTGCAAACCCATTCACATCATAAGCCATTCATTGCCATCAGGGGACAAGCGGGGAAACCTGAGAGCAAAGTTAACTTTCCCAATCCATTTCCTGCCTGAAAGACCCCAGCTGATCTAGAAAGAGAGTGATGGTCCGGTTCAAATGGCCGTCAGGACTCAACGACGATGAGCTAAGTTAATGTAAATCATTGATTTCCTTTAAAGGCTCCGGTCACTTTTGTCTCAGTCTAAAGCTCTTAACTGTTTGTTGCTTCCCTTGCTCCTTTCCTACTGACACACACACACACAAACAAACAACCACACACAGATACCAAAAAAATATCTAATCTTGTGTTTCTTACCTTTCAATAAGAAATGGGAGAGGAAAGGGGAGGGGTGGGGGGTAAACAGGAAGATTAAAACAATTCTAATACATCAGAGTAGAGATAAGGGACACAGTGTTTAAGGCGGCAAACAATATCATGCTCCATAATCTGAGGGGTTGAGTTGATAAGCATGTTCTATCTTGACCTAGCCATGCAGCATCCAAAGAAAAAACAAAGAAGATTCAAAGAATTTAAAAAGAAAGAATAAAATACAGCCCCTTCAGATGCATAGAGAGCTGATTGGCTAATATGCAAACATTTACTCTTCAGTTGTCAACAACTTCTACCTAAAAGCCATCAGGCCGTGAATAGTGACGCCACATTCTCATGCTCTCCAAATGCACCCATGCCTGCTGCTCTCTCAGAGGCTTCAGAGGTCTGCTTTGACGGCTCTGTAACCACCCAGGTGTTGTTGTCGTCGTCGTCGTGCAACCTACCCAAAGTCTCAACTCCCTGGCAAAGTAATTCAAAGTAGACTTTCCCTGATTGTCTTATCTGAAGGGTTCGGATGTGTTCTGCAAGGCTGAGACAACCCCATGATATATGTGTGTGTTTTTATGTTTGAGCTCTGCTGTGGAAGCTCGCCGAGACCTTTAGAGAACAATCAGTAATCTCATACGACAGGACAGGATGAACAGATCAGCTATCAGCAATAAGCAGTTGAGTTGAGGCCTGTGGATTAAATCTTGATATTTCTGTCTCAACATTCAAGATGGCAAACTTGAGAAATAACGAACCTCAAAAAAAAAAAAGCCAAAATTCTGTGTGAAGGATTCAGCGTTTCGGGCTTTGTTTATTGATCCGCCCACACCTCATGCGCCATTCAAGGAACATATCAGCTTGATGTGAAACACAGGGGGGGGGAGCATTTGGAAAGCATCTGAATGTGCACGACCCCGAGAGCATTGTACAGGATATTACCACACAGGACACCCACATGCGAAAGGCAGCAAGGCAAACACCTTCCTATGAGTGTATAGAGAAATTCTCCAAACAGCACGCTTCTCTCACACTTTGCTATAATGTCACTGACAAGAAACATCATGAGCAAAAAACTGCCAAGCCTCGCCTCAGCCATACTTCAGAGAAAGCTGTAAGGAAGCGGTTATATGGGCCGGATATTTGAAGTGTTGAGTGACATCATCGGAGGACCAAGCCAAACGGAGCAGGACGGGTAAAAGGGGGGGGGGGGGGCAGGAGGGCAGACGGGGCCCAACCTGGCGGGATGATGTCACACATATTCACAGCACTTACGAACAGGCGCCGGTGTCCGGGGGGGAGGAAGCCCACAACTGCAGGGCTCGCTCTAACTGACAGTCGCACCACAATCACCCGGAATCTCAGCGCACAAACCACACATTCCAGCACCAACGCCCGCCTCCCCGTAGGTTCGACCTTTAACTAATTACCTTAACTCTGGCTGTACACACATCCTAGCTATGAGGAGATTTATGTACATTGTAGAGCAAAATAATTCCCTATTGTGAAATGGTTAGAGAATTCAATTTGCTCTACATTGTCTAATTCTACTGTCTGCTAACTCCATGGAGCCACCTTAGGAATCGTCGACCTTTCTTCAACCTTTCCCACCCAGCAGGATAAGAGCCGAGTCTGCTTTAATACTTTCCAAATCAAAGGAATCCATCCCTCCCCTGTTGATGAAACGGCAACAGAATGTGAGAGAAACGCCACAGTAGGCTTGCCAACATGTTAGCTTTTGGCATTATATAAAAGAGGACTGGAGACCTTTGGAAAGCACTAAAGTAGATCTAGAGGGAGAGTCGAGACAGAGGACACCATGAACCTCAAGAGATTAATAAGGAAGGCTGCACAATGCTGATTGGCTCCAGCAGCGCCATCCAAGACAAACCTTCCGTCCTCTGTCTCAAACTCCCACGCCCCATACCGCAAAGCTCTTTAACATCCACCTTCCCCTTCTCATCCCACCAGACCCCAGGTCTGACGATGGCAGCACGCCAACCCAGCTCTTGCCGGCCCCCTGCTGTGTCAGTCCCCGCCCCCAAGATACATGCCCCTCCGCATCCCCTGCCCCATCCCGCCCTGTGGACTCTCTCCCGGCCTGGGCCAGGAGACAGCACAGGGGAGAAGAGGGCAGGCTGGAAGGCAGGATGGAGCTTGCAAGTAGTGAAGACAGATCGCTGTGATGTAGAAGATGAAATGGGTGGTACAAGTGCCAAGACTGAGAAGTGTTGAGGTGCAAAGTAAAAAGCACTTTTGAGTGCAGGTGGGAAAAGTGCAGAGTGAACTAAATGGATTATCCTTAAGTGATACTGATGTGCATGACTGTGAGCATGAAATCTAATATTGCATCACGGTGAGGACAACACACATCCATTAGACACAAAATAATCTAAGACAGGACATGCAAATGTGTGTGAATCTTGATGAAGATGCTAGCAATGGCTGCATGCAACAGTTTGGGAACGGTGTGGGGGAGAAGGCCCACCCTGGATTATGACCCAACAACCAAGATGTAGCTGTGTGTGTGAAGAGGAAGAGGATGGGCGTGTCTCTGGGACGTACCTTCCTGAGCCAGTGAGGCCGTGGAGGAGGCGGCAGCAGCAGAGTTGGTATGCTGCCGGCCCACTATTGGACAGAAATGCTACAGTTGGGAGGAGCTATGCAAATTAGGCAGGCCTGTAATCACAATGATCAATCGTGGCCCTAGAGAGCTATAGGGTGTGCTGCTACAGCCCGGGTGTCACTCTGCCAAATGCACCAGAATGAACAAAGTGTGACACAAATGGGCTCTGGCAAACATGTGCAACCCTGTGGTTCTCTAGGTCCAATGCTAAAATCATTGGTGATTGACTAACCAAGTCCGTCTAGACTCAGGACAGTGATTACAAACTACTCTCAATAAACTGAAGAGATAAAGACAGACTCTTGGTGGTCACCTGGTTTGGTTTATAAAACCACACTTGCTCCAACATAATTTGTTAAATCTAGGCTTCCCTGTCGCAAGCATGCACACAATCCATGGCCAGCGGGAACGCGCACATACAAACTGATACACACTCACATGTGCGCACACACGCACGCACACCCACCCACACACACAACCACACAGAGGGAGAAATACATTAGAATGTACAAGAACATACTGTTGCCAACATATGATATAACAGAAAATCACATTTCAGCTCACACACATGAAGGTGCAATTCACTCAGAATTATTAATATCATTTCCTCCATCGACTTAGGAGGGGACTTCTATCAAATCCATCTTAACGCTGTGAACGAGCAAAGTCCTATGCACACAGACAAAACAGTTATTTTGAGGATGAGTGGGTGAGTTTGTGTGTTGGGGGGGTTAAAAGGAGGTGCAGAGGACTCTATCCACTCTCGTTCCTCCTCTCCCGCTGCATGTACTGAGTGGGAGAGCGAGGGCAAAGGGCACACCCACCTGAGAAGTTTCTGGACACCAGCATGGTGGTGAGAATGGCTCCCTGGAGGAGAGGAAGAAGGAGCGAGAAGTGAAGGAGGTATAATGAGAGCTCGACAAGATTCCGTTTTTTCTTATTCTGGACTCACTTCTGATACGACAATATCACCACCATTTGCATGTTTCTTCTTCTTCTTTTTTTTTTTTTTTTTTCTTTTTTTTTTTAAATGGCGTCGCATTTACCAAAACTACCAATGCCTTCAACAGCCAAATATAAGTCATTCAAGTGTATTCCCTTTGAAAGAGTATCCAATATGAAAGTCCAATAAACAATCTCATATGCAAATGAATTTAGATGATACCACATAAGGGAGAACAGCTGTGTGCTTCATCTGTTCGTTTTGCATTTGGTTGTAAATGCAAAGTGTGTGCAATATCTATGAGATGTGCTCAGCTCAGGGCTCTGCGGCTAAAATGGCAATACTCTCAATAACGAAAGGAAGGGGTAACGCGTAGGCTCTCTCACTAAAGACTAGAGTACACAAAGTTGAACTTAAGGATGAAAAGGATGAAGAGGATACCTTGAGTTTTCGGCGGGCATTGAATTTGCGGAGACACTCGACAGTTTCCTGCCTGTGCATCATGGAGGCCACTGTGGAACGGTGCTGCAAGAGGGCAAAAAAGATAAAAAAAAATAATTATGTTACATACTCTTAATCTTTCTGTGTTAACTTACACAGGACTACAAGTGTCTGAGGGAAAACTATACAGTATGTTCATAGGTGCTTCATGTATGATTCCAGTATGTCAGTATGGTGATTTCTGTATCCCTGCGTGTGCATTTGAGGCTTCACGTGTACTTGAGAAACTCTTGAGCAATGATTGGCTTGGTAGGTGTGTGAGTAAGCGAGCGAGTACTTACGCAGACCCACGGGTGTTTGAGGGCCTGCTCGGCAGTGATTCTCTTGGCTGGGTTGATGGTCAACATCTGGTTGATCAGATTCTTTGCCTCAGGAGTCACTGTGTCCCACTCTGGGGAGGGGAACTGCCCCCATCAAATAAAATAAAAATAAATAAATAAACAGTTAATAGAATGCATTTCAAGGCAAACACATGAAGGAATTGTGAAATGAAAAGGAAAATATTGGGCTTTTTTTTTGACCAACTAAACAAATTCATCAGGCTCCCACACACACAAACAGGCGCGAGAGAGCGCACGCGCGCACACACACACACACACACACCTCTGCAATGCGTCAGGGAGGCCCTGATAGGATCGATAGCTTTGGACCAGCTTTCAATTGGACACTAATAAACATTCACAAACGGCCTCGCAAGCCCCTGCACTGCACCCCGCACACACACACACACACACACACACACACACACACACACACACACACACACACACACACACACACACACACACACACACACACACACACACACACACACACACACACACACACACACACACACACACACACACACACACACACACACACCCCTTTACTTCATCACTTACATCATATGCACCAGCTTTGATCTGCTGATACAGTTTGTGTTGATCTTCATCCCAGAATGGAGGATAGCCAACTAAAAGAATGTAGAGAATAACACCTAACAGAAAAGAGTGGAAAAAAAGAAAGAGATTCAATTCCTTTTCAACCAAGACTTTGTATTCAGTTAGAAGGACAGTCCAACCATTCTGAAATAGGATCTGCTGAATTTCTCCTCATGATTCACGATGAGAGTTTGTACTCAATATTTCAATTGTTGCTGTTTGGTATCTTTCAAACAAAGAGAGGTACTCAACCAGCAGCGGACACTCGAGCACACAGGCGTCGAATGTGAAGCAGGTTTGTGGGTGAAGCCACCTTGATTCATTAATCTGACACAGCTGGCGGTTGTCGGCAATTAACGAGCTACCAATTTACCAACTCGTGTATTTGCTTTGCACAAACGCATAACTCCAAATGATAACTGTTGGTTAATTTGACAGCTTCGGCAAAACCTTTGTTCGTCATCGCAAACAAAAGTTGGCAGCCTGAGGGTTAGTTTGAAGACTCACCACAGGCCCAAATGTCCACAGGCTTTCCATAGGGGTCCTTCCTTAGGACTTCAGGGGACAGATAGCCAGGAGTCCCCGCAAAGCCTGCAGGAAAAAGTAGAGGATGACATTATCAAGCCTTTGTAATTGCTGATGGATGCTATTTTTCAGCGGTTATGTATACAGTGGGGGTGACCTGTTGGACAATGGAAGACCAGATCATGACCGTGTGGAGTCACTGTTGAGTCTATGTTCATTTATCATCTAGTCCCTCCTGGACAGTCAGCCAAACGCTGGCAGCCTGGCCATTAGCCAAAGCACAATGACCCAACCTCTTAAGCAATGCTGAGAAAATGCTTTGTGTGTGTGTGTGTGTGTGTGTGTGTGTGTGTGTGTGTGTGTGTGTGTGTGTGTGTGTGTGTGTGTGTGTGTGTGTGTGTGTGTGTGTGTGTGTGTGTGTGTGTGTGTGTGTGTGTGTGTGTGTGTGTGTGTGTGTGTTTTCTTACCAAACCAAGCTTGCTGGTCTCCCTGTACTTCAATAGCCAGGCCAAAGTCTGCCAGTTTCACTGCAGCGCCCTTCATCTTACTGGCCAACAACAGGTTCTCAGGCTGAGAGACACACACACACACAGAATGTAAGACCAACAGAGTGAAAGAGAGAGAGAGAGAGAGAGAGAGAGAGATGGACAGTCACAGACGCAGCTTTTACCCGTCCAACATCCCTACGCATTAGAAACGTTTACATTTGATTTATCTCACACAGCTCAGAAAATGCACGGTGGCTGGGGAGGGTACAGGTGTGAGAGAGCCTGATGTATAGACAGGGAGGAAGCAGGAGAGAGTGTGGTTGAGAATCTCCAGAACACCTTATATGGGCATGGGTTCGTAGCCATAGAAACCACTTGGGAGTCATTTAGGCAGTGCTGTAGACTGCATACTAAATGGAAAGTGTACTTGGTGAGAGACAGTGTGTGTGGCAGTGTTCTAAATGGCCGCTGTTTGGGCAGTAGAACATAAAGGGCTGCAGTAAAAGCCCACTCACGATAAAAGGCCAACAAATCAGGCCGACAGGACAGGCGGTAACGGCGTTATTCCCTGACCCAGTGCTCGCACATGCAGAGGATCATGCCACCCACACATGTGCTTCTCTGTCTGAGGCTCCCCATGTGATTATGAACAACTCTCCCCCCTTCCCCCCCATTTTGCAGTCTCCGCTTGAAACCCAGCACATAACTACATCTTATTAATGCCATTTCTAATAGGATTATTAGTGTCACCTTAAAGTAGGTTAGGCAGAGAAGTGGAGATAACAGGGAAGCTCTCTTCAACCAGTCTTTTCATCTGCGCCTATCAGCAATTTGGGACAAAGCCCCTCCCCCGCTGCTCCGTGGATGGTGTGATGTCACAGGGGTTGTCATGGCAACCGCAGAGGTTCATCTATGCCTTTACCCTCATCTCTCAAAATGGACCCCGTTCATAACAGTCAGAAATAGGTGTGTGTGTGTGTGTCTGTGTGTGTGTGTGTGTCTGCGTACATTCGCGTATGTATTGGTTTATGTCCTTGTCTTTTCCTTGCTATAGGTGAGAGACAATGCCTTCCACACGGCAATGACTTGCCATCTCTAGGCGCTATTCTCAGCACATGTACGTATATCCACACATGAGGAGAGAGAGCACACACACACACGCACAGAGGCACGCGCACACACAATTGGTCAAAGACAGGGAGGCACTGATAACGAAAAGGAGTTGGAGTAAAAATGGAGATGGATCCATGGGAAAAGGAGGGGATGGAAGCAAAAATGTAGAGAGAGAGAGAGAGAGAGAGAGAGAGAGAGAGAGAGAGAGAGAGAGAGAGAGAGAGAGAGACATCCTTGTGTTGCCATGGCCACAAGCAGAGGTGTGTGTGTGTGTGTGGTTGTCATGGCAACGGGCAGCTACTCACCTTGAGGTCTCTGTGCACGATATCATGCTGGTGGATATGATTGACACTCTCCAAGATCTGACTAATGCAATGGCTACAAAAGAAAGGGGGAAAAATGGAAATACATGGGAAAAGTCATTGACCTACTTTGCCACAAACATCGCATGTAATTCACTTTATTTGCTAGATTGCGGTGTGGATGTGTAACTGATGTGTTTCTTTACTAAATCTAATGTCTACCCTTAGCAGAAAAGCTAATGGTTCTCATCAGACACAAATCCGAGTGCAATGTCCAACACCACCCCATCCGCCCTGCTCTGTTGTGCTTCTTACACTACAGTATTTGTGTTATGTTTGTGTGATCCGTCAACTTTTTGTGTTACTTCACAAAACAAATTTGATCTGGGGAGCAATTTTCATAATGTGCATATCATTTCAGCTGCTGCTAATGCTGTGATTCCCAATTCCTGACTGGGGAGCATGCTTTCGTATTCGCCTGGTGTGTGTGCTGGCTCACGACGGAGCGGAATTATAAAAATCCCCCAGAAGCTTTGTAACCGGCAACCTGATTACTGCTTTCCCCGCCATGACGCTGAGCTCCACTATTCCACCATTTGAGGCTTGTGTATGTGGAAAGGTTGATGGGTTAAAGGTCAGCCTCAGTCATGGAGAGTAGGGGCCGGGCCTCCATCCAACTGGCGAGGTCCGTCCACGCGTGCGTGTGTGTGTGTGTGTTACTCTATAAAGCCCCTTGTGAGCATGAACAGACAGACCCCTAATCCAATTGTACGACAGACTCCGTAAGCTGCGCAACACGCAGCCACAGCAGAGATGCCGATAGGAGCAGGAGCAAACCACAGCAGCTCCATATGAGGCGCATACCTGGCATCAGCTTCACTGTAGTATTCCCGAGCTACAATGTCTTCAAAAAGCTCTCCTCCTGTCACCCTGATAGAGAGAGAGGGAGAGAGAGAGAAAGAGGGGGGGAGAGAGAGAGAGCGAGAAAGGGTGAGAGAGGGTGAGAGAGGGTGAGAGAGGGTGAGAGAGAGAGAGAGAGGGGAGGGGGGACACAGAGAGAGACAGAGAAAAAGAGAGAGAGAGAGTTGTTAGCATACACAAACAAACCACAGTCACGCGCATGGATACAATCTCAAATGTCACTGTCTGTGTGTGTGTGTGTGTGTGTGTGTGTGTGTTCAGAATATACTCACAGGTCAAAGACAAGGTAATGAAAGCCTTCCTCTGAAATGCTGTCATGGAGCCTCACTGCAAGAGACAAGGTGGGGGTGGGGGAAGAGACGTGAGTGAGAGTGAGATATAAAGACAGGAGTGAGGCGGAGGAGCAGTGTTAAAGATATAAATAAAGCACTGTTCCGGCGCTCCAATATCAAACCTCCTGATGAACTGAGGCAGAGAAAAGGCGAGGAGAAGGAGAGGGAAAAAGAAAAGAGCAGTGAGGGGAGAGACGGTGACAGAGGCAGAGGTTGGAGAGATGACAGTCACCGTAACAGAACAGTGGCAGGATGACGGTGCAGGATCCCGGTGGCGGTGGCGGCGGCGCACGGAGTGAGGAGGGGACGGGTGAAGGGAACTCAGGTTCAGTGTCAGGGGGAGAACGGAGTTTGTCGTTATGTAAAAGGAGTATCAGTTGTATAATAAGACGAAGTAGGATGGCCCCTGCAGCAAGAAGCAAGCGTGAATGCTTTTTCCTCCTCCTCCTCCTCCCATCTTCTCTCTCTCTCTCTCCCTCCCTCCCTCCATCTGTCTCTTACTCCTCCTGCTTTCCTCTCTCCATCTGTCTGATTTTCGTGCCCTCTTTTGTCCAAAGTTTGACGGCGAGTCGTGCCAAAATATGCGAAAAGGAGGCGAAAAGGACAAGGGCGGGGGGGGCAGAGAGAGAGAGAGAGAGAGAGAGAGAGAGAGAGAGAGATCTACACAGACAGGGGAAGAGGATGGGGAAAGTAGGCGAGGGCAAATGAGTACCTTGAGGCAGTCTGACAGAAATCTAGGACAGCGGGACGAGAGCAATAAGGGAAGGTGTCGTTGATCTGGAATGTTTGCACTTCCTCTTCATATTACGCGCTATCACCTCTACGCGACGGCCACGGCGGCTGGATGTCTCACAGTTCATTCATGCGACGTGAACGGTCGCCCGCGCCGCAAGCGTCCGCCATGTCGAAAGCGGCCGCGATTCATAAAAGTGAAACGAAAGCACGCGCGGAAAGGCACAGGAGCGTCGCTGCTGTATGTCGGCGGGGTGTAAATCTCTCTCACGCCGTCGCTCTCCGTTGCCAGATTCTGACTGCGATTGCTTATTACTGGGGGTTTCAATATAGCTTGGAAACGCGATAACGGCGAGGTCACAAATGTGCCTTTTTCAGATGACTGAACAACCCAGAGTCACAAAGTTCTGACTGACCATCCAAGACTAATTCGTTTTTCCTCAGCAGTTACCATCTTTGGACTGGAGTCAAGTCCCTGTTTTTTTTTTAGCGACGCCGTGATCTGATAACAGAAACAAAGATATTCCGCGGGCGCCACCTGTAATCTATGATAGTCTACTCAAAGAGGTCGTGTTGAACTGCCTGACAGCGTGATGATAACTATCGTTTGACACGTTTGCGGGCAAAACAGATTCGCAGTTCCCATGAGTCATATCCTGTTTTTGATCATATCCAGGAAATGATTTTTACATGGAACACGGAGCGACGTATTTTTTTTATACGCCATTACACCATCCAGGTTTCTTGATCAGTGTTTGCACAGGCGCGTCTTTGAGTCCTTCCACATCCTCTGTGTCACTGACACCACCGGGCTTCACTCAAATCATAGAATTCATCATCATATTGTTTGGGACACTTGAGGTGAACACAAACTCACCAATGTTGGGGTGCTTCAGGAGACGGCAGATGCGAGCCTCCCTCTCCAGCTTCTGATGATCTGAGGAGAGAGAGAGAGAGAGAGAGAGAGAGAGAGAGAGAGAGAGAGAGAGACGCCATCGTTTAAGACAATTGACAGTGACGAAGCCTCGCATGCTGGTTAGACGGTCCAAAGGTTGGCACTTATTAGCCAACCCCCCCAGCAGCACAGGGATAAACATGCTGGTACATTTAGTTAATGTTTTGATTTTCACTTTCTGGTGTCAGTTCAGATAAATGTCATAACCGTCTAAGCTCGACACTTTCAGAACCTCATAACGTTCTGATTCCGCTTGTCAGTTTTGTGTCGTTCAACCGGATGGGCTGCATTTTGTCATGTTGTTCCCAAAATACTAATAGCCAATAAATGTAATTCAGTCAGTGCGAGTGAAGTTCTATTGTAACCATTGTTTGTTTTGTGCCAGTGACATTTTCCGTGTTTGGCATTCGTCGTCCTTCCCCTTGCCTAATTTGACAGTTTCTCAGTGTTTGTGTCGACTCTCTGGCAGCCATGTTTGAGGACGTTCCAATATCTACTGGCATTACGCGTGTGCAAATGCATGTGGTTGTGCAGGATATGTGGGTGTGTGTGCGTGTGTGTAAACCATTTGACACTCGTGCCACTCCCTTCCCGACACTATTAGCAACAACTATGTCGCTAAGGTCAAAGGTCACCCGCTGGGGGTATGGCACCGATGAGCCTGCATGACTCATGACCACTGTGAGTATGCGAGCGTGTGTGTGTGTGTGTTTAATGATCGTTGTGCTGGAGCCAATACAAACACTGAGATCCATGGCAAACACAACACACTGAAGCAGCTCACTTTCTCTCACACTTATTTCCTCAATGCGACAACAATCTTGTGAGATAAGAGTCTTGTATAATATATAAATATTAATAGATGCCTTTTCTGACAAGGAACAGGAAGGAGTCAAACTTATATACGCCTGCTAGTTTCTGTAATTAGATCATTTCATTTGCTTGTTGTTTTCTGATGTCCATACTAAAACATAAATCCATAACTGCAGACGCCTAACACAACTGTACCAATTCATACACAAATCACTCCTCCCCTTCCTCTCTACCCTTTTCTCGTCCAATTTATTTGAACCTGTTGCTGAGTGGGGGGGGGGGGGGGTAGATCTAAATGTTAAACGTGTCCATCTTCTCAAATGCTGCACTGTCCACCGCCGCCACCTTCGTCTAGGTGCCAGGTATAGATTTCCCTCATTTGAGAGAGAGAGAAAGAGAAAGAGAGAGAGAGAGAGAGAGAGAGAGAGAGACCACCCTCTAATTAAAGGAGTGACGCAGGACAGCTACAGAAAGAGGGAGAGAGAGGGGATGGAGGGATTACATGGAACGTCCATTTGCTTGCAGTGTGTGTGTGTGTGTGTGTGTGTGTGTGTGTGTGTGTGTGTGTGTGTGTGTGTGTGTGTGTGTGTGTGTGTGTGTGTGTGTGTGTGTGTGTGTGGCTATCCACCGTGGTGCATTGTCACTGCAGTAACTTACTAATTCAGTCAATCTCCTTATTTGTTGGTGCCGGAGTGTGAGGTAGTACGGGGCAGGGAGGAGAAGGCTGGCGGGTAATTACTGCCACTTCCTGCTGCTCCCTAATTGGCCATCTGCTTGGCCGTGGGGCGGGCCTACAGCCATCTTACATCAGTTGAGGAGGATGGAATGACCCAAAACCCACGCTCAACTCAAACGCCCGCCCCCACGTGCGCACACACACACACATCACCAATAACGTGTGCGATTTGTGTGTCTGCGAGTATCGAATTCAATCACTTTGAGACGCCTTTTCATGCACGCCAGTGCGGGTGGAGAGAGAGAGAGAGAGAGAGAGAGAGAGAGAGAGAGAGAGAGAGGGTGAAACAGAGTGTTTGGAAGATGGTTTATACAATGTGGGTGGACACGACAAAAGTAGTACAGGTGGTTATTTTTCATTTCACTCAGTCCAATATCACTAATCTAATCTAATCTGTCTCACTTTACAGCCCAGTGGAGACGTTTAAGTTAAGGAATACTGTGACACAATATCCATGAGGAGCTGAGGAGGCAGTAGCAGAGGATTGATTTGGTGAAATAAGGCCTCGTTTGGGCCTCTGGTAGGACTCATCGTTGTGTGTGACCATTTCTAGATTGGAGGAGTAATTACAGAAAAATAATCACATTTATCCATAATGAAAATTGCCATTAGTTTCAGTCCTGGTATCAATTGTGCACTAATATAATCAACCGACTGTACACACTAGGGATCAGATATCTGAAGAGGACCTCTTACTCTCTGGTGTGAGATGTCTGAGGCGTGTGTGTGTGTGAGGTGTGTGGCCTCGCCAAAGCCCCCTCACTTCTAACACTCCAGATGCTTGAAGGCAGGGGTGGCTCATGTCTAAGCATCCCCATGCATCCTTTCCTTTCCTTTCCTTCCTTCCTTCCTCACCCCCCCTCCCGCCCTCTCCTCAGATTACTGCAGTGTTTACCGGAGCTTTGAGAGACTTACCCACTAGGCCATGCGTGAGGTCAGGCTCGCTCCGTCGGGCTAAAAAAAAACCACCTAAATCCTACCAGGCAAGCTGCCTGCTCACGCACTGGCTGCCTGGTAGACTGTGTGTGTGTGCCGACATTGTGTTTTATGTGTGCGTGTGTTGGAGGCCTACCGAAACTCTTCCCTTTGCACAAAACCCTCTGGTTGCCTGTGTGTGTGTATCACATCTCTGGCTTTGCTCTATCATGTCTCATTTCACTCTGCTTCCCCAGTGCGGAGTGTCACTGATCTTACTGCAAGGCTATACTGTTAAAACTCTCCTCCTCTCCTGGCCTGCTTTTCTCTCCCCTGGCAAACACATGCACGCACACACACACACACACATACGCACACGCACACACACACAGGCCTACATTGTGCTCCCTGCCTCTGCCAAGAGCCAACAGATTCTGCTGAGCCTTTCCTTTTCCTCGGTGGGACATTAATACCAGGAGCTGCCCTATGTGGACACTTGATGGCATGGATAGAACAATAACTGCATTACAACACGCACGCAGATGCCTCACAATACAGACATACTCTATTAGTGTTACTGGCCAACACTAGGCTCCCAAAGTGCTCCCTCTCTCACACACACACAAATGCCAGTAGGCGCAGACAACAACAGGGCAAATGGGGAGGCGCCTATGGAATCTGTGGGGTCTTAGTGGTTGATGAGATACATTTAGCATAAGTGGATTAGCCTCAATACTAACCAATCCACACCCCCCACAAAGCAAGACAAGAGAGAGGAAAGAGGCTAAAAGACAGAGATATGCATAACCCAGAGAAGAAGAAGAAGAAAAAGCAGGTGAGGGCAAACGTCACGTCTGTGGGTCCAATCCCATTCATCAGCCACAAAGATGACAAAGCCACTGAGAGTGTCGGTCTGATGTTCTGTCACACTGACACGAGCCCTCGGCCACATTACGACACAGCCCAGCAGGCATGTGCATGTGGGTGTGCATCTATGCACAGATGCACAAATAGATCAACCGAGAGTTTTTAAGTGGACAGCGGAGCTACTGGAAACACTAAAGCAACAATCTAATTGCTAACAAAACAGAAGATCGGTCCTGTCCGATCCTATTGCTTCCCATCCTTCATTTCAGCTCTGTCTATGTGTCATGTCTATGGAAGTGCCCCGCAGAATTTTGGATCAATTGGTTGTACAGCGAGCGCAGCTTAATGATACCACAGAGGAGGAATAGAGGCTTATTCAATACGGTGTTTAACAAGAGGGTCATTAAACCACCGAGAGATCTCTGATTAGAATTCCCTACCTGGCTTGACGATTGAATAAAAGATTTCCTGTGCTATTTGCTTACGTGCACAATGTTCAATAAGCAACACAAACTCATCAAATGTGCACATATCGATGCCCGACTGAGGGGAATGCGGTGTAAGCTCGTACCTCTTGCAGACAGCTTCTTAGTGTTGATGATTTTTGCAGCATATTCCTGTCCTGATGACTTCTTCACACACCTACGCACAACGGAAAAAAAGCTCCCCTAAGAAGAAAGGACAAAAAACAAGCAAAAATCAGTTTCGTATCACAAGTTCACACACATGCACAAACACAAACACAGATTGAGACTTTTGACACTGCATACACATGTGTGACGGCGCTTCCAATATCTCACTCACACATATCCAATACCGTTATCTGCATCATTACCGCCACATGAGCAACAACCCAGCAAACAAACAACAACAACAACATGCCGAGGTTCTCTTATCAAACCAGCACATAGATTACAAATGAACGACCCAGTGCTCTTTCTAATCGTTGATACGCACACAATACAACGCAATTTACCGTCCCAAAGGAAATTCAATTTGCAACAAGGAGCGAATAGAACGCACTGCAACACGGTTTGAGTTAATAGGCCTACGGTCACAAGGTAACAACGCACACAGTTATAGACCCTAGGTCGGAAAAGGAAGTGAGTAACGTGGCGAGCAGATGAGCAGGTGACTGTTTCAGCTTTGAGCGTCACAGACCAGGTAATGATGCGTGTTCATTATAGTGGCCATAGCTCAGTTCTCTCTCCAGCCTGCGGTAATCTGGGCTTCTGCAGCTACCACACACACTGCACTTGTCAGGATGTTTACGTGGAGGTTGGCTGGGCTCTTAGTTTCAATTATTTACCAGAAAAAAGGAGAGGTGACAGTCCACTCAGTGCCTTGATGTTAAGCACATATGATGGAGCAAAAAAAAAGAACGGGCTAAGGCAGGGGGACAGAGCCATGCAGTGGTCAGTCTCCAGCGTCATGGGGGAGAGGAGAGCGGACCAGCCCAGATCTACTAGAGAGGAGGATGCACTGGCTGTGTAATCGGTGCCATCGATTACTGTCAATTATTAGAATAGAGAGTGGAAATGGCAGCTGTAAATGAAGCCCGGTGTCTCCTTGAAGAGCTGCTGCTGCCGCCCCTGATGCCTCGGGTTCGGAGAGAAAACGGGCTGCGATCGCCAAAACAGAACAGATGCTGATGAAAAAAGATGAGGCAGTGGCCCAGTTTTCTGTTTCTCGTAGCCATTTAATACCGGGAATGAATTGAATATGAGGTTGATCGTTAACACACACACAAAAAACAACCGTGCATGCGTTGGTTGTCGTTGCAGTCGGGGCATGCGGAACGGAGAAGCGTTATAGCACAAACACAAGAGAAGCGCGGTCAGCAACGACACTACTTCCTGATTAAAAAAGGATCCAGAGGTGCGTAGCGTTACTCAACACAGTTACACAAATCATCTGCAGCTGCTCGGGGGGGGGGAAGTGGTCGGCCTAGTTAGCTAGCGAATACAGTCCGAGATCTGCCGAGCCCCGCACGGAGCTGTCAGACCAGCGGGCCGGGGGCGGGGGGGGGGAAGGAAGGAAATGTCACCGGGCTACGGCTCACTCGTCTCTCCGGGCCTCGCTTGGCACATTGAGCAGACCGAGCGAAGGCTAGCAAAACAGCGGAATGTCCGACAGCTGTTTACTTCTGTTCACCGTTAGCGAATAAAAGACGCAGTGCTAATGGGGAAAGCTAACTCAGCTAGATTATCAATATCAGCATGGTAGCTTCCTCCGGCTGCTAACTTGTTAGTGCGTTGTTAACCGTTACTGCGGGGGAAGCTTAGCCGACAGCGGTGGCGTTTTTGCATGTAACTGCACCGCAACGGTAACGGACTCGTGTCAACACCCGCTGACATACAAAGTTAAAGCCCTCAACCCCGGGGGACAGGCTGGAAGCTACCCGGGCTAGCTCCGCTCGCTAGCTTCGCTGGCTAGCCCAGACATAATGTAAGGCGAGGTTTGCGGGGGTGGGGGACAAAACGTCAAGACAAACACGATGTAACCGCGTAACGTGACGGCTTTGCTGCCGCTGCTGCTGCTGCTTACTTCCCGAGCTCCTCGTACAGCTGGTACTCGTCGGTAAACCTGGTGGTAACGGGGGCTGCCATTGTTGGAGCCGTGAGAGGGGAGCCCGACGGCGGCTGGCTTGGCTCTTCTTGTACGGGGTCCAGGAGGAGGAGGAGGGTAGCCTAGCCTCCGACACTACAGTACCTCTGTGACAGCCAGGCGAGCAGAGAGCTGGAGAGGAGAGAGGCGAGCAGCGACGGAAAGGGAGGGGCTGGGCAGAGGAGGAGTGAGGATGATGAGGATGATGATGATGGTGTGTGTGTGTGTGTGTGTGTAGTAAGAAGTGGAGTAGAATCCTCGCGAGAACACTCTGATGCATCGTGAGACCTGGGGCCTATAGTCTAATAATGAATTCACTCAAAATGTAGGAGGTGGTCCAGAATTTGCAGCTTTTAGACAAAGACACAGTCTTTAAGGGGGCAGAGGATCGTGCAGCTCGGCCGTGTCGCTGTGGGGGATTGTGAGGAAAGCACGCTTGGCTTTTTAATCAATATTGCTTTCCGTCCTGTCATGCGTTCACTGCATTGGGTGAAACACAGTAAACCCTTGGTTACACCTCAATGCAGCAGTAAGACACACACACACACACACACACACACACACACACACAATTCCTGCACTTAGCATAGCATTGGGTGCATGCGGACACACACACACACACACATACCCCCGAAATCAATATTGATCAATGCAGGTCTACTCTCACACACTAGCCTCTCTGAACCACTGATTTGGCCTTTACATGTATGTGTGTGTGTGTGTGTGTGTGTGTGTGTGTGTGTGTGTGTGCATGAAGGATACAGGGGGGGGGGGGGGGGGGGGGGCAGTGTGACCGTTGTATCGTGTTTCCACGCACAAGCCTCCACCTATGTTTTTCCACACTGAGAGGGCTGTTAACTTGGTGGTGCTAAAAGATGGTGTCACACAGACCCACAGTGCTCCACTGAATGTTTAATGTTGCATGAGTGGGAGGCCATCACAGGACAGGCGGGTGGGGCAGGAGGGAGAGGTAGAGGCCCAGTGCGTGTGTGTGAGTGACCGTCTGCTCGGCACTCAAAGGTGGGTCAGCGAACACTACGTAGACATGTTGAGGAAGAATGAGAGCAGATGCAGTGATTTCACTTGAACATCTTTATGCGTGGTTGTCAACGTGGGATGCTCGCAAGTTAGAACATTGAAAAGTTCAAATATTATGAGACCGTATCTGCAAGTGCTGACTCCTGAATCCATGATGGACTGAAAAAAAAGAGGGCAGCATAAGCGCGTGTGTGTTTTTTGTGGGTGTATGTGTGTCCATAGTAGACAAATAAGCACTACAACATAGGCCACGGGCCCTCTGTTAACCCTGCTGCTTCTCCTCCTCTTCCTCCACCTCCTCAGCCTCCACAGGAGTTACATAATAGTGAACTCCTCAGCCTTTGTTATCTCACACCAACCACACAATACGCCTTGCCTGCTTGATGAGAGACAGAGGAGCAGAGGAGGGAAGAGGAGTGAGAGAACAGGAGGGCCAGAAAGAGACAGCAGGTTGTTTCAGCTGAAATCAGCACTCAGTGAGAGAGAGAGAGAGAGAGAGAGAAAGAGAGCCTGCCTGTTATTTCCAATACTATAATATTATTACTATCAGATCTAAAGTCACAGTCATCTTGAGCTCCCTTACATTAACCCTACATTAAATCTGCGAAGGCCAGTATGCACTAAACATATGTCTGCGCTGTGTTATTATTAATGGCCTGTTTAGACATGGACTCTATTTTGTTGCATTGAACTACACAAGCATAGATTGAAAGCAAATAAGAGTGTGGGGTCCGATGTGGTGCCTGGTAGACCAATGCCACAGGCCGGTCGTGCTTTCAGAGGAGATTCACAAGGAGAGAAAGTAAGACCACCCTTTATGTCAACATCCCTGTCTGTACTGTAGTGGAAAAGGTACTTGAGATGACAGCTGCTTACACTGACATCATTTGGTGTTCCTTTCCCAGCCCGCTGTGAAAACACACTCAGCCCTTCTGAAATGGCACAGGGATGTTGATGTTATCACAGTATGCATTGTGGAACTCCCTTAGCTGATAGAAACTGCTAATAATCTGAGGATTAGGTAACCACACCGGTCAGGAGATGTATTCAATTTGCTCACAAACTGAAAACTGTTTGAATGGAGGGTCCTTACTGTGGGTTTACATACTAGCCTGCCTCGTTGAGTGCATTTGTAGGCAGTAGAGGGAATTTACCCAGTCTCTTATTGTGTCATTCGGATTTTTGAGTGTGGGCCAGTCAAAGCAAGCAGCCAGTGCTTGAATTTCCCAAATTCCATGCCTTTTTAGAGTTAAGGGCAGGCAGTCCTGTGGTAGTCAGATCTGTTAAGCCACAATAAAACAGTTCTGTTTGGATCAGACTCTCACAGGCTCACACAGCTGATGGAGGCTCTTTTTGTATCCAGAATAGACTCATTTATACATTTTTAGTTGCTATACATTTCCCCATGACTTTCCTTTGGTTGTGACTGATAAAGGTGAAGATGTTATCTGTTACATCATTACAGCTAAGAGGGTGGGCAGGGCTAAGAGCTGAGTCATAACACTCCTTTTCTTCCTTATCAATTGTATTACACTATTTTGGTATAAAAAGAGAATGAGTGGCGGCAGAGAATGAGCAGCACTCATTCTGTCCCTCAACAAATGTTGCTGTGATGCCCTGAAGTAATCAGCCTGCGGCCCTAATTGCTCAGCTGTCAGGCACTGATGCTTGTGGTTGTGTTGGCAGCTCCTGGGCCTCTAGCTGGGTTCTGCTGATGAAAAGTCCCCATGTTTATCTATTTATCCTGGGAGGGATAAATGGATGATTTTAGAACATTTTTTTTTTTTACATTTGTGCAAAGTCAGAGCTGACATGTTGCCTGCACCTGCTTTTATGACTATGAAGCGTTTATAGGTTTAATATCTTATATAAAATCGTATTTTTCCACGTAGTTAAATGGACTGGTGTCAGAGAGAGCCACTAGAGGTCACTGTAGCACCGCATAGTACAATAGTAACTCATAATAAACTGAAACGGGTTACACTAAGATAAGATAAGATGAAAGTTTATTATCCCGAGGAAAATTACTGAAACTAGTTCGTCGTGTCACTGCAGAAGTCAGCATTTATTGTTAGTTTTTGGATATAATTATTAAAGTAGGAGCATCAGGTTTTTTGGCTAATATAGGGTTTATTCTGTCATGTAGACAATAATCCCAAAATGTCTTAGTCTGTTTTCTCACTTTTGTGTGATATTCAGACCATGTTTGATTTGATTTTAAACATAATGTGCGTACATGTTGTTGTACAAACTGCCATAAAGTTCAGGTCGTATGATTAGTTTAGACCTTGTGGGATTTGTTGAAAAAGGTAGCATATCTACTGTACTTACATCCGGTTCAGGAACCAGGAAGTATGGCTGTTCTAATAAAAAAAAACGTAAACTTTGGCTTGAAAATTAATCCAGTATATTGAAATTATGACGCAAATCTTCTTAAAAAGTATGAAGATGATCAAATGTGGATACAGGCCCACAGGGTTGCACTGGTTTTCTGAAACTGGATCAGCTGCTCAGTGCCTCAGCCTTTATAGTTTTAAAGCAGCCTGGTGATTATAATGATGTATTAGAAGTTCTGCTTCGTTTAGTCTTGCTTTTCTTGGTACGTATAAAACACCTTAAATACAATTTCTATTAGTCAAAGCATATGGCAGAAGAGGTTTTAAAACTTGGACTTTGGTTCCACCGTGTGTTCAACTGGCACAACTGCAGCGTGAAACAGCTGGACTACAGTATAACTGCAACTTTGACCCAGAAAGACCGGTGATGACCGGTAAAATGCTGATAGCGGTCACTGGATGGTTTCAGTATGTGGAATATCTTTGGCTCCATAAACAGATACTGATCTACTTCTTCCTTCCACAGTTTTAGAATTTACAGAATTTACAGCTGCAGCAGAATGAGCACACCTGTGACAATTAAGAAATTATTAAAGGACTTCCTGGATGAGCTGAGTGATAAAGAGCTGGTGGAGTTTCAGTGGTACATGGTCCAAAATAGAAGCGAAGGATGCAAACCCATCTCAAAGGCCCTGCTGAAGAAGGCAACCAGGGCGCAAACTGTGGACGTACTGGAACAGACCTATGGAGAAGACGATGCTTGCCAGAGTACAGTGGACATTTTATTTAGGATGTCACAGAATGACATCGCCGTAAGATTAACAACAGGTAAAATGTGAAAATGAATAATGTAGTTTTTCTTTTTATGGCATCTTCAGTCCCTTATGAGGACTAAGGGACTTAGTCTTGTGCAAGATTTGTGATTAAACAGCAAGAATATTTCTGTCATATCTTGTATTTCTAGCCATCTGAAGCAGAAGACAAGAGGAACAGCGTCCATGTCAGCAGTCGCCCTCTGATGTGAATTTGTCCAACCATCAGGATCTTGACTGTGGGATTTGCTGTGAGATGTTTACAGATCCTGTTGTGCTGCCATGTGGCCACAGTTTCTGCAAGACATGTTTCCACTCATGTAGAGAGAGAAGTTCCTGCTGCCCTGTTTGTAAGCAAGTCTTCCCCAACGAGGATCCTCCAATGAATTTCACTCTGAAGGGTTTGATTGACAACTACAAGCAAGGGGGAAAGCAGGCAGATCTGTCAGGACAACAGGGAAAAGTCTCACTGGCATTTCAGGTGAGCCGCTTTACATCAATGTACATTTGTTTTCCTTTATCCAGGTAACACAATGTTACATGAAAATGAAGCTGAAAAGAAAGGAAAGTGGCATTAGTTAAGGATAACACACAGTATACATATTCATATGTCATGTAAGATGATTGCTGGTCTTAAACTATTCCTTGCAACTACAGACTTCCAAACGGACGTTGAAAGAGAAGCATGAAGCTTTCAAAAAGGTGAAAAAATTCTGCCGATCATCAGTCACAGAGAAAATCATGGAGGTCTGAAGATTTGCTTAATGCAGCAAATAGAACAGCTGAGCGGAGACACATTCTCTCTCTCTGACACTCTTATCACCATTTAAGACTTGGGAGCTGAGCCCTCATTCTTACAGGTAAGACAACACAAACCCTGCTTTATGAATGAAGAGCTCAACCATTCATTATTTGTCTGCTAATGCGTGTCTTTTTAAAACAATTCTAGAATTTCAAGACTGAAATGGAGAGGTGTGTATAACAGTTTTCACTATATACATTATGTAGGCTGTGTGTGAATAGTAGAGTCCTAATTTTTTAAGGTTTTGCTCTAGAACCCAGTGCTCACTGCCAGATCCACAGCAGCTGCCACATGCAGGGATGGATTTGTCACAACATGTGGGAAACCTTCAGTTCAAAGTCTGGGAGAAGATGAAGAGCATCATAAAAGACAGTGAGTATTGGAGACTATATATTCTGTACATATTCGTTGATCTAATTCATGCAGATTTCTACCTGTCAGTAATTTCACTTATGTTCTCTTATTCTGTCTGTAGCTCCTGTGGTTCTGGACCCCAACACCGCACATCCCTCACTTTCTCTGTCTGATGATCTGGCCACGTTCAGAGTCACCAAGGCCTGCCAGCCGCAACCCGAGAACCTAGAACCCAGCACCAGAAAGTCAAGTGGCCCCCAAACCGGCCACTTGACTTTGCATCAGTCACACTATCGCGCATGCGCTATTGCTGTCGCACTCACCGGCGCACTCACCGCAGTCGCCGTACTTACCGTTGCAGGCGTACTCACCGGCGCACTCACCGCAGTCGCCGCACTCATCACACTCGCCGCACTCACCTCTGCCGGGGCACTCACCGTTGCCGGCGCACTCACCGTTGTCAGCGCACTCACCGTTGCCGGCGCACTCACCGAAGCCGGCGCACTCACCGTTGTCAGCGCACTCACCGTTGCCGGCGCACTCACCGCACTCACCGTTGCCGGCGCACTCACCGTTGTCAGCGCACTCACCGTTGCCGGCACACTCACCGCACTCCCCGTTGCCGGCGCACTCACCGCTGCCGGCGCACTCACCCGGTGAACTCGTCGCTGTCGGCTTGTCACTATCGCTTTGATTTTTCTCTCAGCATTCAGTTATTTTGTCATATTCTCTGATATTCTTGTTGCATATCTTTGAATTGTGTACATGCTAAATGAAATGCTGAAATAACTTTACTCACCTTTTATTTTTCAAAATGTGATCTGGGCATTTCTTGAAAGTGAAGCTCATTTTGTAGCAAATGAAACTGTTGCAAGGACTCCATGTTTGTGCAGAATAAACCACAAGCTTCCTGTTTTCATCTTTCTTTCTCAGCCGAGAAGAAACCAGACACGGGTGTATAGATAAAAAGAATCGGCATGACAATCCGACAGCAATCTGAGCTTTAACAGAATGTTACGGGCTATTTAGTAAACATTTCCTTCATATAGTGATTTATAGTGATTCGGAGCACATGGAAATCAGCCATTACTCAATAGAACATTTAGGTTATTTATGTTTGATCACTTCGACACTTTGGAACTAAAGTGGAAGAGAATATGAAAGTCTTCCTCGCACTCTCAAGGCTCAGATAATCTGAGGAGGAGCAGCAGTGGACAGAAATATCGTCTGAAACAGCAAAAAGGGGAAAATATGGAGCAGGAAAGCGTCGATGAGGAAACAAACCAGAAGCCTCAGGGTAAGAGTGTCACATTAGAAATATTATTACATGATATCTGTGAAGCCTAGAATAAATAAACTATGTAGTGAAGATTGAACAAGAATAAATGCCACCTGAGGGAATTTAGAGACGTTTCCAACACGTGGTGGTGCAGAAAATGAGGTTTGCCATGGGAAATGTGTTGACACTTTCATTTATAAATCTAACAAACACAAACAAAAAGCTGGGTGCACTGAACCTTTCCTCCCAAACAAGTGAACAGGGAAGAAGCAGAAGATGATTTTGCTGTTGTGATCACTTTTTTTGAAAGCATTTGAACACGGGTGACGTGTCAGTTTGTGATCAGACGGTGCTTTCCTCTCAGAGTCTCTTCTCAGCAGAGAGGACGGCGACCACCAGCTCCATCTCAGCTGCACGGCCCAGACTGCCGCTGCTGTGATCGCCCCTGCCATCACCGGCTGCAACATCGGAGGCTCACTCAACCTCAACATCAGCTATGTAGGCCGAGGTAGACGCATGGAAAGCCAGATGTGGGAGGCACCATGACTGACAGGCACCATGACTGACAGGACTCACACTGACGGACACACACTCTCTTTTTGTTTACAGAGTTTTCTCCTTCATCTAAAGATAACGACACCCCTGCTTCTCTGCAGTCTGAAGGTGAGTTATCAAGATATCTTTTACCTGTACCGGTCTTAACTCCAGTCTGGTGATAAGTCAAGACCAATGTTTGGGATGCCAGGTTGTGAAAATCCTCTGATTAAGCCAGGAAGTCTGTCGTTGTCAAGCAATCTGAATAATCTTTGCATGCGTTTCCTCATTCAGATGATAGGATTGCAGAATGTCAACAGAGGCTGAAAGCTACTCTGAGGAGAAAGTTCAGCCACGTGCTGGAGGGGACGGAGGCCAACAAAATCGCTCTGGATAAGATCTACACAGAGCTGTACATCACCGAGGGAGGAAGTTGCGCTGTCAATAACGAGCACGAGGTCAGACAGATCGAGACGGCGTCCAGGATGAATGCAGCGCAGGAGACATCAATCCGGTGCAATGATCTCTTTGTTCCTCAACCAGGACGAGACCACCCTGTAAGAACTGTGGTCACCAGGGGAGTGGCTGGCATAGGGAAAACTATATCTGCCAACAAATTCACTTTAGACTGGGTTGAGGAGAGAGCCAATCAGAACGTGAATTTTGTGTTTCCGCTTTCTTTCCGAGAGCTCAACATGATGAGTAAGAAGGTTTGCAGTCTCGTAGAACTTCTCACTGCTATTTTTCCTGAGATGACAGACACGGAAATATTCACGCATAGTAAATACAAAATACTCTTCATCCTGGATGGTCTGGATGAGAGCCGCTTAGCTTTGGACTTCCACAACAGTGAGATACTGTCTGATGTGACGCAGCCAACTAGCGTCGAAGTGATTCTCATAAACCTCATCAGGGGATGTTTGCTTCCCTTGGCTCTCGTTTGGATCACATCTCGGCCAGCAGCGTCCAATCAGATTCCTTCCGAGTGCGTTCATCTAGTGACAGAGGTACGAGGGTTCAGCAACCCCCAGAAGGAGGAGTATTTTAGGAGGAAAATCAGTACAAAGTGCATGGCGAACAGAATAATCACACATGTGAAGTCCTGCAGGAGTCTACACATCATGTGTCACATACCAGTTTTCTGTTGGATGGCTGCAAAGGTTCTCGAGAAGAAATTTGCAACGGCAGACAGTAGAGACTTGCCCAAGACGCTTACACAGATGTACATCCACTTCTTAGCTTTGCATGAGGAAAAGATGAACCTGAGGCTCCATGGAAGAAGAGAGTCAAACGCTGAGACTATGAGGAGCAACCTTCTCTCTCTGGGGAAATTGGCCTTCAGAGAGCTGGAGAGAGGTCACCTGATCTTCTATGAGACGGACCTCGAACAGAACGGTATAGATGTCCAACAGGCCACACTGTTCTCAGGAGTCTACACACAGATCTTCAGTGAGGAACTGACACTGTGCAATGAGAAGGTGTTCTGCTTCGTTCATCTGAGCATTCACGAATTCTTCGCAGCTCTCTACGTCTTCCTCACGTTTAACAATGACAACGTTAATGTCTTGGTGAAAAAGTCGTCTGTTTCAAGACGTTTCCTGTTCCGAGATGGATCAGAGCACCTCTACAAAGCAGCGGTGGACAAGGCTTTGCAGAGTGACAACGGACATTTCGATATCTTCCTACGCTTTCTCTTGGGCCTGTGTCTGGAATCCAATCAGATTCTGTTGAAACATCTGATGACCAGCAAGCGAACAAGTCAAAAGACAAGAGCGGAGATCATCAAACACATCAAGGAGAAGATCAGGGCCAGTTCATCTCCTGACAGATGCATCAATCTATTCCATTGTCTCAATGAGATGAATGATCTCGGTCTTGTGGAGGAGATTCAGAGTTACCTGAGCTCGGGTCATCTGAACACAACTAAACTGTCCTCTGCTCAGTGGGCCACTCTGGTCTTTGTGTTGCTGACCTCAGAAGAGGAGCTGAGTTTGTTTGAACTGGGCCGATACGCACGGTCAGAGGAGGGTCTCTGGAGGCTCTTACCTGTGGTCAAGGCAGCCCGAGTCGCAAAGTAAGTTAGATTCTGGCTCACGGGCCTTTTTACAAGAACTCCATTCCATTTTCTTAAGATTTTGGTTGACGATACAATCTCACCCCTGTAAGATCACACAAATGTAACCGAGCTGCATCCCATCCCCTCTGAAAATGGAACTGCACATGCTAGTGTTTGGGGAATGTGGAGAGATGTATAAATTGTGGTTAAAGAGATTCACTCCACCACTTTTACTTTGCTGTCTTATCTGGCAACCAAATGTATCCTGCTATGTTGTGCTTCTACCCCTGCACCCACATTTAGAATGTGGATTAACCAGATCGTACTCTTTTTTTGACCTTGGGAGAAGCTGACATTTGGGTTGCATAGTAACCACAGCTTGATGACTGATGACTAATGGTGTGGCTATGAGGTTTAAATTCAGTATCTTGTGGCATTCTCCTCCTTTTGCAGACTGAATGGTTGTAACCTCACTGTGAACTGCTGCGAAACTCTGGTGAACGCCGTCACCTCGTCTCAACTTCGAGAGTTGGACCTGAGCGATAACAACCTCACAGATTCAGGGTTAACGCTGCTGTCTGCTGGACTCAAGAACAGTAAACTAGAGACGCTTAGGTGACAATCATTGCAATCATCACCATTATTGCAGAATCTAGTTTGGGTATTTATGTAATTTTCTTGTCATCTAGGCTGAGTCGTTGCAACCTGACAGAGCAAAGCTGCAACGCTCTGGCCTCTGTTATCAGCTCAAGCTCCTCCAAGCTGCAAATGCTGGACTTGACTGACAACGACCTGCAGGATGTCGGAGTGAAAAGGCTTTCAAGTGGACTACAGAGTCCTCACTGCAAACTGGAAATCCTTCTGTGAGTGTCCTGTGTGAAACTGAATTCCAAATAAATGACACAAAGAATGCAAACTATGGAGATAAAGCACATGAAACATCTGCACTGTGTTTTCCAGTCTGTCCCTGTGCAGAGTTTCAGAAGAAGGCGTCACCTTCCTGGCGTCTGCTTTGACTTCCAACTTGTCCCACCTCAGTGAGCTTGACCTGAGCTACAACCACCCAGGAACCTCTGGTGTCACACTGCTGTCCATGCTGTTAAAAGAGTCCAACTGCAGTCTGGGAACACTCAGGTAGTGATGGGGGTCAAGGCTACTAGACTAGGCTAAAAGAGTGACACAATGGAGATACTAGAATAATGTACAAGTGTTCTGTTTTTGTCTCTAGAGTGGATCAATGTGGTGAATCCAGACTCCAGCCAGGGCCCAAAAAATGTAAGTGACCTCCATCTTAATGCAACACATCTGTCAGCAGCTTTGCCATGTGAAATGATACATTTCATGTTTGTTGGTCTCAACAGACGCCATCAAACTCACACTGGACCCGAACACGGCACACAGGGACCTCAGCCTGTCTGAGGGGAACAGGAAGGCACTGCGGTGCACCAAGCAGATGTATCCTGATCACCCAGAAAGGTTTGATTTCTTTGTCCAGGTGTTCTGTAGGGAAGGCATGACGGTGCGCTGCTACTGGGAGACGGAGTGGAGCGGGAGAGCCTTCATAGGAATAGCGTACAGAAAGATGTGCAGGAAAGGGGAGGAAGACGACTGCTGGCTGGGTAACAACGCCACCTCCTGGGGTCTGAGCTGCTGCGGAGGGGGCTACAAGGCCTGGCACAGAGGCGTGGGCACCGCGATACAGACCCCAGCAAGCTGCCATAAAGTAGGCGTCTATCTGGACTGGGCAGCAGGAAAGGCGTCCTTCTTCAGGTCGGACTGTGGGGCATTAACCCTCCTGCACACACACCAAGCCACCTTCACAGAGCCGCTGTACCCAGCATTCAGGCTTGGCTGGGTGGAATCCACAGTTCACCTGTGCTAAGGACCAACTGTTACGATTGTGGACCTTAAAAGGTTCCTGTTCCAGCTGTTGTGCTCTTGTAGTAAACAAATAGCACTTTCTAAAGGAGCATGCATGATTCGGAATGCTTTATAGAGCAGGAAGTTAACACAATGTTTCACTTTTACATTTGCTAGATTGTGAAAAGCCCTTTTTGCTGTCTAGCTCCTTAACTTGCTGCAGCACCACTGGGCACACTGAGTTCCAGTTTAGGCACAGCCCTTTCCAGAAACCCTCTCTGTTCCAATTAGCCAACTGCATCCGACCTGAGCCGGCAGCGCCCACATACTGCCAACAGCTTCAAACTTACTGAGCGTTGCAAATTCAAATCTGTCGCATGGCAACACGAACATGGCAGGGAAGTGTAAAGCGACTCAAACATGAAGCTTTCATGGCAGAAAGGCTTTTGACAATGTTTAAAACAAACTCCCTACTATATTACGCTATAAAAATGAGGGAAAACAACAAACCATCTCTATAGCTTAAAAGACAAAGCAAATGTAGACGAGCCAAAGGGGTTTTTCACAACCTGGCAACCCCAAAACATAAGTTGCGAAATACTGTCCTATAAAGCATCGAGCCCAGGACATAGCATACTGATTTATTGACATTGATAATGCATAACAACTTATAAGCCCTTACAAATCTGGCCTTATTTGAAGGTGGTACCAAAATGTGTCTATACAATATGACCTTTGTACAGTAGTGTTCTGATTAAAACCATATATCTTGTGTAATAAAGGATTTCTTCCAGTGCTTATTGTCAAGTTTGCAGTGCAGACACAGCGATGGGAGAAGCGCAAACGTGGAGTTTTCACTTTTAACAATCCTTTTATTAGCAGAGTCCCAAGAGGCAATGAAAAAGGAAAGAAAAGAGGGAACAGAAACAAAAGATTACAGTAGAGACCGTGGGACAATCAAAGTCAGTGAAGAGAGGATGGAACAGAGGGCAACACACCAAAACAAACACAAAAATCACATTATCCCCAAAGAAAAAGTAATAAAGGAGGAAAACTGAATTATATCGCATGGGAAGAGAGTGTGTGTGTGTAGGTTGATCCCTCTGTTCCTCTGAAGAAATTCACCAGGACCCACTCACACTCTCTCTCTCACACACACACACACACACACACACACACACACACACACACACACACACACACACACACAAAGCCAGTCGAGGCGTTTCATCTCTTCACTAAACGCCATAAGGCTAAATATGACCGAGCAGCCAACCACCGAACAAAACCAGAGCTTTTCAGGCAGGTCTTTTTAAAATGTCATTATTTCTTATCAACGCTGTACAGATTATATATTCTATTTACACACTGAAACACCCTCAGTGCCAAGACAAACCCGAGATAGCCGATGTGCGTATCTCTGCTGTCGTTCTGTGCTCCTTTCTCAGTTACTTACATGATTTTGGACACCAAAAATTCAAACCCAAAGTCTGCAGCACAACAACGCCATCATTTTCCACCACGGAAGCTTCTAGAACCCAAGTTCATACTCCGATATTTAAAGTCTCCCATTTCTTTCAGTGCCCAGAATAACAATGAATGAGCGTGACGTCAATCTGACTCTTATGAAGTCCAGATTACTAAAACAAACTGTGAGACGATGAAGATGTGACCGCAGGGAGCTCTTCTTCGTCTCTAGTTGTATATAAAGACACTGAAAAGCCCCCCGGTGTTTACATCATCAAGACACAGCAGCAGGTCAAAGGTTCAGACAAACCGGTTTGAGCGTCTCGATCTGTCGCACCCTCTCCTACACACACACCTGAGGACAAACCGGGACGTAACAGAGCGGGCGAGTGGAAAAGGGGGAGGGGCACTAAGGTGATGGTAAAAGGGGAGAAGAGACAGAAAGTAATATAGATGGAAAACAATAGACTTTATTTAATAATTGTCTTTTTATGCAGATGTCCTTCACTCTTTTAGGATTCAACCATTATAAAAAAGAGTTGTTTGCTATCCGAGGGTTGTATACACACCCAAAACAGCCTTTCAGTGCTAATACAGACAGTACACCAACTAGTCAACAGCAGCCGTCTCCCACATTCACGCATTCATTTGCATACATTAATTGTTCACTTGTGTGTTATGTACATTTACCCTCCCTCCAGTTATTGTGCTCCTGTTGTGTAGGAGCGTCAGATTTGAGGCAGAGTAAAGCTCTATCAACATGACTCTCTCTTGCTCGCTCACACTCTCTCTCTCTCTCACAGGCGCACACACACACACACACACACACACACACACACACACACACACACACACACACACACACACACACACACACACACACACACACCTACCCACACGTGACAAGATCTGCCAGCTGGTCTCTGGTGCTCAACTGACAGAGAGCAGGGAGAGCTTTAGTTTATTAGGTTAAAAAAAGATAAAGCGCTTCTTCACTAGGAAGGGAGGGTGAAAAGTGACAGGGGGGGAGGGGTCATGTAGGTGAGGGAGGGAGGGAGGGAGGGGGGAGGGGCTTTGTGGGCCTAGCTGAGAAGCTGGCGGATCTCCTTGTGCATGTGACACAAGAAGTCCACGTATGACGCTCCCCCGCTCGCACTCTTGTCCTCCACCAAGAAGTGGCGGAAAATCAGCTCGTTTCTGTCTTCCTGTTTCACCACCATCAGCTGGGAAAGAGAGAGGAGGAAGAGAGAGTGAATACATGAAAGCGGAAGTGGCGCTGGATTTGTGAAAGTGATGAGACAGCTAACCTTCATGTATCGTGATCTCTGCGCCCTGAACGAGTCGACGATCTCTTTGAGCCGCTGAGAGAAGGGGTTGTCCAGCACTGGCAGGCTCGTCTGGGACAGATTAGGGCGGAATTTACACCAGATATGAATAATCACACACACGCTGCAGTAAGACGACCTCAGGGAAATGGGTGCACCTGGTACGCAACGGCTCACACAAGCATCATTTCTGTTTGTCTCACCATGTTGGAGTCGATCTGGCTGAAGCTCTGCGTGCCAAAGATGTTGAGCAGCAGCTCCTGCTGAGCGCTGGCCCCCACCCACAGGAAGAGGTGCAGCCCCGTCTCCAGCAGGTACACGCCGCCTTTGGACAACCTCTCCTCAGAGTCCCTCAACGCCATCGGCAACGTCTCGCCCTCCAGCTTAACCTGGACGGTCACAAAGACAAGGAATCAGAATGGGAAACATCGTAACAATCCCAGGAGGAGATTGCATCATAGCAGCTCAGACTCAAAGTGCAGAAAGACAGGAAGCAACTTCTTTTAAGCAGTCTGGTAAAAACGATGAGTGGATGTATTCTACGTCAAATATGTAATTACAAATAAAGTACTTTTGAACAATATGATCCATATTTGTAATTTAACATTTGCTGGTTCCATCTTCTCAAATCTGAGGATTTGCCATTATCACTGCAAAAAACAATAAATTCCGCATCAAATAATAAAAATTGTAAAATCTTTATTCAGAGCTGGTAATATTAAAACAAAATGCAAAAAATAATAATATTGCCTAACAATAGTAATTTCCCTGTTTGACCACAGGAGGGCACAAGTCCACTGGACTCCAGGCTGCTTAGGCACAATATGCAACAAAGCCACTTGAACTGCTGAAACGAAGCGTGAGGTGAATCAAGGCTTACAGCAGTAGAGGGGTGTGTGTGTGTGAGAGTGTGTGAGGTCTCACCAGAGGCAGCAGGCGTGGGTAGAAGAAGACGTGCGTCTCTTCCACGTCCATGCAGCTGATCAGCTGCCTCAGGTAAGCTCGGTCATCCAGCGACACGTCTGCTCCTGGCAGCAGCACGTCGCTCTTCAGCACGCAGTTCAGATACACCGGTAACAGCTTCATACACTCGGGTAGGATCAACTGGACAACACACACACACACACACACAGTTACAGATGAAACACACTGTTAGTCTGCTGGCCTGTGTATGAAGGCTTCTCTCTCAGTCTGTGGTAATAACGGATGGGTGCTGCTCCTTTGGGTCAGTACCTGTCCAGCAGACGAGGGACTGGCACAGTTCTTGCGGTAGCAGGCCAGGATCTGGGCACACTGGTTGATCAGAGTGTCTCTCACCACCTTAGTGGGACTGTTCAGGACGCCACGGAAAGCTGTGGGGGAGAGGGAGGAAAGAGAGACAAACACACACCATTACTAAACATTATCAGCTAACTTCGATTTAATACATCAAGATAAAATGTCTCATCACATCATCATGTCAGTTTAAATGTTATTAATGAAGAGACAGATCATTCATGCCAGCAGGCTGTTAGGCACACACACACACACAGCTCTCTGCTGTTTCTGTGAAAGTCTTTTTCCCTCACAGCACACGAGCATAACGCAGAATGTGTAAATTTACGCCGCACTCTCACTACAAGTCCTCTCACAGTGAACCCACTCAGCCCGAGCCTGAACAGCTATGGAGGCGCCGCTGCTCACCGTATGTAGAGAAGAAGTTGATGATGGTGTCGGTCTCGCAGTTGCGGTAAAGGTCAGCCAACTGAGAGCAGCAGTTCACGGCCATGTTGTGGACACGCAGACGCCTCTGGCCGCTGCAGCTGGTGTACAGCACCGCACACTGCAGGGACACGAACACAACACTTAACTCTCCTGAATTAAACATGAGGGTTAGCTACATTTAATACACCTTCCCTTACCACTGCCTTAAGATAAAAGTAAACATTCCCCTGGGAGCACTTTGTTACACACACCTGCATGAAAGCCCCCGTCTCCTCGCTCAGCTTGTCGTCGTGCTTAAACTCCACGGTGACGGCTTTGTCACAGTCCAGCCCTGCCAGCTCCACATCGGTGGTGTTGCTCATGAAGAAGGATCCAAAGAAGTCTGTCGCTCGGATACCTGAGGGCAGAGTGGCGGCAAAATGAAAGGGATCCTCGGCGAATGACCGTATGTGTGTCAAGCAGTCTACTCTGCCTTGATAAGAGTCGAATCCTCACCTGTGCTGGTGCGCACCCTCATGACGGCATCGAACCCAACTGGTTTCTGAACGTCTCGCCTGAGGTCATTCAGGAATCGCTCCTTATCGGTCTGAGCCTGGAATACAGAACACACAGAGTTACAAACCAACTTCACACAATATCTGATCATATTTTAGGGGTGTGTGTGTGTGTGTGTGTGTGTGTGTGTGTGTGTGTGTGTGTGTGTTAATACTTGGTTTAAGTAGAACACTGCTTGCTTCCAACTTAATGTGCCACTCTTTGCAGGGTGTGTTTGCACAGATTGAGCACAAACTAATGTTAGCCAGTGACTGTTTCCCCCACGCCCCTCACCTGGAAGTAAGTGTACTTGTAGATGGAGCCTCCAGTGGACACAGGGACCACTCCTAATGTGGCAATGTCCACATACTGATTGGGGAAGAGGAACAGGTCGACGCAGCAGCCCTGGGCTACACACTCCTTAGCCAGGGTGTTGTAGAAACCGACCTGGGGCTGAAACAGAGACTGGAGAAACAACAAGTACATAGTAAGGTGCAACATAGAACACATATAAAGACTCATTACACTCGAAAGAAGTGGACAAACACCCAACAACCCCCCGGCTCTGTGTTGGTATTTACCTTCTCCTTGTCTGTGCCAATCAGCTTCTTGTCTTCCCTGTTCTTTAGCTTCCCGGGAGCCTCGGCAATGGGCAGAGATGTGTGAAACACAAACAGCTTCCCTGCACAATCTGCAGCCTGTGAGACACGCCAACGTCACACTGTCAGACGCATCAACGACACTGTACAAACCCATTACCTCTCATTCAGATCTGAACCTTTTATATCCACTTCAGGATGAATCGTGTGTATGAGACCTAAAAGACCTGAATAAGGTTGTGGTTGCTGTACCTTGAGTGCCTCGAGGCCTGCCTGGATGACGGGTCCAAACACAGTCTCAGTCTCTCTGGTGTCTGCAAACATCTCTGGGATCTGATCCAACAAACTGTAGACGGACGAACAAACGGTGCGTATCAATCTATCCCTGCATACACAAGTTACTCATCCGCTTTGTGTGCACGTGCGTGTCTGCATTTGCTTTATATATACACACACAAACCTCTCGATCACTTGTCGGCTCTCGTTTAAGTTGACGAGGAAACCGTCTAGCAGGGGTACAAACATGTCCGATACATCCGACACCACCAGCATCTGGGGCTGGGCCAGGCTGGACTTGACGTTGTAGAAGTGCAGCACTTTGTTGTAGGTGACAAAACCCACCCGCACCACCGAGTCCGCCTCTGGATTCTCCCTGCACACACAGAAGAGGAAATAGGTTTGAGTGCCTGAATCCCCCTTTCCTTTAGTCTTTCCTTTAGGTGCTCACACTTGACTCACCTAGGCAGGTAGTCTAGAAGCGTCTTGAGTTCCTCGCACACGATGCTGACCATGCCGCTCTTCACAGCGTTGTAGGAAACATCGATAAGGAAGATGAAGGCTGGAGGCTGGGGAAGCTTGTTGTTCTGTTAAGAGACAGCAAAAACATTTATTTATGAAAGGAGAAAGGAGACATGGAACAATCACGGGTGCCAGATCAACCACTTCTGGATTTCAACGCATCTAGAATTGGATTACAAACCATTCAGTCCAACAGGCAGAAATGCTTCGGACGGTGGTCAAATGCTTGTTTCCTGCCCACGTGCACACTGAGGTCTGGTATATAGGGTAAATCCTCACCTTACAGTAGTCGACTGTGGCCAGGAACTCATAGCTGCCCAGCGAGAGCTCCGGCCTGTCATTGCAGTCCACCCTCTTGCCAGTGTGATCCAGATGCTGGAAGTAATGGGGAGGCACTGGAGGGCAAAGCGCAACGTGTGAATTTCAATATAGTAAACATAATTCTATATTTCTTCACCGTGTTCCGTTTAAACACAAACAAACACAAGGAAGGAGAGAGAGCGAGCGAGAGCGAGAGAGAGAGAGAGAGACTCACCCTCTGTGAGGCAGCTGCAGAACCCACACTGGAAGCGACGGCCTCCCTCTATGAACTGCATGTAGGGGCACATGTAGGCCTTGCAGCGGTTGCAGCGGATTGGACCGGTCTCACCGTGGTCCACAAGGTAAGGAGGGGTCTAACAAACATAGATGTATTAGTAAACAATGATAGAAGAGATGCAGACTGCCTGGTTTATTAATCTGGATAGTAAGAGGGTGTTAGATGTCGCATTGGATTAACCAACGGGGATACGGTTACTGAAACGGGAGGCAATACATGTCTGACTGAAACACACACACACACACACACACACACACACACACACACACACACACACACACACACACACACACACACACACACACACACACACACACACACACACACACACACACACAGGTTAAGATTACACCCTCATTAACCTGCAGTTTTTAATCTAGGACTACACTAGTCCAGTCCACATGGATACCGGGTTACGAAAGTGATAAGCGCACTGAACGAGGTCATCTCAGGGGGCTGCTTTCATTTCTGTGATTGTAAGAGATTATCCCACAACTCTGACCGGCCACCCTGCAATAACAGTTGTGTATCAGAAAAAAAAAAAAAGTAATCCTGAAAAGTAATCCTGTCTGAATCGGGGTCAGGATGACAACCGGTCCAAATGTTTAGAAAAATCCCAGCAAGTGGAAAAAAACGCAGAAGAGACAACCGCTTTGAAAACCCTGAGAGGAGAGGAGGCGGGGCTTGTGCTCTCACCTCGTCTGGGGGCAGCGTGGCCAGGGGCTTGATGACGGCAGCCAGAGGCACCTGAGACTGCTTGGCCATATCAGCTGTGCAAGGCATATTGTAGGCTGTACAGCGGATAAACCTGGGGCTGGCGTTTCCTGCACACACACACACACACACACACAAACATAAAACATTTCCATTGACAACACGATCAAAATACTATCCATCTTTCTGCGATGAAGGCCAAGGCCCGTTCTGTATTTTAACAAGCGCTTAAAATGAAGATTGAAGGTAATAGAGAGTTTCTGATTGAAAAGTTGCATGTGTGTGTGTGTGTGTGTGTGTGTTGAAATGAATTCAGTCTGTTGGTTTTACGGGACTCTCCTTGAACAGATAGGAAAGTGTGTAAGAGAAGTAGACGCTACCTTGGTCTCTGACTTGAAAGTCGGTTGTGACAAGGGGAGGCGCCTGACCCCTGACCCCTGTCGTGAATGGCTCAGTAGTCTTAACTTTGTCATCCTCTATTACCTGGATCTGGAAAGGGGAAGAAAGGAGGGCAGAAATGTCCACGTTTAGCCCGTCTGCTTGTGTAAATACACACACGTTAACTGTTTTTCCCGGGGTTCGCACACACACAAACAAGTCTAGGAGACCGTTTAACAACCATGCAGGGGTAGAATGTCACACAACCCTACACACAGCCAACAGTACAGCTAGAGCACAGACGACTGAACACCCATCCAGATCTGTGCTTATTTCTACCAGTTTCTTAAGCTTTGACAAAGGAAACTTTACAGATGGTACAAATACACACACAGGTCATACGTCATCACAAAACAATAGTAAATCAAGATGGCCTGGAAAAGAAAAGGATTCCTCTATGCATGCCACTGTGCAAAAGAATTGTGGGTAAGTGAAGATGCTGCAGGCTAGCATGCATGGAGCATGGAGAAGGGGTTAAAAACAGGGGAGGAGGGGGGGATTGAGCTTCCAGATGAATGAGAAAACCCTGAAAATGAAGGCACAGATGTTGTTATAGCTACAGCTAAGATGGGCTCCCCCGGAGTAACGGACGGCTCTCACAGACACAGAGGCAGACAGGTGGGTTAGATACATATGATATAGTCTAATAGCTGCATTACACATCATTGGCCACTGTGGTAAAGTTATTATTGCGTCATCACGTGCTATCAACAATCTGAAACTATGTTATATACACATATATATATACTTTAGGTTTGGACTGATCTTATTCTGACATTACAGAATGAGGCGAGATTGAAGTGTGACATTTCCGACGGGAGCCCATCTTTGTGACATCGTGAACAGCGCTGACTTTGGAGTAAGCAGGTTGGAGAGGTGGGGTGGGGAGTGTTTGTTAGGAGTGAAGGAAGCGGATAAAGGGAGGAGGGATGAAGCAGAGGAGCAGGCAGGCACACAGGAGACTTACTGGGCTGGGGATAGCGTCTGGATCTATTCTATGTCTTGATTTCTGCACAGCCGGCAGGTCAGACGCTTGCTTTAACATTCAAGAGTTTGTCCGGCAAAAATTGTGCAAAACAGGATAAAGTAAATACAAAAGAGTGGAAGATAATAAGGAGTGTGAGAAGAGAAAACAGCAAAAGGGCACTGAACAGCTGGCAGCATTGACGCTCAGACGGGAACAGGGCAGAGGTGTTTAATAGAGGTTAGTGCTACTGTGGACTACAGTGTATGTCTGTCAAGCACGGGCAGACATACAGCCTAAAGGGCCCGTTCAATGCACATGCTAAGCTACTCTATGTGTACTAAAAGAATACAGAGGGTTACAAACAATCCAACAAAGTCAAATGTTACTGTTAAGACTGCTGTGATGCTCCAGTAGGGGAACATTTGCAAAATCCCTTCAATTGTTCATAAATGTTCAGTAGAGTATCAATAATAAGTTTGCTATGCTATCATCACCCAGCCCTTTGTTCTCCATACAAGATCATAAACATGTTTTTCTGAATTACGCAATCTATCTCAACTGTCCACTCACATCTGATACGGCAGAGATTGACAGTCGGCATGGGTGCTGTGTCAAAACTGTTAATTGTGTGTGTGTGTGAACGTGAATACTTACAGGGCTAGGGATGGCGTCTGGGTCGAGTCTCTTCTGTGCTTGGGGAGCGGGGGCGGGTGCTGGTGCAGGGGCTCCGTAGTTTGGTTGGCCAGCGTAAGGAACTGCGTAGCCGGGCTGAGGGCCTCTGACCTGCCCAAACGCACCTGGAGAGGACGGGAGAATAGCTGAGCGATGGAGAAAACAGCGGGAAAACTATTTAGGCTACAATTAGTGGCCTTCTCCTCACCGTTTTGCTGAGGAGGGTACGCCCGCTGCATTCCCGGCTGAGATGGAGGTTGCTGCAAGGGTCCGGGGGGGCCTGGTGGGACTTGTGGCCCAGGAGGCAGGTGGTTGTTCTGAGCCATGGAAGTGGGAGGCATGTGAGCCATAGGAGGAGGGGGACCTGAGTGGTACGGGGAGGGTTGAGCTGGAGGGGGCATGTGGCCTTGGTATTGCCCAGAGGGAGCTGAGGTGGGAGGAGGACCGGGGGGTGGGAAAGACGCGGGCTGAGAGGAAGGCGGGAAGGTCGCAGCCTGAGACGAAGGTGGGAAGGATGCAGACTGGGAAGAAGGAGGGAAGGATCCAGGCTGGGTAGAAGGGGGGAAGGGTCCAGGGTGGGAAGACGGCGGGGGAGCCCTAGCTGGGAAGGAACCCTGGGCAGGAGGTGGCGGCCCGGAGGTGTAGGTGGGCTGACTGACAGGTGGGGGTGCTGAGGAGAATGGCGTTTGGGTTGGGGGGAAGGACTGCTGCGGCTGAGGTGGAGCTGGGCCGGGGGGAGGCGCGGGGCCGGAGAAGGAGGGGGAGCCAGGAAAAGCTTGTTGAGAGGAGGGAGGCTGCGGAGAGGAGCTGTACGGCTGCTGAGGCGTAGGGGGAAGAGACGAATTGAACTGCTGTTGTGAGGGAGGTGGGCCCCCGTAATATTGCTGAGGAGCTGCCGGACCACAGGGAGGTGGTGGCTGGGCGGGGGCAGAGGAGGCAGAGGGAGGGGCCTGGGCGTGGGAGGTCGGAGGTGCAGCGCAGTAGGCGGTACTGACTGGAGGCTGGGGGCTGCGAGGTGGAGCTGGAGACAAAATGAGAACATGTGATCAACTCCAGGGCTCCTTTGACACCTCACAGGGAACAATGAAACAATGTTTGGTCTCTGAGGACTGTTATCTTTCCAATTCTTAAGGTCAAAGGAAGCGTTTCTTCTTGGAGCACATCATACAACATTTACAGTTTTTTGGTTAGCATGGCCAGAACAATAACTTAATAATCAATAATAAAAAATGTACCATATCCTGGTCCTGCGGCTGTAGGCGGTCCAGAGGTGACCTGCATCCCGGTCATCTGATTGGTGACCTGCTGCATTGTGGGTGGGGCTCCATAGTGTTGGGGATAGGAGGGTGGCGGCCCTGACAGGTTCATAACGCCCTGGTTGTATGGCTGAGACACGGCGGGCCTGGAAACACACAAATGCTCAACTTCACTTCATGTGCATGTGCTGAGAGTACAGCAAACATTTACAGGGTGAATTTCCCAGCGGGATAAACAATAACAAATCATTTAATTACCTGGGTTGCGCCTGCGTCATGGGCGGGGGTCCGTTCTGGACATTCCCCTGGCTGTACTGGGTGTAGGGCTGAGGTGCTGAGGCTGGAGGGAGTCCAGAGGTAGGAGGGCCCCTGGGAGGACCTGAAAAGCAGGAACAAACATTACACACACACGCCAAAGACAATCAATCCCTAACTGCTGATGTAACTCGTTTTAAATCCATTCCCATATCTTTCTATAGTGACGAGATCAGTCCGGCAAGTTGACCATGTTGAAAGGCCACTCAGTCTTGCGAACACATTTTTAGAAACCGTCTGCCTATATTCACAGATTTTGCATGTGAGGGCAGCGCGGCAACAACTTGGCAAGCATAGAGGCTGTAAAGGAGGTCAGTCTGACTAACAGGGCCGAGGCTCCGCACAGGGCTGGAAATCAACACCGGGCATCTGACAATTTATGTTCTAAAATTATAATCATCTAAAAATGATGCTCCAGTAGCTGTTTGATGTCCATACACAGATGGGGAAGAAAGTAAAATAAGACCCTGTAACTTTATATTGGGACTCTGAAATAGCTTCATAATATGTGTCACAAAAAAAGCAGAGAACAAATTCAGAAATATTATCCAACGTTTTCGGGACATCGGCCACAAAATGGAGGTGTGGTTAACATTTGAACATTTATAAATCATATATTGTGTAGATTACAAACGCACAGAAGACGTAGAACTCTTGTTGACAAACCCTCCCAACTCCTACAGTGGAGGTTTGTGCCGACAAAAGGCACGCACACACACAGACCACCTATACTCCGCTCCATGACAGAAGGGTTTATGTTCTCTGGTGTCGGCATTCGGGGGAGCCTTAACACACACTGATACAAGTGGGATCCAGTGATGGCAGATCACATGAGAGAGGGGAAATGGGCGAGGAAACGAGGGGGATGTCAGTTACCTAAGTCAAGAGGAGAGGACAGGTCAGAAACTGGGTTAGCTGTCACAGCCTTAGAGGGAAAGCTTGCATAAGGAGAATAACCTGAAATACAAGAAAAGAGGCAGAGAAAGAGAAACAGAGAGAAGGTGGAAGATGCATGAAGACATGTGAAGACATGAGCAAGCGATTCGGTTCAATGCAGAGGTTAGAAATAAAGGACAGGGGCACACACTTTTTTTCTAATATGTCCACTTCATGTAATGGGAAGTGGGTAGGACATTCCAAGGTTACAGCCACGAATGCTTACACAGCATCACAGCTAATCTGGTGTGTGTGTGTGTGTGTGTGTGTGACTGCCTCTCTGACACACTCATTCAAGAACAGAGAGTAACACAGATGCACTTTACCTTGTTGTGGAGCGCCGGGCTGGTAGGCTGATGCAGGGCCATTGTAAGGTGTGTAGGGGGCTTGGTATCCCCCATCCAGGGGCGCGTAGTTCGTTTGCCCATAACCAGTCTGGGGTTGGCCATATGGTGAGGCCATGGGAGTGTGCTGGTTTACATTCATCTTCAGTTCATCACTAAATCTGAAGGAAATAACACAATCAGAATGACAAACAATTAAAACAAGATCAATGCTGAAACTGTGCAGACAGTTAAAGGGCTACAGAGATTTCACCAGTGGGATGCCTGGAGTATAAAAGGCCCTTGGGGCAGGTGAGGTAACAGAAAATAAAGTCTGTGGTGACCTCTGACCCCAAGACAATGCACAGAGAGACCCTGACAGAAGACTTATTTGGCACAAGCACCTGACAAACATGAATAGCACTGCAAGCAAGACCGCAAACACTGCACCTTGTTCATTCCTTTGCCGACTACACAATAGAATCATACATATGGCCTTCTAATGTCCAGGATCTGTCCCAACATCTTATTGGCGTTTAATGTTTGACTTAACCACACCCTCCGATCACACCTTTCCCACACAGTATTGTGAGCCTTGACAACAATGGAGGAATGCTTGGCACTTAACTAATTTACATAAGAGACACTGTAACATGGTGGCAACTAACAACTTGTTTTCTATTCCAGACTAATCTACCATTTTATCCCTTTATAATCACTATCATCTACAACATTTAACTGCAAAGTGTTGACAAATGCCGATCTGAATGACACGCATTAATAAGTTATGAAAGATCCAGAAACGCCCCTTAAGCCAAGCGACCTGTAGCTCACCCTCATGGGGGAGGAGAGTAAAGCTTAGCGCTATGTAAACACTATATTTGCATCCTGTCACAGATCCTCACAGCTGGATCCTTTAAGTCCTAAGAAAAGTAGGCAAGCGCCGCAATCAGCTGACTTGAGACAGTAACAACTTCCCTGTGCATGTCACGTAATTACTCACATTTGCTACCAGATGCTGACATGTGCGGGTGTTTACGCACTTGGTTGGTGAATATTATCCGCGCTCATGTGACAGTATGATGAGTATCACCTAACACAGAGCCGGGCCTTTCAATTATTCAACAATGCAGGTGCCACAACCAAGAAACACAATCGCAGGAGCAGTGCTGCTATTCAGTGTGTCGGGCCTCCCCGCTGACCCACTATCTGCTGTCACACTCCCAACAACCGGGTTAACAAAACGCAAACACAGGAGTGAACGGGTGTGTAAATTTTTAAGCAAAAGAAACACGTATATCCAAAGAAAACGCAAAATATGTCTGACCGGCTGAAACGCAAGAGCAGTGAAAGCTATCTATGTCTTAGCCTGTTAGCTAGCTGGCTAACACTGACAAGATTAACCGTCCGCTAAAACATCAAAACACACCGCTGAGCTAACGCAGGACACTGCTAACTAACGAACTAGTGCGATCGAGTTGGATGACGCGGAACACACACGGCAAATTTCTCACGAACTGTCGAGTCCAGGGCCTAGTTAGCTGCGGTTAGCACCTGGATAACTTGCATCATAATGACAACAGCTGTGGTTGAATCAGCTGGACGCAAACAGTCAAGCCCGCAGCTAGCTAGCAACTGTTAGCCGACTAGCTGTGGATGTCGCTAGTAGCCACAGCTAGCGTTAGCCAAATCTTAGTTGCCCAGTGAAGCCGGGCGGCGGATGTCACACAGTAGATTAGTTCGTGAGTTGTCCTACCCCCCGATGTGTTGTAGTGAGGTTGTCCTCTATTCGGGGCGGCGTATGAAACCCAGTGGTCGACAAAACTGTTACGCCGATGTCGTCCCGGGTGTTTCTCGCTAATCCTTCTCAGTATCAGAAGCGGACATTCACCGGAACTGCTGCAGCGCTGTGCCACGTCCACATCCGGCCACGACGGAGATACTTCCCCCCTGCTCACTGCTCCTACTGGGAGCACGAAGAATCGGTGTCCGTATCCACTAGGAGCATCTCGGAGGACTTTTGATACTGATTGATCATAAATATGAAGAGGAGATTCAAACTCAAGTCTCCATAAGTAATCGTTAAAAAAGTTTAAAAAACAACAAAAAAAACAACAAATGTACTTAGTGTGCCCATCCCATCACAAGCAATCGTCAACATCCATCTCCCCTGTGCCAATCCGGACACCGCTATCGTCATGTTAATCGATTTTAATTCATTCCTAACACACACAACAACAAGTTACATGTTTACTATGCTTCCGTTTCTGAAGCTTACCGTGCACTCCCGAGGATTATACTGGGAAACTCCGTCCATGCCATGAAAAGTTTAACTCCATCAAAGATTTACGATCGGGTTCGTTAGGTCCTGGTCCGCGGGCGCAATCACGTCATTGAGACGCACTGATATGCTGACGTCATACGTTTCAAAAAGCAAATAGGTTCTCCAGAGAATTAATAAAAATCTGCGTACACTAATGGAAGCAAGGAGCAATGCAATGCAGGTAATACGAGATACTTATGACAATTACAAACGCCAAGTCCAATTCTGCAGCCAAACTACTAAGATTACCAGACCAATATCGAACAGCATGAAGGGCAGCAACTTCTGTGAACTACCCAAACTCTGTTAATATTTTTCACATACGCTGATGACAAAACCATAGTGGGCCTCATTTCTGACAATAACGAAAAACCATTACAGGTGATCCAAGCTGTCAATTAGTATGAAACCAATGACCTCCTACTCAACCCAGCTAACCTGATTCAGACACATCAACCCAAAAACCCTTTAATTACTATGAGATGAATCTTTGGTGCAGGAAACATAAAAACACAATAAAAATGTAACGATGAAAGTTAATAAAAGAGTGTAAATGAAAGAACATAGCTGTAGAACTATAGAATCATTGAAAATTGCATTCTTGAATAAAAAAATACTTAGATTCCTAAGTTGGATATTGAATCTTAGTGCTGCTCGCTACAATGATGCAACACTCAACAGCTCCTGTGTGAATTCAGAAATGACGGGAAGTTGATGAACTGTTTGGACAATAGCCAGATTCTTAAAATGCTCAATCTTCACTCTGTGGAATAAAGCTGAGTAGCTTTGGCAAGACGTAGACAAAGCTGCTGGCCAGTGGCTAAGCTGGGTGTTTGGGGTCGGGGTTATTTTTGGGAGGGTATATCAGCAAGCATCCCTTGTGCTGAGTGTTTGAGAGTGACATGGCAAGTGTTCAATACAAGGGAGCACATCTATGCACACGCACACACACGCTTTGCCCCCTCTCACGTCTCTAGCGCCCACCCTCCAACACAGCATTCCTCTGTAAGCAGATGAAAGCCAGTCACCCCCTGTCTCCCTTTGGGTGGGGGGGATTTGGCAACAGAGAGGAGGGGGGAGAAGCAGAACACACCCATAGACACCTTACATACACTTATTGGTACTAGTGCGAGGAACTGAAGAAAGGGAGAACACCATAAACACTCTTGTCGACCAGAGGCCCCACACACACAGCAGGCTGTGAGCTGGGAGAAGGGATGGTAGCAGAGGAGATTGTGGTCTCCCTCTCAGGAGGAGCCCCATGGGGCTTCAGACTGCAGGGTGGAGCAGAGCACCAGAAACCACTACAGGTGGCCAAGGTATGGCGAAGGATGTGTGTGTGCACGTGTATATGTTGTTGAGAAAACTAACCACATTGGCAATAGAAGACAGATCTCAACTACAGCTGTTAATTGCGGTCTGAGGAATTTATGTATGACCAGTTTCCAGACTTGTGGTTTCCTGTGTTTTGTAATCAGAGCTTTTGTAAAGGACCCTCATAGCTGGCATAACACTTAAATACTAAATGAAACAGTAGCTCATTGCTTTGATAGTGCTATGAGCTTTAATGATCTCTGGTACCTGACATATAAATAATTAATGGTAGTAGAAAGTCTGAAACTGTCTACAAAAATGCTTGTAATTGTAATGCTATTTTAACTTTCATACTTTTGGTTTGTAGTGTGTATTGATATTGAAGTGGTAAGAATCAGATCAATGTCATAGTGATCATATGTAAGTAACTCCATGTGTAATCATACTTGACTCAACAGCACTTCTCCCTGGGCAGATTTTCTAAAATGGATACCGACCTTATTTAGTTAAATATAACCCAGTCCAATTCTGATTTAGAAGACATTTGTGGGTCAGGGTGACACATGTTGGGGTGATCATGTCTTGGGATTCAGCATCATCTCAGTGATTGTAGCCAGGTTAGTGGATGTAATTGTATAATATAATATAAGTGTGAGTGTTTGTCTTTACGTGAAAACATGGTGGACAAGAAACTGCCCGACAAAAACTACTATCGTGGTGATTGTCACGGATGGTGTTTTCAGCTGTCATGATACAAATGACGAGCCAGTGTACCAACGTGACCAAATGAATAGTTATGAATGATGCAACAGGGTGTGGTGCTTTTCATAGTATAAATAATGTACTGTGGTACATTACAGGTTCTATGCCATTGTATTGTGCCATCATGCTTGTATCAAATAACAGTGAATGTTAATTGTATTACCATTGTACTTAAGCTGTTTCGTTGTGTAGGTTGTTTGGTCATGTAGAATACTTTTTGTAAGCGGTAATCACAACTTTCAGATCCAGATTTTAGCTGTTTGGTTTGCTTTGGTCTCTCCTCATGGGTTTCTTAAATGTCTGTCTTTCTATTTGTTGACAGTCTAGAATGTTCTCTCTAATAAGAAAAGCTATTCTGGAGAGGAGGAATGTGACCTCGCTCACACTGACGTTGAATGTTGGCTTGTCACTCATAAGCTCTTATTCAAAATGGGGGCAGAGTGGCTCTGGCACCAAAGATCATTTCAAGCAGATTTAGAATCATCTCATTGAGTTTGTCATTACCTGTGTTGTACCTCCTCTTGCTGGAGTGTATATGAGTATCTGTGCGCTCCTATCGCTGTTGTGTGTCTGTGTGTTTGTGTGATGTCAGGCATGCCTCAGATAAGCCTGGTGGGGAATAGAGTGCAAACTAGAGGATCAGAATAGCTCATTTAAGAGGAGCTGGAAGCTGGGAATGGAAAAAGGCCTCTTGTCCATGCACACATATACACAAAAAGACACAGAAACACACACACACTCACACATGCTTCCCTGTTTAAGGAAGTGTGTAATCGTGACAGTTTCATTTTCCCAGGTTTCACACCACACTCATGCCTGTCTTGCTCTGTCTAGGAATGTGGTGCATTTTCCTGTGGTTATATTTTGGGTATGTGGGGAACACATGGTGAATTACAGGCATTCCCCTGGTCCAGACTGGTGATGCAGCTGTTCAGATCCCCTCTTTCATGATGCGCTCTTGCTATATGTGTGTGTGTGTATGGGAAACTACGAGATACAGCAAGTGTTCGTGTCCTTGCACATGCTCATGCGTTGGTGCAATAGGATTAGTGGGTTATGTATACTGATAAAAAGTGTGTCCTCTGAAAGTCCCAAGTAGGTGCAGGAACACACCTCTATCCACTCCACATTGTTATCTCCACTGTGTATTTGTGTCTATGTGGCAGGAGATAGAACGGAAAGGCCTTATCTACTTCTTTAAGAGTATACGGCAATCTAGTGGACAAGAATACTCGCCTTTCCCATTTGTCACTGAACAACCCCCTACTGAATTACTTCCTGAAAGATCCTATGACATCATCTCTTAGCGACCCCCTCCAGCAACTGCTGCATGACTGCATGAGTTATTCTGATAGAGGGTGGGATGGTGGCCAGTAGGCCAGTTCCTCATTTGGTCTATAAGTGACAGACTTTTTGGTAATTTAACTCTCAATGAGAACTTTTACTTTTCAATAGTAATTTTACAATCACTAGCTTTTAGTTAAGTATTTTTTGTTTTGTTAACGTTATAACTAAAACAATATTTCTAAATTGTGGCATTGTTACTTTTGCTTTTGAATTTGAATACTTTTTCCCTCAGTAGTTATTGACTCCTTTCCTCCCTGCAGGTACGCAGACGCAGCAAAGCATGCAGAGCTGGATTGAAGGAACATGATGAGCTGGTTGCCATTGACAACAATACCTGTGCAGACCTCAGTCATGCTCAGGCTGTGAGCATCATAGACACGCAGAGTGGTACACTCAATCTGAGGGTTAAGAGGTCAGATGACATTTCATTCATTACACATTCTGTGACTTTGTTACATGTAGTCACGCTGTACAAACAGCTGCACGTATTCAGTTTACCTAAATTATTAACACACTTGTTTCCAGGACCCCCTCTGGATTGCACGCCTCATCTTACACTGGTAGTTCCACGTCAGCCGGCACCTCAGGGAGGGCTCTGTCTCCCCTGGTGGAACCCGTTTTATCCCACCTCCCCTGCATCTTTTCTCCCACTGTGGTGCCCAGGGGCATCACCTCCCCTCCAGACAGCGAAGCTTACTACGGAGAGACAGACAGCGATGCAGACACACAGGCACAAACACACAGGCGGCAACGTCGCACACCTCCTCACGCACGCTCACCTGCGCGCTATGACAACCAAGAAGAGGAGGAGACCTCCGAGATGAGCGGGTAAGAAATCTATGTTAGAATTTAAGTTTTATTTCCGTCTTAACTTAAGATATTTAAATTTGAAACTACTCAATCCTGTGTTTGATTGTATTAGGTATGAGAGTGCCACAGAAGTAGGACTTTCCTTTCTGGGCGTGGGACACTGCCCTCCTGGTGTACCTCGGCGAGAGCTTATCTATCAGCCTATACAGACAGAGTGGGCCACCCCGGTAAATACACCACATACTTTGACCCCTCACACACTCACCCCCACGCCTGATCAGGGGTTGGTGGATGGGGAAGGAGAAGGCGATAGTGGCTTCCAGGAGTCAGGGGGCTGCATAGGGATGACCTGCCCACCGCTAGTGTCTCCGGAAAGGGCTAAAGAGGCTCTGATGCTGGATTCTGGAAAACAACTGGTGCCCATGGTGGGACTGCAGCAGACCCCGGTCAGCGACGAGCTCTCCACCACCTACAAGGACAAAGCACGGCAAGCCAGTGAGTACACAGGCAGACAGAGTTTGGACTGAGAAATGTTTGATCGTGGAGATGCATGACAGACACTTGAATGAACTGGGCAATGTGATGGGAAAAAAAATATCATTCACACGAGATAGAGGCTCCCAGTTGTCCTGACCTTGATCCTATTTGTTAAGCAAATATTTCATAATGATAATCTATGGTTGAGACTAAATAGTTAGTGTTCTTGTGGACATGCAAGGGTTAAAACAAGTGTCTCCCACCCAGAGGATTATCCACTAGTGACTCACCAAAAATAAAATCATCTTAATTATTCCAGTGGTTTTGCTTTTTTAATTTAAACATCGACTCACTGATTTGTAAGCAGATCGCCCTCTAGTGGTTGTTTGCTGTAACTGAAGCATCCTCCACATGCATTTCTAGGCTGGCAGTTGTGAGGTGAGATCTACCCGATATCTTCAGAGTTATTCGGGCCCCTCCACCCCCCTCCTGTACCCTACAGCAGCAGTTTATCTCCTCTACCAGTATTCTGGGCATTTGCCTCATTGGCTGTATTTATAGGCACCAAAGCTTTGGGGATGGACACTGGATGTGATTCGGACATACAGGACTGCAAACACAGCCAAATATGTAGTTAGAGAGTGTGTTTGAGTGAAGAGGCTGTGTCAAATGTGTGCAGCGTGTATCAGAAACAAGTGTATGAGTTCTGCTGTGATGTTGCAATACAAAGTTGTAAGCTTTAATTAGTCCTGTCTGATGAACTTCTCTGATTTCGCGGGGGAGGCAGTGGCTCAGTGGGTAGTGCTTCCGCTTGGGAACCGGAGGGTCGCCGGTTCGAGTCCCTGCCGAGGTGCCCCTGAGCAAGGCACCGAACCCTCAATTGCTCCCCCCTCTGCGAAGGGTGGTAATGTAATGTAAGTCGCTTTGGATAAAAGCGTCTGCCAAATGATCGTAATGTAATGTAATTTAGACACAAAGGCAATGTAGACTGATCAAGAGGCGCTGATGATCAACATGAATACCATTGCACTGACTGACTATGACTTCATGTGAGCAAATGTTGAAGTCGTCAGAGACCTGAGCTTGACTACCAGAGGCCGTGAACTGTTGGCCTCAGGTTAGGGCTTTACTTAAGGACAATCATGACCTAATGGTAAATGAGGAGGACTGGGATCTGCCCTTTCTCACATTACACACTCACACACAAATGGAATTAGTAGTTCTGCTGTTGTGAGTTGTCTTGACACTGTGAATGCAGCAGTAGGTGTGAGGTGTCAACAGCAGAGGGCAAAACATCAGCAGAGTTATGAGCAAACTGCTGTGTGTAACTTAACTGTCCTTAGTGTAACATTGTAACTAACACACACACACACGCACGCACGCACGCACAAGCATGCACACACACACACGCACACGCACACGCGCACGCGCACACGCACACGCACACACACACACACACACACACACACACACACAATGACAACATTGTCTAAATGTCCACCGATGAGGGGGTCTTCCAATCTTCCAATGTGTGTGTGTGTGCGTTTGTACATGACACAGAGAGCCAAGACAGGTGTTCGATGCCTGTCAGACAGACAGGAATAGTGGACTGACATCATGTGTTGGTTTGAGCTACTGGACAGAGACAAAGGTCTTTAGATGGGCTGTGCACTGAGGGAAGAGGTAGAAGACAGTGACAGAGACCAAACTTTACCGTAAGAGCAGCACTGGACACTCTCTGCGTCGGTGAGGGTGTGTGTGGGGGCTCTGAGGAGGTTTAGGGATAAAAGAACACTCACTTGTGAGATGAGGGACCTCACATCTACTTCAGGTTCAGACTTTAGTGGACACACAGTCCCACACACCGTGTACACAGGTAAGACCATGGACTTGAAGTGAAAAGTTTTTTACTGTTTGTCTTTCACATGTTAATCGTTTAAGTTACAGTATGCAGAGAAAGATATTTGCTATTGTTGTACTCACTACCTGTGATTATCCTGTACGTCTTGTATTGTGCGTTTACATTACAACACAAAACTGTTTGCCCGCCGTTATTGATTTCATTCAGAAAACTAATGCTCAATTTTGATATTCTGTTTTCTATTTGAACTCTTTTCAATGTCTTACCTGTATTTGCTAAACTTAACTCTGTTTTTCAGTCTGTGAGACACTGAATGTAAGTGTGTGTGTGCAGAGACAACATCAGTGTTTAGCTATGAAGTCAGTATTTATATGAGGATATTCATCCGAGATGAGCCGAGATACTAAAAAGACTCAAATAGCCTGGTGCGAGAGATGCATACACACGCACGCGCACACACACACATACACACGCCCTGACCTAACCTTGCTGGAGTGTGTGACTCAACATTTGGAGAACAGTAGGAATTCTTTGTTCTAAATCCACAACACACTCTCCTGTCTGTCACCGGTTAATCCTTCCTGCTCCTCGCTGTGATAATACTTCGATGGCTTCCTCCCCTCCTCCTGTTCATCTTATTCACGTTTTCTCTCTTTTTTCTGCTCCTCTGCAGGGTTGCATCGTGGAGAGAGTTTGGTCGAGAAGCAAGTTAAAGAGGCTTGTACTAAATGCCGTTCTATCGCGTCTTTGCTGACTGATGCTCCCAATCCCAACTCCAAAGGGGTGCTTATGTTCAAGAAACGCAGGCAAAGGGCCAAGAAATACACGCTGACCTGCTTTGGCAAAGTCGAGGGAGACAGAGGAGAGGACACAGAAGGAGACACTGGAGGGGAGACGGAGGAGGAAGGAGGAAGTTCTGTCCTAAGTGGCTCCGAAGTCGAAGAAGAGGGATTCTCAGCATCATACGACCCAACCTGGGATAGCGGCTATCTAGATCTGCTGGACAGGAGAAGTTCTGCCTGCCCGTCTGCCGCACCAACTACTCCCACAACACCAACAACCAATCACATGCTAGGACTGGACGCCTCAACCTATCAGAGTCCAGGATTTATGACCTTTGTGAATCAAAGTCCAGGGTTTGACGTGTCAGGGCTGGACGCCTCAGCCTATCAGGGGTCACGGCCGGAGAGCAACGGTATAAATAAGCAGATCAGTGCTCAACCTGCTCCAAAACCTGCACACATGTCTCCTCCAGCCGTTGCTCTGACCAATGGGGGGTCAGTAGCGGTTAGTCGGGCTAGTGTTCTTCTGAGCCCACCCTCTCAGACACCCCTTCTGGGTCAAAATGGACAAAATGGGAGCCACAATCCTATTTATAATCCTAATATTAGCCCTACTCCAATCACAAACTCAGACCCCAATCTGATCAACAACGGTCCTAATCCAGCGGGTAATTTGAATCGCACCGCACGCCCCTTCACCCCCGGCCCCACCCCTTCTCGGGCAAATGTTACAACGGTAATGTTCCGCCCTCCCCAACCCAAACCCATGACTGTGGCCGCAAAACCCGCGACAGCTGTTTCTATGATGACCATCCAACCTACTCGCCATTCATCAGTGCCCGACGCAAGGAGAGCAGTGTCCAGCACCTCTCTGTACATCCCGGCAAGAAACAACAACAGCAACTCCACACTTCTCACTACTCCCTCTGTCGCCTCTCCTCCCTCCTCTGTAGTCTTCTCCCAGCCTCCGTCATACCCGCAGCCGTTTTCTCCTCAGTCCTCGATGCATTGTTCTCCTCTTTCTCCGCCTTCCGCCCAGTTCTCCACTTACGCTGCTCAAAGTCCCCCGGTCTATCCATCACCGTCTCAACACTTCTCCCCTCCAGCTCCACACACTCAACCACTTCCCTCTCCTCCTGCTCCTAATGATCTGCCTCTCTCCCCTCAAATCTCTGCTCCTCCGATCTCCACACCACAGCCCACTAATATCGCCCAGGTCTACAATCACACCCAGCCTCAACCTCCTCCATCCCTTCCTTTCAACCCTTATGTCAACATCGCAAGTACCGCCACTGCAACGCCTCCACAACCTCCCTCCTCTGATTCAATGGCCACACGGGAGCAGCGCATCTCGGCCCCCCTCGCACGCTCTGGCATCTTGAGTGAGGCCCGTCGGCGTAGCAGCAATAAGCCCATGTTCTGCTCGGTGCAAAACAAGGACATTTCACCAAATCCAGACTTGCTGTCCATGGTCCAGACCATGGATGATCGTTTTGTGAGAATCCCCGGTGCTGTGGGGTCTGGTGAACATGGGGTTGGGGCCAATGGCGAGGTTGGGCATGAGTCAGGGCCTGAGGAAGACTGGCTGAGGCTGGGGGCTGAGGCCTGTAACTTCATGCAGGCTCAGAGGGGGCCCAAACCTCCTCAAGTGGCCCCCAAACCTCAGGCCCCTCAGGCCCCTCAGGCCCCTCAGATGCCACAGCTTGGGGGCAAGGGAGGTCAACTCTTTGCCCGCAGGCAAAACCAGATGGATCGCTACGTGGTGGAACGATCTCCCTCTGTGGCTGCGGCACCTTACTCACCTGCCCAGACGAGGCAGCCCTCACCCACGCCTTCCCTCCCCTCCACCTGGAAGTACTCCCCCAACATCCGTGCTCCGCCTCCCATCAGCTACAACCCCCTCCTCTCTCCCTCTTGCCCCCTCAAGGCCCAGAAGAAGCCTGATGTGGCAGGTGGCAAGTCTTGGTCAGGCGGGAAAAAAGCAGGCAAGCAGAAAGGGAAGTTGAAGCCACTGGACATCATGGCCCATCAGCCGTATCAGCTCAACTCTTCTCTGTTCAGCTACGGAGGCGGGGTACCCCAGGACCGCTCCACCCTTCAGCAACAACAAGGAATGACAGGTGGCTCCCAGGGGCCAACGAAGACAGCGCGAGTATATGAGGTGAAGAGATTCTCTACGCCCCCTCCCACAGCCACAGGACCCGCACTCAAGGTTATTGTGCCTCGATCCGCCACGACACTCGGGGAACCGATGTGGCGCTCTGATGTATTGTCCTCTCCACCCTCCAATGTCCCCTACCAACCCTATCCGCCTCAACCTCAGTGGTCCCCCGCCCCCCCTGCTCCCACAGCCCCTCTCCCTCAGCTACCCGCCCTCTCATCTGCACCAAACCCTGTCCCATCACCTGCTCTCTCCCACCTCCAAACCTCCAATGCTGCGCAGGCCAACAGGCAGTTTAAGAGTGCCCCAAACCTGAGTCCCCTGGGCCCAGTTGGAGCCTCTCAGCTCGCAACCAGCGGAAATCAACCCCAGAGGGTCCCGAGGCCCAGGTTCAGCACTTCGAACTTGGGTCTACAGCCCTGTGTTTGGCGCCCTGGAGCAAATATGCACTGAAAAGGAAACCACAGCTCTGTGGGGAAAGCCGATGCTTTTTCCGCACTTCACATGTTTTTAATGCTTGCAGAATTGTCGTTCAGGATTGCAATTTTCCATTTTATCCATCACTTTCTATCACAACACGTCAGTTTGGAAAGGCATGTAACACAATCTATTTTGGTCATGATTAAAGGGGAACACTGTTGGATAAACGAGAGAGGCTGTGTTCATATTTGAAAATTGTAAAGGGCAGATAGAAATCCTGTGGGGACGTGAAATGAAGTTGTTTTCTGTATATATTTTGAATAACACGAATGCTCAAGAATGAAGTCTGAAAATATGGAGAGAAGAATGCGGGATGTGCAAAAAGAGAAGCCTGTGGCAAGAGAGAGAGCTGAGAATGTGAGAAGATGAAAAGGGCAGCAGAGACACTCGTGATGAGTGCTGAGATTGTGGACTTATCACTGTCAACCAAACCACAAGGTATCAGTCAAGGTTATGTACTAACATTTTCCATTAGACTATGATGTGTATGCAGCTTTTCTATTGTGTCATGCGTTATTATCTGTTATATATTTGAAGTATCTAATCTCTGAGTGTCATATTTGTAGTTGCGATATGCAGCCGTGTGTGTGGTTTTGTTTTCTTCTGAGGAGAAGTCAAGAAGAAGGGACAATGTTCCCACTCCATTTCTGATTGGATGATATGATAAGGGAGACGTAAAACATGTCTGTTTAGCAATGATTCTTTTCCACAGGGGCACGCAGAATAAAAATAGGTATGACTCACCTCAGCTGTCTCTGTTTCTTCCTGTGTCACCGACGTCATCCCCGCTCTCGCACCGTCTCCACCTCCAACCCCCGCTTTAGTTTTCCCCTCTTTCCTCCTTTTCCGCTTTAGATTTGACTCACAGCTTGTTGTTCCACACGAAGAACGAAGAATCGGACCTTTTTTTCGAGATCAGAGATACAATTAGTGTCAAATGCACATTTAGGAACCGGGATAAAGAAATGTATTTAGACATTCACCACCAGGAGGCACTGTGGGAGCTGCCATGTAGGCATGTTGCACCGTGACACTTTATTGTCTGCACACTTTTCTCATCACTGATTTTACATTTCTAAATGTCTGACTGAGAGAATAAGGGCTGCTTTTTATCATTATTTTATTTATAATCAGGAATCCCATTACTATGTTCATTTAGCTAATTTTAAGATCATTTGAAAACCTATAAACCTTTTCCAATGATTCTACTCTTGATCACTGCTGTTGAATATGTCCTTGTTGGATTGCCCTACATTGCACAGCGATTTTACCACAACCCTAAGGCCTTGGAACTGTGAAATCCATCCACCGCCACAAAAAGGGATCTAACCTATGACCCCTGACTGGGATCCGGTGACAGACAAAGTCTAACTATAGCAGCTAACTTTAGTTCGGTTCAGGTCTACGGGTAAGCTTAGCACCTCTGTTAGCAGAAGATAAAACAAAAAGAGTACTGTACCCTCCAGTGTGTGGCGTATTACATTTTGTACAATGTAGGTCACTGGTATTTAGATATATAAAAGCTGTAAATGCACTTAGTGGAGTGCTGCCTCCACTGTTGGCCATATCACTGAATCAGTGCTTTATTTCTCTCTGTTCCCTCTCTGTTAATTCCTCCTCTCCTCTCCCCCTCTAAAACAAAAACACAGCTCATTTGACCTATTTTGGGAGATGTTAATCTCCAGCTATTTGGCCCAGTGCTAAACTCTTAATTCTGATGGCTTTTTTACAACCCGATTGAGAACGGTGGGGAAGTGCCGCCTCCTACATCGCGACGCATCGCCTCACTGATCAGCCAACGAGAATGTCTTCTCACTGCATGGTTGTTGAGTCAACCATATGGACTGGATGAGATTCAAAAGTGTTTGGGGTCAAAGGCCAGAGTTAAGGGTCAGGTGAGATCACGGCAAAATAATGGCTCCCCTCAGAGACCAGTGGCTCATGTCAGGGTTGTGATGTTCCTTCACTACTAACCTACAAATTTACAAATATTCTCTTTAAACTTTCCTTGGGAAAATCACAATTAATTTACTCACCAGAGATCTCTCGCCCTCTCTCTATCACTCACACACACACACACACACACACACACACACACACACACACACACACACACAGGTTAAAGCTATATGATGATTGCAGATACAGTTACTCTAGCCAAGCATGGGAAATTGGCACAAAATGGGAAAGGGAATTGATGTACATATGAGGAGAGAAACGGGGAGAAAACACCAATAAATGCAGAATGACCGTATATACAAACCAATTCTGAAGTTTTTCAGTTGGAGGTTATGCACAGAAAACACCTGGTTTATCGCCCATATTGCTTATTTTCAGACCTTCAGGGAACTGCTCTCCACCACCATGAGTGAAGTAACTAAGCACCGATCACATATTGATTGCTATTGTCGGAACACATTACATTTTTTTACGATTACATTAACCTGACTTTATTCATTGATTCTGTTGATTCCAAAGCATAAATCCTAATATAAGAAAGTTGGAATAAATCCTGTTAATTGGTGTCTACAGTTATCAGTCATCTTGCCAAAACTCCACACCCACCTCCCCTCTATACCACCGACACAGCCCACCCCCTCACCGCCCCCAGACCTGATCCATAGCACTGGAGCCGCCCTGCCAATAAGGTTTCACTCCCTTTGAGGCGAAGAGGAGCACAGGCGGTACAATCTAAGCTCTGGGACGCAAAAACCTACCTGGAAATCTATTCCTCTTCTCACACACCAAACACACACCTGTTCTGACACCTTGTGGGACCCGTGTCTTCTTGTGGACACCTGAAATTTAGGTAAGAGATCCAAACACTGAAGGTGTGCGACGGTATAAACAAACCCTCTCACATGCCACGAGTGTTTGTGGTTTATTTGGCACTGCTGGAGTAATTAAATATCATTCTGGATCCTCCTTAAAAACGTGGAGACACTTATACTTGATTCCAGTGGTCAGCTTGTGTTGGCAAGAGGACTTGTACACATTGGCCAGTAGGCAAACATGTAACTAGATGAATTTATGAATGGGCAGATCGGATGCAGATGCTTAACTTAATATTTTGCTGCTTGAACTCTCACTTACTTGTATATTCTGACAAAAAAATGAATATCTTATGAATGCCAGCTGGTGGCCCACTGTTCCCTCTCACTATTTCTTATTCCACCAGCTCCTTACCTAACAGCATGGTGGGTGGGGGAATGTGCCCTGCTGCGGTGGAGTCTTTAGTCTGGGGAGAAGGGTGCTTGGGAATGGACGTATGTATGTGTGTTGTTGTTGGGAATGTGCTGATGCCCTTCCTTCCCCAGCTGTCCCCGAGAGATTTATCTGGAGCTAAAACAGGCCGTGCATGGGGACAGGAGCACCTCTTTGCTCACAGGAGCAGTAACAGGACCCAAGCATTCGCCATCACACCAAGAGTGTCCCTATCTCTTGTATCTCCCCTCCAAAAATCTTGCAAATATTGAATTCATGATCTGAAAGAAGGAGTGTGAATGTGTGTGACTGAGCAACAACACGATGGAAAACGCTTGCGTACATACAAATGTCCTGGATTCTAAATTTACTCCACCTTCCCCAAAATTGGAGATACAAGGTTTCACCCTGGGAATTGGAAATAATAAGATAATACACTTTTTCACCAACCTCATACATAAAAGGCAGTTTTCCCCAATGACAGCAACATCTAAGACACTCTAGTCTAGTAGGTCATGTAAAGGGACTAATAATATAAAGGTCAGATCAATGTTGAAGTGCGTCAGGACTGTATAGGAGTGAATGTATTTGGTTACTTTCCACCTGTGTTCTGTCAAATGTCTTGTGTTGATGACAGTCCCACTCATCACGGCGCAATAGAACATGGCTACGTAAAAATAGCCCACACAGGATTGAATCCCAAGCTAGGAAATGAGCTTCAATTACAGCGGATGGAAAGTAATTACATTAACTGTCTCCCTGTAGACGGGGCCCTTCAGCTTATTCCCTGGTAGTGGGACTCACCTCCAGTCGTATGTAATTGCTTTCGACCTGAGCAATAGACAGCGACATACTGCCAACGCCCCGCCCCCGCCCATCTGAGTGCTTAGCTGAGAGAGACACAAACTGCCAGGGGGAATTAGTGTCCTCAAGGGCATGCAGAGGCTATACGCTATCTTTAAAGTACTCGTAACTTCATTAAGGAACTCAGTGAAGTTGCTGTTGCTTCCTAGAATAAGGGAGGTGATGGACAACTTCATCGCTAAACAAATATGCTTTGGAAATCACTTTAGATTTCCTTGTGAAATACGTTTGGAAAGCTTGAGCATGTGTGCCTGCATCGCGTTTCACTGCCAGCTGGTGTCTCCTTCCCGAGCTGGTTGTGTCCATATTAAAGGAGTATTCTGCCAGTTTTACGCATCAAAAACTATTTATTGGAGTTTAGGGTTGCACCATTCTGACATGCACAGTCAGCGGCATTGACCTCTATGACCTCACAAAAGTTCTTGTTGGTGTTTCAGGCATCAAGTGTTTGAAACTATAACTATGTGTGTGCCTCTTCTCAACCTTTCAATGAATTTTTAGTGCAGCCTGCATAAAGAAGTCGCATTCAATTTCAAACTGTAACCATAAAGCAGTGTTTCTCAAAGTGGGGGGTACGTACTCTATGTTGCAGACGGCCAAACTGAAGTCACCCTCTCTCCTTTATGTCTTGCAGTCATGCCTCAAACAACCCCTGTCCCTCCTAACAAGAGGAAGAAGGCCAACAAGATCATCACCGACCTGTCTAACGTCACCCAGGACGGTAAGGACACACACAGAAATCAAACAGAGAATCATAAACAATGTATAAACATGTGACATTTTGCATCTCATCTTGATCCTCGCACCTCAAAGAGCTTTGGAGAGAAGAGTTTAAGGAGTGTAAATGGCTGCACGTGCTCTTAGGAGGCCACAATTAAATAAGGAAACAAACACACACTTGTACCGAGCAGTAACGCAATCTCTAACTTATGTGTGGCGTCTCCCTGAGGGGTGTGGGTCATTATCAGGCGGTGGACCGGCCAGAAATCTGTCAGCGTTAACGGCTCCGCAAAATACCAGGCTGTGAATCTACTGGCTCTATATTTATTTAAGGATGTGTGTAAGCTCCGACTGAAGTTGAATCAGTGCAGCTTGTAAAATGAGTCAAAAAGTCTCGACATCAAAGGAGAAATCTGCCATTGTGAAAAGAATGCTTTGCTTCTTTCTGCGCCTACACAACTAAAGTGAATATTCATGCCAACAAACTTGCTGTGCAGATGTATTTACTTAAACCCCACCACAGAATCTCTACAACTACTCTATTCATATCTCAAATTCTCAGTTGATCCATGCTTACATCTTTGCTGTGTAACCATTCTTTCCAGACTAACACCTTCTGTTCCACGTCAGTTTGTTTTAAGTCAGGGATTTACACGCTTTATCCCAGACTTTGCTCCTGTTAGCATGTCCAGCGCTCCCGCCAGTGAACCTGTTTGTCCGTCCCACTTTTCGCCCCAGTCAGCAGCCGGCTCCAGTTTCACATTCTTCTGAATTAACATTCTAATCAATAACCCCATGGGAGAGATCACTCCGCTCAGCAGCCTCAATTATTCTCTCTATATCTGTCTCTCTCTATCTCCCTCTCTCTCTTACACACACACACACACACACACACACACACACACACACACACACACACACACACACACACAGATCTGATTTATGAGGCACCGCTAACAGCTCTCCACAGCATTGCAATGCCAACTCTCCACTTTCTAGATGTGATCACGTTTGTGTGTGCGAGTGTGTTTGTGTGTGTGCGTGTGTCCGTCTTTATGGCAAGGCTCCAGGTGTTATGAGTGATATCAAATGTGTGTGGTAGACGAGAAGAGTGTTTTATGAGGAGCTCTCCATGCAGTAAAATCCATCAGATCTCTCCATCACACAGAGGGAGAGAGAGAAAGAGAGAGAGAGAGAGAGAGAGAGGGAGAGAAAGAGAGAGAAAGGAGGGAGAGAAACGGATCAACCTACAAACCTGTTGTGAGATTCCCAAATGCCCTTTTCTGCTATGCTGCTTTGGTCTAGTAAACCCTACAACTCCCCCGATTCCTTTTAGCAGGGAAGGTTGTAACGATAACACCACACACACGCTCACTCACACAGACATACACACACACACATACACAACCGCAAAGACCACTTAGACCCACAACAGGTTGCAACAAACACTGACCCCATTTGAGATCATAGACACAGATAGCAAAGCAGAGAAAAGCAGGCGTTACTTCATTCAGGGGTTCAAACGAATTTCAATTGATGGAAGAAGAATTCCTTCACATTTAAGTTCAAAATGTATCTTTTCTTTCCCCTCCTCCTCCTCCTCTCAGATGATGATGAGTCAGACCCAGAGGCTGCAGAGCTCGACCTGGGCACCAAGATCAAGACGCCTAAGGACACGATGCTGGAGGAGCTATCACTGCTGAACAACAAGGGCTCCAAGATGTTCCAATTGAGGCAGCAGAGAGTGGAGAAGTTCATCGTCACCAACCAGAACATGGTGAGAGCGACGGGTTTACAATGTTAATAACCACCAGGAAACTTGAGTTGCTTTCCACCTCTGGTATGAAAGTTGTAAGTACTGATCAGACTGGGTTTGGCTCTTTTGTCTTCCAGCAGAACCTGGAGGACCTGCTGATGTCGCCTCCCCCTACTCTGCCAAAACCTCAGATGCCAAAGACAGAAGGTAGAGTTGCGTTCTTTTTAGTATTTCACCCGTGGAAACTATTTTACATTTCAACACTCTTGCCTTGCACCTTCTTTCATACCTGTCTCTGTGTCTCTCAGTGGTTGTGGAAATAGTGGATCTGGAGGCTGAGAAGAAGAGGAGGAGGAGGGAGTACATACGCACCTACGTATCGCCATGGGAACGAGCCATGAAGGGCGACAGGGAGCTGACAGCCACCATGAAAGGCTGCATGCCAGGACCCATTGAGGGCCACTCAGACATGCTGCACTACAAGAGCTTTAACAGGTGAGGTGATTTCAGAAGCTTCCCCTGAGAATCTGGGTCCCGATCTGCCCAGAGTACTGAGAATTAATTTATACTTTACTTCTTTAACTACCTGGTTAGACATACCCAAAGCCTTAACTGTCCTGTTTTCATTCAGTGTGCTCAAAGATTTTGCAACAAGAGAGCATTTAAGTGGATCTATGCTCTTTACAGCATTGCAAATTAGACCCCTAAATAATAAATAAGAACATGGAAATCTGTGTAATATGGCCCCTTAAATGTTGGATTTAATGCCTTCAAATGTCCTTAATTCCCAGGGATCAGGTAGAGGCTCCTTTACTTAGGATAAGACTAAAATATTCATTTTAAAGCAGACTGACCAACATAAGCAACATTCAGCATAATGATAGTTTGGTTAAAGCTCAAATTGAGTTTAGTAACTTAGTAGAGTAACTTTAGATTAAGTAACTTCTTAGATACTAAGTTAAGGGATTCTGTGGTAACACAAGCTATTTACAGTTTTATTAGCTGGATAATGTAACAACAAATTTCAGCCCCGTCAGCTCACTTCCCCGCTTCCACTGAACACACATCGCCATGACAACCAGCATCGTTTCATTAGCAGTAAAAGGCGGCTTCCTTCCTGGCTGTGTTTCCATGGCTTTACTCAGCAGTGCTGTCATTATACAGCGCGCGCACACACACACACACACACACACACAAACACACACCATTCATACAGCCTTTAGAAATGTACACACCTGTGCCTACTGTTAAAACTGAGATGACATTTCGGCCCAGATCTAATTACCTTAACCTTATGAACTCGGGATATGTGCGTGTCGTGATATCATTAATGGTTCTTGTGGGCCCCAGAAAGAGCAGCTGTATCCTTGTTAACCACTAATGGAGCTGTATAAGCAATAACAGGGCCAATCTACGTGTAACACACATTCCAGTATTCGAGCAAACAACGAGTCTGTCAGCAAAAATCAGATTTTGTATCTGATTTGGATCAGTTTTCTATGTCTTCTAATATAATCTGACACGTGAAACTTGTAGAATTGCAAAAATAAAGAATGGTCTGTCTGTTGCTTCAATGCCGAATGTTAAAAATACCAACTCATTGGAGACCAGCTACATTTTGAAGAGAGTCAAAGTTCACCTATCTTGAGAATGATCCAGGACCATTATTCGGTTTGCGTGGTCTCACCATGGCTTAACGATCCCTCTTCTTTCCTCCCCCGCCCCCTCAGGACGGCGCTGCCCTTTGGTGGCTTTGACAAGGTGTGCAAGCTGCTGCCCTTCGAGATTCCAGAGATCAATGTGGAGTCTGACGAGCCGGAGCCCCTGCCCAGCCTGCAGGCCGACATCCGCTCACGTCCCTCTTTCAACCGCACGCCGATCGGCTGGGTCTGCAGTGAGGAGAACTCACAAATCCACATGGACCTGGACCACATGCCCTTTGATGGAGAGACGGATGACCTGTGAACACATGCGTGCACGGACACACACACACAAACACACACACAAACACACATCACTGGAAGTCATACACACAGTAGCCCTTCCATTACACATACATTACTGACAATAACCCATAAACATTGTGTTAAATTGTACTTCATTGCATGGAACTGAAAATGACTTCAAAGGAAGTTTTCTCCTCTGGTCTCTTGTGTGCTTTCTTATTTCACCCCCAACTATGAATGAGTCTTACTACGATTTAGCATCCTGTGAGCTAACATGAGACCTGTGTGAATAGAAATAGATGAGCACCCTGCACTCTGAAAACAATGTATTTATGCAATAAAGTCCTTTACAGAATATCTGTGATTTTCTGGTCAAGTTAAAGATTATAACATACAAGAACATAACCACTTCATTCTGTCTGTCCAATTAGTATTGTCTCTATCGTAATGAACTACACACTGTCCCTTAAAGCTCTGTGAATAACCACTGTGTTTAGAGAAGCATACAAATACAAAGCAAGTACAAAAATACAAAGCACACATCAATTTACGTGAGAGACAATTAATTAATTGATAATTAGATCAAATAAGAAAAAGAGACATCAGGTATGGTCAGTCAGCCACTGGATGACATCATCACAATTTTTTTTCATTATTTCGCCTTTAGCCCAGCAGGCGGCGGCATCCGGCTGAACAAACTCTCAATTAAACGCTACGTCACATATTTTAACGGAGAGCTGGAAAATGGCTCGGTATCGCGAGAGCGGCGTGCCGCGACCGCAGCGCTGGATGGCGCTGGTGGAGGCTGGATTCGCCCACGGCTCGCCCTCTCTGCCGTTAAATCACACGCGAGGACAGACGACTGGACGGGGACTCTCGGCGACGGCACCCACGGTGAGTAACGCGAGGTACGGCGTGGGCTCCATCACAGGGGACCCGGGGGGGGGGGGGGGGGGGGGGGGGGGGGGGGGGGGGCGTGTGTGCGTGTGACTGCGCCGGATAGAAAACACCATCAGTAGGCGTGTGTCTCCATGCGTGTGTGTGCGTGTGTTTATCAGCCAGCGTGTAGCGGCGCGGCCAGATGTGTCGCCTCCAGATGTGCACTTCTCGGAGGTTGGCTCCCTCTTCCTCCCCATCATCTCCATCATCACCACCATCATCATTATCGTCATCAGCAGCGTGGCGTGGCTCGTTTCAGCTCGCGCCTCCTCGGGGTGTGTGTAATGCATTTCACCTCGTCACTAACAGCGTTTTCTCAAACAGTGTTCGCTCCGGTAAATCCCCGTCTACGCAGCTACGCCCCCTCCCTCTCTTGCCGCTCGGTAGTTGCCGCTCCAACGCTAAACAGCATCCTTTCCTGCAAGTTCATCCGGTTCGCATCGCCGCCCTGTCAGCTCTTTGTGTAGTTTACGGCACAGGTGTCCAGACGCCTTTTATTCTGAAGGAATCCTCCACATGCAGGTACGTTCACTATTGCCGCGTGCGTTGCTGCCGCTCCGCGCGCGGTGCGGTGCGGTGCGGTGTTTTGTTGAACTGTGTAGACTTGTTGATGGATGGCGGACAGACCGCAGCCCTTTGCCGAGGCGGATTCACGCACCGCTTTCATCGCTCCCGGGGGCCGCTATTGATTTACCGTTGCGGTTTCGATCCGCGTGATAGATGAGTTTAGCCCCTGCCGAGACCGAGCCTCATCACCGCCACCAGCGCACCGTCACATTAATGGTGACACAACAGCCCCATACACACACACACACCATCAAGTTCTCACACACATTCAAATATAACAGCAGACCTTTAACCTCCAAACTCAGCTGAAACGTCACCGTGACATTTAACCTGGAGTTGTCATTAGTTTTCGTTTTTAAAGCTGAAGCTCTTGGATCTTTCTGCATTACACTCTTTGTGAGAGGGTGTGTCAGCGTGTCTTTGTCTGCCCATGTGGGTGCGCGAGTTAAAGGAATAGATGTGTTTGTCTTACGACTCATAACGCCTACCTGTAACCTCTCTTTAGTCACTTTCTTCCTGAGCTGCGAGCCAGAACGATTTCCTTTCCTTTCTTTTCCTGAAACAACACAAGATTTTAGAAAAGGTCAGTAAAACACAGGTTTGTGGAGCAGCAATGTATTTTTCTTCCTTTCTATGATTTTAGTCATCTTGCAACCCTTTAATTCTATCCTGTAACATCTTTGAGGACCCATGATTGAGAACCACTAGCCCAGGAAAAGAAGTAATGGAATAATTAATACATACTGGTCCTCTCTTAGAAACAACCAGCACCTTTCAGTTGCGTTTCAACATATTACCACTTTTGCTTTGTTATTGTAATCTTGGATCAGGCTGAGCAAACGAACAGTCCTTTAATTTCTAAGGAGAAAGGATGTAGTGGAAGGTAAACTCACTCCACTCCATTACCTGTATCTACAAAATAGTTTCTCCATAGCCAGAGGACACAGTGCCAGAAAAGCTTGGCTTCCCTTTTCCCTCAAAACGATTTCACTGGAGGGTGTCGCCCCCGGCATTATTTAACAGCTCAGACCAATCAGGGTGACTTATGTGATGTAGACAAACTGTGCTGCGATATGAGCTGCTAGATAACAGGGGGTGACGGGACAATAAACTGGTTGTGTGACATGACCGTCATCATCAGCTGGGAGGACGAAGGTCTTACGAGCCCAGGATCTGAATTGAGAAGTTGCTCTACGTGCGCCACGTGTTGGAAATGAGTCACTGTGGAAAGTTAAGTTTCCCAAGCTCAGGTTTGGGTTCAGTCTGAGCTCACTGGTCTCTGCTGTCGTCCGTCCACTTTTTGTTATTGTCTGACTATCTTGTTAATTAAGGACAGATTAGCCGCAGCTTAACCAAATCAATTTCAGAATTTCTAGTTTGAACCAATATGTGTAGACCCTGTGATTAGTTCTGTCACAGCAGCTGAGCCTCGTTGACCTGGATCATGTCCGGGCATGTTTGTATTGGGGATACTTCGGACATATGGGTGATATGTTGTCCTTCCTGAATTGATTCATACAGTCGAAGAATTTGAGGTGAGGCAGAGCAGATTGGAGCATCAGAGGATGAAGAAGGAGAGGAGGAGAGGAGAGACTTACTTGAATGTCTTGTTTGACCTTTACCATGAATCGGAGCTCTACTACTCTCCCTTCCCCTCTCCTTCCCTCCCCCTTGCTTCTCTCCTCTCCTCTCCCACGCATCCATCTCATTCCCATCTTTCCTTTCAGCACCCCCCCAAATTCACATTTCCCTCCTCTCGTCTCCTCTCTGTAGCCTGCCCGAATAGTGAAAAGCTCTCGTGATTCCCAGCATGCATCTGCATGAGGATGGTTATGCAACAGCCTGAATATTAAGCAAATATTCACACCCTTTTATATATCCTGTTAATAGGATTGGGTGTACACGTGTGCTGTGATGATAATGGATTGCATCTAGGTTATAGCAAGCTGTGAGTGCTTGTGTGTGTGTATGTGCGTGTGTGTGTGTGTGTGTGTCTCACATGTGTACTTTGCGTTACACTGTCTACAGTCTACTCAGAGCTATAAATGACCTTGAGGGTTGCAACAAAAGAAAATCTGGTGGCAGTAACATGCTCACACATGCAGCTCCACGTGTTCCTACACAGTGACACACACACGTGCACAATCGGTGCATGCACACAACTTCTCCTCGGGAATTTAAGTGGGAAACGGGGAGAGACAGAGAGAGAGAAGCACGGAGGGAGGGATGAACTCTGGGCTCTCCCTATTGTCAACTCGGGCTATTTGAAGTTACACATAACCCAGTTAGAGGGAAACCACTGTGTGTGTGTGTGTGTGTGTGTGTGTGTGTGTGTGTTAGGGAGGACACACATGTAAGTGAAGTTTTTCGGAAACGGAAAGGAAAGAGACAGAGATGAATGGAGGGAGAAATGGAGAGAGTGAATGGGAATGGAAAATAGAGGTCAATGGAAGAAAGTGAGAGAAAGAGAGCAAGAAGGAACTGAATGGGAGGGCCTGACAGAGCGAGAGAGCGAGAGAGAGAGAGAGAAAGAAGAAGGGGAGAACTGATGAAAGAAAATAAAGATTTTTCTCTTTTATGGGGATCTGGAAATATATTTCTTGCCTCAACGTTTGTTTTAGAGGGAGAGAGAGAGAGAGACAGGGCGAGAGAGAGAGACAGGCTATTGTCCTTGGGGACAGTATCAGCTCTTTGTTCAGCGTGCTTGACAATGGTGTGGCTGTCACGAACCCATACTAATCCACAGCAGAGTGAGAGAGAGAGAGAGAGGGAGAGAGAGAGGGAGGGAGAGAGAGGGTGACAGCGTGAGGGAATTCAATCCCAATCGGTGACACCGGCTTCATTTCCGTCCAACCCTGAGAAGAGTTTTCAATTTTAGAATGAATTTCTCATCAGCTTAAGGGAGTAAATATGAATGGAGACTAAATCAGCGTCATTCACACTCACACACCATAAAGAAGTGGCAGTAACGAGCGGTGCTTTTGTAGGAGATAATGTTAAAAACTTCACAAATCGAAAGATGAAAACACAGAAATACTTTGGGTGATTTCTGCTTTAGACACACTGTGGCATGATGTCACTTATTCAACAAATGAGTCTCTGTCGCTACTTTTTTTTGTGTATTCATGTCATTTCCAGCTCAGGCCCAAGTACAACACGCCACAATGCTGAACACAAATGAAATAAGCTTAAATTTAAATATTTATCGCAGAAAGCCTCTCGTTATGCTCTGAGTAGAACGAGAACGCGCGAGAGAGAGAGAGAGAGAGAGAGATGGAGAGAGAGGGAGGGGGGTGAAGAGAGTAAACAATACGTGAATAATAAGCGGTGGGACTGGGATTAAGAGAGAAAATAGAACACTTGCTTTATCCTCGTTACACATGTCGTGCCATTCTGCTCCGAGTTGATCTCACGCAGCGGCAGCATGTCGCCCAGAATGTACATTTACATTAAATCGGCGAGATGCAGATCAGAGAGACGAGGTTGGGGGGGGCGCAAGGGGGAGGGAATCAAACGTGTGTGATGTCGCCGCTTCAGATTCCTGTCCTCGGATAAACCCGGGAAACGACTGAAGTTCCACGTCGGCGTTTTGATGGACTCGGAGAAAAAGGAGAGATAGTTAGCGAGAAGGATGAAGAGGTAGAGGATGAGCCGTAGCAGTAGTTGTGGAAGTAGTTAAGTACTTCTGTTACAATGGAGAAATACTCCTACTTCAGAATTCTACCCTCCTTCCCTCTTGTGCTTCATCTACAAACACACAGCTACACGGTTTCTATTCCCGACCTGCTTGGAAAGTAACTGATCTCTGCTCATTACACACATCTTGTGGAGTAAAAAAGTAAAACATTTGCCTCAAAAATGTAGCATTAGTGGAAAAATAGCAACAGAAACACGAGTACTAAAGGGAATTACTGAAACATTTGGAATTATACTCGCTACGTGTGTAAATGAGTTCCTTTTCACCTCTGATCACTGAGCATTCGTCAGAGTGTCGCACTGTCGTTTACAAACAGCTGCCAAACCTCAAACTTCCCAGCTGGGGCCTCGCTGGCTTCTATCGATTTTACAAGCGATCCTCTGCTGTCACACGGTCTCACACACACCCACACACACATCTGCTCCGCTAAAACACCCACCGAACACTGAGACCCATCACAGTCTGTGACACTGGGCGAATCAGCATTTTGATGACATCACCTTGGCAACATGCGAAGGCCGTTTCTTCCGTTAAAATTTTTTTGGGACTAAGCAATTCATTGGAGAGGGGAAAAAAATCAATAGACAGTACAAGATGTCACACACACACACACACACACACACACACACACACACACACACACACACACACACACACACACACACACACACACACACACACACACACACACACACAGGCTGTGACTGAATGTAAATCAGTGCCTTCACCTCCAGCCGACTTCACACGTGGAAAAAGGCCTCGGCGTGTGTTCGTCTGGTCTCGGGTCCTGGTTTTCTTCAGCTTGCCAGCACCAAGTCAGGCAGTTTGATTGACTGGTGCCTTGACTCACTTCGGCTTCCAGGAACTCTCCACCATCAATACACATCATCATCACAGCCCTGCGTGTGTGCGTGTGTGTGTGTGTGTTTTCTCAAATAGTGTGGCAGAGAGTGGCTCTCAGTTAAATCACATGGTTCAGCTTTTCCCCCGCATGCCTGCTGCTTGGCCTATTTCCATGGTAACTAGCCGAACATGTGGGGATACACACACATGCACGCAACCTCACGGACACACTCGCACACATATACACACACACACACGTCACATACATAAACATCTCTTGCGCAAGTGTTTGCCGGTGTGACCTCGGTTTGCGTGTGGCTGCAGGGTGCAGCCGGAGAGAGGATGTGTGATCACACACTTCACAGAGGCACAGCATGGTGCACACACACACATGCACGCACGCACACAGAGTCACGCACATGCACTGTATGCTGAGACAGAGGCTAAGCACGCTGTTCTGTAGAGGAAAGATGGCACATGGGGACACGCCTGCCAAATGCTTTTTCTAAATCCTCTGTCAGTTTGGATTTAGTTTGTTTAAGAATGTGCTTTCTGTGCTTTTCGGTGATGGAGGTGTGTGTGTGTGTGTGTGTGTGTGTGTGTGTAGGTAGATAGATGGAGGATAGATGGATGCTGGTGCAGGGTCATGAAGGTTATGAAAAGGCTGATTATTCCCCATCCTCTGTCATCATGGCATCTGTGGGGCGAATTGAGGGGGGTTATGTAATTGAGGCAACTAAATGGCTGCAACACACACACACACACACACACTGCTTCTCCTCTGTTGCTTTGTGCAATTAAACATCTTAATGTGCATTAAATATTAATATGCTGCATATATTTTACATAACACATTATTGCAGCAAAATGAATATATGCGTCACAAAGTAAAGGAAATCACCCTGACACATCTCCAGTGTTCCCTTCTGCTGTTCACTCTAATGCTTTTTAAATGCCAGCCCTGTCACGATTCCCCACCACCACCGCCCGTACCATCGATCCCCCCTCCTCCTCCTCCTCCTCCTCCTCTTCCTCGCTCCCCAGAACATCACCCCCACTGCCACACTGACAGACCCACGCTTGCCGGTTCACCGCAGCATCCCTGCGCCCTCTGGCCTTTCGCCAAGGGGGCGCTGTGGAAATGCAACCCGGCAACCAGGCGATGGAGCGTCGCCAAAAGTGGGGAAGCTAAACGGGGGGAGGGAGGGAGAGAGGGAGAGAGAGAGCGGGGCACTGCGGCTCGGCTAGCTGCTGCCCTATGGTGTTATGCAACTTGTTTATAAAAACAATATCACACACAAGTACCCACACCGGCGCGCACACACTAGAGAGGGTCACAAACGGTCGAGCACACACACACACACACACACACACACACACACACACACACACACACACACACACACACACACACACACACACACACACACACACACACACACACACACACACACACTCGTCTTTCTGCAACATTTTCTCATTCCCTATCTCCCCCTGACACACACACATAAACACACACGCGCGCGGTGGAAAGCTGTGCACGGCGATACTTGAACCAGCATAAGCTTCCAGATAACGTCCCTAAGTACCGATTATAAAATGACATAACGGGGAAATTCTCCCGAGCCGTCCCTGTGTCGTCGTAGCGATGATGTAACGTTTACCGCCCAGCCGACGCCGTGACGCGATGCTAACCCAAACCTAAATGAAACGTTGGATCCTGAAGGGCAGCGGGCCGTCATGTTCTAATAAAGCACACACACATCAAATAAATCACATATTAAGGCTCTGCAGGGCCGTAATACGCCATTAATAATAACAAACTTTGGGTAGACAGGTTATGAAAATCAATTTGTCTGGTGTGTATCCTCCTCTAGCAGAACCCCATTACCCTTCATCAGTGACCTACTAATATTTATACCTACAACCTGAGTGGCTTATTGTAAACTGATAAACTATGAGCCTTTATGAGGGGGGATTTATTAGTAAAGGGCTTCTGCATTTCTCACTGTATAATAAGTCACCAGGCCTGCGGTAACTCTCTAAGAATAAAAATCTAACCAGTGTGTTTCATAAAATGTTAACTTACGAACTACAAGTTACGTGCTAATTATTAATAAACCTCTGGATCCTTTGTGGAGTCGTCAAACGCTGAAGGGGCAGGAAGTAAACGATGCTGTAGGAGGATTTACACCTGATCTAAATGATTTATTTACAACATGGCAACCTCAATGTTTTTATTATTTATCACCTATTTCTTATCTATAAAGCATCGTTTGTTAACCATCATTGAAATGTGCTGTTGTAAGTTTGAAACTATCTATTAAGTACCGGAGTAGAAAGTAGTCCCAGAGTATTTATGTATGTATATATATATGATAACGCTGCTGCTGTGATTGTTGGTGTTAATCTGCTAAATGTGGCCGGTTGGTGTGTGTGTGTGTGTGAGAGGAGTCCTAACAGCTCGGTGTTTTTGTCGTGCAGGCAAAGTGAAAGAGGAGAAGAGCGAGCCGAAGGAAGGAAGTCTCCACATGGGAGCAACAGTGCCGCCTAATCGACGCTCATCTGACAGAATCTGTCAAAGGACGCTGTGGACACACTCTCATGTCCTCACACACATTCGGCTAAATCCAAGGAGCTAAAAAACAAAACAACCCAAAAAAGCGAAAAGCCTTAACCGCTGGCTCGAGCAAGTGGGCAGATTCGGATCTAAAGCAAAGGTCCTGGCGAGGGGGAGGGTTGTATGGGTGCCCAATTCCCATCCAAGACACGCGGCGCCCTGTTGTTCTACCACAGACACCTCCCTCTCTCGTCTCCTCCTCCTCCTCCCGCCGTTGCCTCCACCTCCTCCTCATTCTCCTTCGATCTCGCTCATGGGAGTGACATAGAGTCTAGGTAGGCCGCCGCTTGGTCTGCCGCGCCGCCCCTTTCCCACCGCCCCGCCGCGGAAACAGGGGCGTCCAGGTAGTGATGTCGTGGAAGAGGAACTACTTTGCGTCAGGCAGCGGCGGAGCAGCGGGCGCGGCGCAGGGGCTGGTGACCCCGAGAACCATGACCTCTATCGCTCCGAGCAAAGGCCTGAGCAACGAACCGGGACAGAACAGCTGCTTCCTCAACAGCGCCCTGCAGGTCAGTCAGACCCACACACACACACACACGGTCAAGCTTACACACAAGTCAACGCAAATATGCAATACACGTACCTACGCTATAAATAAAAACACATGACTGCACAGATAAAAGTGTGTTGCTGTTCATCATGTGACAGGATTCTGAGCTCACTCAGCTAAGTTTGTTGTCACGGACACCGTGTCCCTCTGCTTTTGCTCATTTGGCAGTTTTATTAGTTATTGTTTTTGAAATTCTACAGGAAAATGAGGCTAATAACAACGCTGATGAGCGCTGAGAAATCTCACACCTAGTTTCCACACGGATTTATATTTAGGTTAAGTAATAATCTAATAACAATAGAAGAATTTACTGTTAGATCAAAAACAAAACAAAGACTCATAATGATCAGGTCCTTATAATGAGGGTCTGCTCTCAGTTACACACACACGCGCACACACACACACACGCGCACACACACGTCACAAAATACATTTCAAACATTCTTTCACGAAATTGAAAGTTGTTTGGTCCTCAGTTCGTTGAGACTTTTTAATTTCCTTCAACACATCGAGAAATTGTGGCAGTATGATCGGGAATGATTTCTGACAGGGGGGCGAGAAACGATGACAGCAATGGAGGATGTAAACACGCACCCTTCGCCCTGTGCCCCCCACACGCTTCTAACAAAAGTTTACAACACGACGGATGTTGCGTCCCACCGTCAATGATTTGTAACAATCTTCAATCGCTTTCTTCGTCTACATTCCCTCACACACACACACACACACACACACACACACACACACACACACACACACACACACACACACACACACACACACACACACACACACACACACACACACACACACACACACACACACACACACACACACACACACACACACACAGGCAGTGCACACGCATGCGTTTGTCTATCGCTCTCTCCCACTCTCATTCTCCCTCTTTCTCTCTCTCTTGTCTACCGTGTGTTTGCATGTTTGCGTGTGTGTTGGCACTGCTGCCTGTCTGCCTACAGTGTGGACATCCAGAGTGTGTGAAGACGCTCACACTGTTACTCCGCTGCTCTGAAATGTCTCCTTTTCTAAAACACACACATGTATACAAACGCACACAGTCTCGCTCTTTCTCTTCTTTTTTCTCTATCTCTATCTCTCTCTCTCTCTCTCTCTCTCTCTCTCGTGCTCTCTCTCTCTCTCTGCTTCTCCTATGATGTCCAGCTGGCACCACACACACGCCTCCCAACTGCTGGCTTGAAAAAAAGAGAGAAGGGGAAAGAGAGAGAGTGAGGGATTGGGGTAAGCCAAAGAGGGAGGTGGTGATGAGGGGCACAGGCTGTAGAGGGGGACAGGAAAGATGAAAGTGAAGGAAAGGTGCTCGGGGAGGAGAGGAGAGGAGAGGAGAGGAGGAGAAGGCAGGACGAGCCGATGAAAAGTGTAGAGTATGAAGGAGGAAGGCAATGAGAGTGGCGTTAAGGAGACACGCAAGGTAAGAGAAAAGAGGGCAGCAAACAGAGTGTGTGAAGTGTGAGAGGGAGAAAGAGATAGATACGGAAAGACGGCGAGAGAGCGAGCGAGGGAGAGAGAGCGAGAGAGCGAGTGAAGGGCAAGAAGTTTCTGAGATGAAGAAAATGTCTTGACAAAGGCGCGTCAACGGGGAGAGAAGTGGGCCACTTCAAGGACGCGCGCACGCACGCACACACACACACACACACACACACACACACACACACTCACAGAGGATGCTTAGCAGAAGGCAGACGAACAAGGATAAACTGAGGGAAGATTAGACTAATGAGATGCGTCAGGGTGTCTGTGCGTGTATTCAGGTGGAGACATTCACACACGTGCTTATCTGAATACCTTTTTGTAAGAGAGAGCCTGTGTGTGTGAGAGTGTGTGTTGGCGTGTTGGCACTTAGCTGGATGAATACAGCGTGCTGGTGGCAGGTCCGAGTTGAAGAATGCAGCCTGGCTCTATTACCAGTTTGTCAGAAGGCTCTGCAATGTTTGCTGCATTGTGCTGCGTTACGAGTGTGTGTTGCTCGCAGAGAGAAGTCCTCTCTGTCCTTCTACCTTCTTTGCTAAGTACCCCTGAGCAAGGCATTCTAACGCCCAGGTGCTGCAGTGGAGCCGTGGCAAAGAGCTCCACCGGATGATTTTTTATTTTTTATTCTGTGGAGGTGTGTAATTGAATGTGTGTGTGAGTGTGAAGCAAGGTAAAGTGTACTGTACGCTCTCAGCAAATTCTCACCGCGTAAACAAAAGTCGGAATAAAATAGCTAAAGGAGGTATAGTCTACTACTGATGAAGCAGAAACATATGGGCTCATTAGGCAGGAGTGTGTGTGAGAGAGCGTGCTAGGCAACTGTTCTCTCCCTAAATGACTTGCAGCTCACGAGGCTGCGTTAACTTTTTGGCCGCCGGGAGAAGCAGAAAAATCGACAAATGAAGCCGACGTACCATTGGTCGATCCGTATTACGTCATCCGTCCAGAAACCACAGCAACACCGGCGTCACTTTGGCGGCGTCGTCGTCCCATACCTCTCGGTTCTTAGGTTCTCGACTCCTCTCTGTCGGGAAATCCAAACAATGCAGGAATTAAATTGGGATCTTTAAATAAAGTCGTGGGCATTAATGAAGAAACATTGAACCCTAGGAGAAAAGTGGGAGTGATTCTGGTTGAATGCATTGCTCACATGCAGTACGTGATACATTTACACAACATTCCTAATTGCTTTATGTTTTATGCAGGCTGATCTTATTTGCATGTTTTCCGCTGTAGGATGCCTCCACAGCTCAATGAATGCCAAGAGAACGCCGAGGTTTCTCTCCAAAACACCTTATTTAGCATTCCTGCTGATGGGCCGCATTAACATTGCAGTCACAGATGCTTACATTAGAGGATACAGAGCGGTAAACACGCTTTTATTTGGCCGAAAAAGGCTGCTAAGGTGCTTCCAAAGTTTCTGTCTTTGATTTCCTTTTGTGATTTCTTATTTGGGATGAACCGAAATGTCATGTTGTCAACACTGAACTGAATATAATTGTGTGTGTGTGTGTGTGTGTGTGTGTGTGTGTGTGTGTGTGTGTGTGTGTGTGTGTGTGTGTCCTCATCCAGCTGTGTGTATTTGAAGTTGCCTTAGTGTGTGTAGGAGAAATGTGCGTTCTCTTAGAAGACACAACACAACAGCTGAGATGAAGTAAAACCCCGCCACCAAACGCTGCAAATTGCTGTAAAAACACAGATTGCGATTTATAAATTTACATTTCCACTTAGAAACCACATAATCTGACTTCTATCTGCCTGGACCAGCCTTTAGTCTGACTAAGCTTAGCCTGATTACAGTCAGAGTTTACATGATCACATCCCAACATTGTCCTTACTAGTTTCTTGCTTGTTGTCTTGTTTCCCGTTACTCCTCCATTCTTATTCCCCAGCCTGCACTGTTGGAGAGTTTAATAAATATTATACAATGTCAGACAGCATAACTTTAGATCCAATTTGCACTTACAATCCATTGCACCTTTACCGCCCTTCACCCCCACCAAAGCCAAGCTACAGTAACCCCGTCATGTCCGACCTCTGTGTGTACCGCAGCAAGCGAGCTCTGTTTCTGCATGAGAGGCTTTGATGTTGACATGTATACATTCAATTTACCCGTTACACGTACAAAAATCCTATGACGCCTTTAATCAGCCCTGTTGTATGATTCGTAAGCGTCACCCTCATTTCTGACTCGCAGGCAGCACTTTCCACTTCCTTCCAAGTTCTGCTGCAACACAGCAATTCCCCCCCCCCGATTTCTACCCCAATCCAAAGAGGGAGCGAGGGAGAGAAGTAAAAAAAAAGGGGGGGAGGGAGAGAGAGAAGGAAACTATAGGTCGTGATAGATGAGTACAGAGAAAGAAAGGGGGGGTGGGGAGGAGCGGGGGGGGAGATGGAGGGATGTGCTCAAGAGGAGGAGCAGGAGATGGAGAGAGAGAGAGAGAGAGAGAGAGAGGGGAACAGAGGAAAAAGAGGTGGGCATAGACGGCGTGCCCTCCTTGTGGCTGCTGCAATGCTATGCGGGGAGTCGATTCATCACAACTAACTAAACGAGAGAGCGAGTGAGCGAGGGAGAGAGAGAGAGAGAGGGGAGAAAGAACGTATACACTGGCGTCAGCATGCAGTCTGTCATCCTCCTCCCACTCTCTCCTCTGCCGATCACTCTCTCTCTCCCCCTCTCTCTCCCTCTCCTGTAAGACAGTGCAGACCTGTATCACTAAAGTTGACACACATACTGGGCTTCTGGGTTGTGTGTGTGTGCGCACGTGTGTGTGTGTGTGGTCGCGTGCATGTGTGATGGAGATGTCAGTAGTAGCCTCAGGGACGGTGTTCTGTCAATATTATCTTTCAGCGCAGTGAATGAATGTACCATGCGCTCTTTGCACTTATTGTGTGTGTGTGAGACAGAGGACGGCGATGGCTCATCTGATGCAGCCCACCTCTGCATGTGTGTATTCTCTGTTGCCTCTTTGTGTTTGCCTGCTCGTCTCATCACATCTTTTCTCTCTCTCTCGCTTATTGTTGATGATGTGTAGATATAAGAACATATAACTTCACTGTTGATGGGATATTAACTACTTTATTGCAACGCTTGTGTTGCAGTGAGTGGATTATGCTGTGTGTGTGTGTGTTTTCCCACCCCACTGGACTCTTTACTTGTCCAATTTAGCCACAAGGACAAAATTGCTCACAGTAAAAAGACACAAATGATACTTTATCTAAATACTCTCCTTCAATTCTATTACAATAGTATCATTATACTATGCATTATATGATATTCAAGCAGAGTCAGCAAAGTTCCTAAGTTATGTGAAACACACTGGACGACAACACATCCAATCCAGAACAATTTCATTCCTTCTGTTCCCTTTAAAAAACAAAAATATGCCAACTCAGTAGTCTAATTTGCCTTTTTTCTCCACCCTGTCTGTGCCTCTATGAATGTGTGTGTGTGTGTGTGTGTGATCTAGGTTCTGTGGCATCTCGACATCTTCCGCCGAAGCTTTCGACAGCTGACCACGCACAAGTGCATGGAGGACTCGTGCGTCTTCTGCGCTCTGAAGGTAAAAAGCTCTTCTCTGACAGTTTGAGGTTTCTCCTATCTGCGGCGTCCCTTCACTTTCCCGCTCATCATTCGTCAACCAAACATTTAACCGCGACCTCCACTCTCTCTCCACTCTCTCTCTCCACTCTTTGCTCCTTTAGCCACGGCGGTTATCGTTACCGCCGCTAACCGCCCTGTTTCTTTTCCCGTTCATTGCTCCCCGACCGAAACAAAATCTGAAGTTGAAGTTGAAAATGAAGGCAACAGTTGTAACAGTAGAGGAGGAATCGTATATAAAAGGTTGACTCATGATCCAGTAAATCCCTGATGATGTAATAAATCCAAGCTCTTCAAAAGGAATACGCCAGCGCTTTTACAAAATGTAACGATTTGGGGTAAAATTACGTCCGAACGAGGTCACTGGCCTAGAGATATTTGGTGTTCACTCATCAGGTCTCTAAGCCTTTGACTTGACTTTTCCAGCCCTTGTGCTCATTCTTCGCCAGATTAAAGATAGAAGGTACGCACGACACAAGAAAAGGTCACGAAACAGTAAATCTGGGTTGTGCTTTTATGATGGTGAAGTCTTAGAAAATCACATTTTTGTTGGGAGATTATTTGTCACCCAGAGGTTCCTGCAGAATAGTGATCCATGAACTAATTAAGACGTTTCGGAGTGAAATGTGAGAGGAAAAAACTTATTTCCATCTAACTAAACTTGAAATAATGTAGAGAAGCTTTAAGAGGTTTGTTCCAATGGTCGTGGTTGATTCTATGGACTATGGGTGAACTATGGAAGGGGAAGTGAACACCAAACATCTCAAATATGCTCCATCTTACAAAAACAATCCACCGGCGGTAAAATCCTTTCTTCACAGGAATATTGCTGGACAATCGCTTTAAAAGTCACCAAGAAGGTCTAGCGAAGAGAGCAGGGGGGAGTGTCTGTAGACAGGGTGACTCAGAAGACGTGTAGGGTGATACACCAGGGTGGGGGAGGGGTGAGGGAGTGTGTGTGGAGAGGAATAAAACATACTCAGGTATGTCGGCGTGAAAGTACTCGCAATGAAGCAGAGTAGTCGTCTGCGTTCTAGTTCCGGAGGGGCAAAACAAATGTGAGCTGGTTGTGGCCCAAATAAGGTTGCCCAGATTTGGCGTGATACAAAAGGGGCGTGGGCCTCTTGGCTGCTTTCTTTTACGAGCTAATCTCACGTTGTGTTAAACCTTCGTGATTCGGAAAGTAGTCGAGTAAACGTATTCATTTCGTGAACCAAACACGATGACGACCCCCCGATAATGAACGGCTATTATGCGGCTCCGCTCCAGTCGTTTGTTCGCATCGCTTATGACGGATATGTGTCTAAGTGAATGGAAATATGGTGCGCGGCGTGCTGTGGTGCCGTAGTGTGTGTGCGAGCGCGTGTACGGTGTGTGTAGCGGTGTCGACGTGTGTGTTCTACACGCTGTTCTGTCTCCAGCGCTTCTCTGTAATTAATTGGCCGACTGAAAGCGCTGAGCTAGCAGAGCCCACGCTGGGATGCTATGCGTACACACACACACACACACACACACATACACACACACACACACTCACACACCTACACGTGCACACAAATCTTACTGGTATGCCACACACGTTAGGCTGCTACACACGTGCACCTTGAGAAAGCACACAAATCTTTAGCCTGTAGGCGTGTGGTGTGTGTGTGTGTGTGTGTGTGAGCGCGTTAGTCAGATGTGTGTGTAGCGAAGCGGCGAGAATCAAAAGATGGTGTATTGTCACCGCATTAAGCTTCCACGTTTCCCTGTCAGGTTTCATTAACCGTCCTGTCACCTTCCCTCCTTTGTCACAAACGAACAGATTGTTCTCGCCGTCTGTTTGTGACTTCGTTTCCCCCAATGGCGCCGGAGAAAATACGTCTTTGAATAACCGGATGCACAGCAAACACACTTAGGCGGCGCGAGGAAAATTCAGATTTCCATCATAGAGAAGGAATTCTGATCCGAGTGTGTGTGTGTGTGTGTGTGTGTGTTTGTGTATGTGTGTGAGCGGATTTACATTTATGATTAGCGGATGCAGACGCTTGCCATGGTAGTATGATCACAGCCTCCCTGTGTCGTTCCCTCTAGAAATCACTGCAACACTTTATCTCCCTCGACAACAAAACCGGCAACACACTCACACACACATGCGTACACACACTGCAAGGAATAGGAAGGGGGGAGAAAAGAGGAGAAAATGAGAGAGGGAAAGAGAAAGATGAATGAATGTGGTAGTTGGTGTAGATTGTTCCTGTCTTCACACCTAGACCTATGCACCCACACACACCCACCCACCCACACAAGCACCCACACACACACCTCCCTCTCTTACTCACTCTGCCTCATCCCTCCCCTCCCCTCCTCCCTCTCTCTCTGTAGGGTATATTCCCCCTCCATTCTCCTTGGCGCATTGCTGCATTCAGCACAGTCACCATAACACATACACACTTACGAAAACACGCACACTCTCACACACACTCACACACTCTATTGCTCACATTCCCTCTCCCCCCTTTCTTTTCTCTAACTCTGTTTCCCTCTCTCTCTTCCTCTCTCTCCCTTTCTGTCAGCACAACTGCATTACCTTTCCCATTGCCAACCTTCAATCCTCTCACACACACACACACACACACACACACGCACACACGCACACAAGTGTGTGTTCTCTCTTTCCTAAACTGGGAAACAACAGAGAAAGGGGGGGGGAGTGAAAACTATCCATAAGCCCATAATTGTTTACATGCCGAGGCAAAGTGGAAGAGTTCTAAAAAAACTCATTATGGATTCAGCAAAGGTGGAAAAGATTCTACGTTTGTGAAGAAACGTTATCAACCAAAGTGCAAGACTACAAAATGACAAAAGGTTAACGTGTGGAATCGTAAAAAGTCACAAAACGGAAAAGAAAGTTTGGTGAAACTCTCGGTGTGTGACGCTGAAGTTTCAAAAGAAGTTTCAAATATGCTTTAACGACTTTACACTGCAAACCAGAGAGAGAGAGAGACGCGTGTTCTCCATCTAACCAGGTGGCCGACGTCAGCCAACGATTGGGTTTACAGGAACATTTTGCACATTTACAAAGCGAATATCTGTGAATAAAAACACAGAAACACGTCGGCGCAGGTGACAAGAGTGAAAGTGTTCTAATAAAGTGGAAACGTTCCTTCACAAGCTCATTAAGGCTCTAATACAAACAGGTTTCTTGTAGTATTCCTGAAATCCTAATTGGAATCTGTAAATGGAGTGCGAGAGTCTCTTTAGCGCCTCCTGTGGATGTTATCTGATTTGTGACAGGCTTCTTCTTCTCCTCCTAAAATACGATGCGGGTGCTAGGAAAAGCCTGGATAATAATTCCGTCCGTTGTGGAACCAATGACCAACATCCTTTACTTGTATCGGCTATAAAAATAGCAAAAGTATTAAGAATAGCCACAACAGAAGAAGAAAAACTAACATATTAGTGGGTGTCCCAGTTATAGCCTGAAGAAAAGTGATGAAGACGCCGATCCTTCTCTTTAAAGTTGCCCTGAAAACACACTTGTGCGTCTGGGATTCACCTTCTATTTTACTCCTACAAAGCACTCCCAGAGAACGCTATTTATTATTGATACGGCCCGATACGGAGGCCGGGGCCGCTGCTGTGAGGCTCAGTCACGGCGTCGTTTCCCCCGTCCCTGTCTGTCGTTCGCCAAGTCCCGACATGTTGACAACTAGTTCCATTGTTTTTTGCTTTATGGGTCAGCTGATAGAACGCAGGGTGTCAATTCACAGGGAAGTTGTGTGTAGGGTGTCATATCTCAGCCTGGGACATGTTAACAAATGGAACCAAGATGCACACAACATAAAATCATTCTGGCATTTAGTAATTTAAAAGATTCTGTCTCTCTGTGTGTGTGTGTGTGTGTGTGTGTGTGTGTGTGTGTGTGTGTGTGTGTGTGTGTGTGTGTGTGTGTGTGTGTGTGTGTGTGTGTGTGTGTGTGTGTTTGCAGAGTATCTTCGCTCAGTTCCAGTTCAGCAGTGAGAGGGTGCTACCATCCGATGCATTGCGGAGCGCCCTGGCCAAGACTTTTCAAGACGAGCAGCGCTTTCAACTGGGCATTATGGACGACGCTGCTGAGTGCTTCGTGAGTCTGAGAGACACACACACACACACAAACACACACACACACTGGAGGAGGGCCTGAGAGAGAGAGGGAGAGAGAGACAGGGAGGATTTTTGGCTCTGTGTTTCTGGGTTATGGTCGGAGAGATGATTTGTGGAAACGGTGCGACTTCTGTGATGGAGAGCGGACAGCAAAATTATATTCTATCAAGATTTTTGGGGGCGAACAGTCTGAAGTTTGAACTCTACCAGGTCACATTCATTTGCACGGCACACACACGGTTTGGATCCATGCAGATCCACAGAGGGCTGAGTGGTTTCTCTGCAGCAGACGGGGGCTCATGCACATTTCCCTCAGCTCTATAGATCGTGTTTAGGAAATGTTGCATTGCCACAGTTTGCAAATCCACATCTTGTGATCTTGATCGAGTCATTATTACTCAAAAAGTGAGCAGTGAGTAGGTGTTGAGTTTGTGGGTTGCCAGGCGTCTCAAGAGGAGGAACAAGAGGGTAAATCGTCATTAGTCACACACATTATTATCACCCTCCTTTTACACGTTTCCTTCTCCTTCTCCTCCCTCGCTCACTACCACCATATCTCTCTCTCTCTCTCTGTCTCCGCTGCTCTCATTCTGCGTTAAAGGCCGTAGCAGTCTGTGTTTGAGCGTTTGTGTGTGCCTGTGTGTGTGTGTGTATGTTTTATGTGTGAGAGGTGCTGTCTGATCGATTGGTAGTAAATGTGTTCAGTCAGGGAATCCGTTGGCTTCTTATGAAATATAGATGCTGCTCCCATAGTCAGATTAACAAGAGCGCCAGCAGACGGGACCAAAACACACACACACACACGCAAAAACACGCACTTGTGTACATTTATTTATACATAAGCACGTATGCAAACTTAACAGAGATTTACTGTACTCAAACTTATGCTCTCTGTCTCTATAGCTTGCTTGCTCTCTCTCTTGCTTTCTTTCTGACACACACACACACACACACACAGAAACGCATTAATAGACTTCATTTACATGATTTGTTTCAGGAAAACCTCCTGATGCGCATCCACTTCCACATCAGCACAGAGAGCAGAGAAGACATCTGCACAGCCAAACACTGCATACCACACCAGAAGTTTGCCATGACTCTATTTGAACAGGTGGGAGGCACACACACGCACACACACACACACACACACACACACACACACACACACACACACACTTTAGGAAAATCATATGCCGTATCAAATCACGCTGCTAGTTGTCTTTTCTTCTCTCTGTGTGTTTGCAGTGTGTCTGCAACAGCTGTGGAGCCACATCGGACCCCCTGCCCTTCATTCAGATGGTTCATTACATCTCCACTACATCCCTGTGGTAGGACCAGACATACACACCTTCACACACACCTTCACACACACCTTCACACACACCTTCACACACACACACACACACACACACACACACACACACACACACACACACACACACACACACACACACACACACACACACACACTGCAGTAAATCTGGCAGCGAGCTGGGGCTGGGGTGGCAGTAAAGGAAGGTACAGCGTGTTCTCTTCTTCTCTTTGCACACACAGGTCCCTGCTGAGCAACTGCACTGTGAGCACAGTCACATATAGACACATGTACAGCAGAGTATGCACACGCACGCACGCACACACACACACACACACACACACACACACACACACACACACACACACACACACACACACACACACACACACACACACACACACACACACACACACACACACACACACACACACACACACACACACACACACACACACACGTTCATGGATATGCAAGAACAGGTGAGCTTAGGCAGAATCTCTCCATATATCTGATTTTGGTCAGTTTGAGCGAAAGTGTGCATAACTTCTCATTGCCATGACATAAAAATTGCACAAGTCAATGAAATGAGGAAGAGGGGAAGCAATCAATCAGCGCTTTGATTCAGTGGACCCAGGGGGCGACATAAATCTATAAGTAGCACAGTGAGTCGGAAAGACTGTGAATGAGAGGGAAATAAGGGGATATATCACTCCATTCCTCATTTGGAAATGGAACGCGGCAGGAGGAAACAGAGGCACGAACGGGGGCAAAAGTACAAATAAACACATTATGTCAAGGTAGTCGTGGGGCAGAATGGTGCCACCGCGCTCGGCTTTGTGCCTGTTAGCGCCGCCGAGCTATTTTTAACCTTTTTACAAAGCCTCTTTACAGTCGAGAGACAAGCAAATATGCAAAAGTCAACACGGGTAAGATCATCAGAGGCCCACACGAGCCGTTAAAAAAGATGTGGTAGGGTTCTGCTATTGTTGTTTAGTTTAGGCTTTGCATCTACAGTATCCGTGCATCTGAAGAGGGAGGAGGGGTGAGGAAGAGGACGAGGAAGAAGAAGAGAGAGAAAGGGAGAGGGAGAGAGTTCACTTCAGGCTAATGGAAGGGGTGAGAAGAGGGGGAGATTTGGAAAGGTTTTTAAGTAAAAAAAAAAAAATCGTTATTCTTAAAGCGATACCTCACCGGGGGGAGAAACAATGCTGATTCACCGCAAAAGGTAATCCCGCGGCACCCGGGCCGTAAACAGGCTTACACCCATTCATTTGGTATTCACAGATTAGAGGCGATGTTTCCAGTTTGTCCTTGAGTTTCCTACTTTAAGGGGATAAAAAGCAGCTCGGGATGAAATAATCCGTGCCTAAAGCCGTCGCTGGAGGAGATGGACGCCAAATGCGGTTTTGTTAATAAGACGTTTTAGAAACTTTGAACACCGGAACGCCGTTTTGATCAAATTATGACGAGCAAGCACCGATGCACCGCTATAAACACAGAACGAGACACTCATTTTCTTTCGTTATTTGGCTAAATTATCCCCCTGCAACTGTAATAACCCCCCCCCCCCCTATCAGGAATGTTAAAGGTCATGATCAGTCACAGAAGAAGAGCTGGAAACTTGCTAAAACTTGCATAACCAAAGCCGCTAAAGTGCAGGAGGATTGTTCTCAGCTATACTTGGAATAGATGAAGCAGAGTGTGGGCCTGTCTCAGTGTGTGTGTGTGTGTGTGTGTGTGAGAATTGTTTCATTTCCTGTGGTATTTTTGGCTGAACATCTAAGGTAGACTAATGTGTTTAAAGTGCTGGTGGGAGGGGAGTGTGTGTGTGTTCAGAGACTGGACAGGGGAAAGTGCACCTCTGAGCAAGGCACTTCATCAGTGCCTAATTGGTGTCCGAGGGTCATTCAGAAAGGATTTTTGACAGACTTTATGTGTGTGTGTGTGTGTGTGTGTGTGTGTGTGTCCCATGCGGTGCAGTAACCAGGCAGTGAGGATGCTGGAGTGCAGAGAGAAACCAACACCAGACATGTTTGGAGAGCTCCTCCGCAATGCCAGCAACATGGGAGACCTGCGCAACTGCCCTGTGAGTACACACACACGCACACGCACATGCACACGCCCACACACACACACACACCATTTACTGTAACTCAACATCCAACATACTGTATGCTCCGTCCTTAGGGGAGAGAGAAAGTGAGTGAGCGAGAGGTTGCCCGACAGAGGAGTGTGTATTCCTTTGTTTTGCTGCCGTGTGTGTGTGTGTGTGTTTTGTGTTGCCACATGGGAAAGTGCTCCTGCTGAATAGATCCAGCTTGGCTCGGCACACACACCTCTCCCTGCCAAAGTGTCAGCACAAAGAGCCTCCTCTCTGGGTACAGCTGCCCCTCTCGTCCCAAACCCCCAAATAACCTCCAGCTTCACCACCACCGTCATCATCATCGTCATCATCAGACACTGCCTCTGTTATCTGCCATCACTTCAGAGCTGATCCTTCACTAATACCACATTGGGATAGGTTCAAACAAACTGGTGGTCTTTAGAAGAAAAAAGTAAAGAAAAAAGCTAAAGTGTGTTTTTCCACACTCAGCTGCTCTCTGGCTTCAGTGAACACACACATTCTGTTTCCTCCCACAGTCAGAACACATGGTTAGGAACTGGAAACTGGAAATCGTCTGAACGTGTGTGTGCGTGTGTGCGCGTGTGCGCGCGTGTGTGTGTGTGTGAGATTGCCCTGTCAGGAAGCAGATTTCAGCTCCAGCCTCCAGCAACCCTGCACTCGATATCGGGGGCTGTGTGTGCCGTCACCCGCATGAAGCAGTTGCAGAATCACATATGTGCGATCTGCGTACGTGTCTGCTGCCGTCAGTATCGGAAACCCTTTTAAAAATATGATCAAAAGGTCAAGATAAGGCTTAAAGTTCCTTGTTTACGTCAACATCTAACATCGGCATTTCCGTGCCTACACACCTGGATAGAGGCATACAAGGCTAGTGAGTGTTTGGCCAGCATCAGTGACTGTTGTGTCGGACTGGGTTTAACATGCTCTGTTTACACTCACTGTACACAGCAGTGCTGCAGAAAGGGAGAGTAGAAGTGGACTATCTTATTTTTCTGCACATTAAAGCGTAACATAATATTGTATAAACTGAAATATTCCGGTATAATAGTCTGACCTCAAAACTCTATTTAAGAACAATACTTGGATTGATCCTCCCACAGACATCACTGCATAATAAAAGTGTGATTGTGTCTTAAGTTGTATAGCATAAGCACAACCATCTTCCTTCAGTTTTGAGCTGAGGAACGGCCCGCTCAGCAGTCTGCAAACCTCTCCTTTGACCAGCAGGGTCTCTTATATAAGTGGCGGTCTGTGGGAAAGGTCTGGTTAAGAAAGTCTGCATATGCAGGGCAAGACCCTGATTAATGCTGTATGATGAAGGAAATGTTCTCTGAGCAAACCTGCTGGTGCGATGCTTTGATGAATGATGTTGTTAAAGGCTGTTGTAGGCGGTGTGACAGCGCAGGAAGCTGCGTCCTGCGCTAACAGATAGCCGCGTCTGCGAGGCCGGCTGCTTGGCCGCTGCCGCCCGGCCACAGTTTTGTGTCGCGCTTTCAAGGAACGGAGAAGCAGACCCTGGCAAAATACCTTCCTGCCATCTCTGCTGCCAGCGCAAGACGGCCCAGCCGCCCACAAAGGGAGAGTTTGTGTGTGTTTGTGCCTGTGTGTGTGAGTGTGTGCTGTGTTGTGTTTGGCAAAGAGTCTGGTTGCCAGGGTGTTCTCAGGCTGTTTCCGTGCCCGCTTTGCCAGCACTGTGTGCGCGTATGTGTGTGTGAATGTTTGAGGATTTTTTAGTCTGCGCGTGTGTGTCTGTGTGTGTGTCTATGTGTGTGTGTGTGTGTGTGTGTGTGAGAATACCAGCTCTGTGGTGGGTCATGACTCAAAGGAAGGATTCAGAACACACGGTTCTGAACTCAACAGAAGGCCCAAGGGACAAACACAACTCAGCACAGTGTCTCTTCCTCTGTCGTTGTTTCTGTGCCCTCTCTCGCTCTCTCTCTTTCTGTGTGTGTGTGTGTGTGTGTGTGTGTGTGTGTGTGTGTGTGTGTGTGTGTGTGTGTGTGTGTGTGTGTGTGTGTGTGTGTGTGTGTGTGTGTGTCCCACTCACTCTTGCCTCCTGCCTTTTATCTCTGCCCCTCATTCTGCTGCACATATTTGCGTCTGTGTGTATGTGTGTTCAGCACTGCCAAATAATGAAATAAAAGGATGGCTTTATCCACTGTCACACTCAGAATGAATAAAGGTGTTTGCCCCCTTCCCTCCCTCCCTCCCTCCCTCCCAGAGTAACTGTGGGGAGATGTTGCGTATCCGCCGCGTGCTGATGAACTCACCGGAGATCGTGTCCATCGGCCTGGTTTGGGATTCAGACCACTCTGACCTGGCGGAGGATGTCATACACAGCCTGGGGACCTGCCTGCGTCTGGGGGATGTAAGGGAGTCCACACACACGTTAACTACACACGTGCACAAGCACCAGCCAAGCATGCTTTCCCAAACACGTGCGAGTCGTTTGTGTTTACATGGAAAGCACACCAACAGAGATACACACGCACAATCCAAATATTGACAACCCCAAAATAGAATTATTCTTAACAAATAAAAATATATTAATACATATAATTATTTTTATGTTTTTAATAATACAAACCAGGATGTTGCCTGGCAAAATAATAGTTTTGAGAATTAAGTTTTTTTTTTTATATATCTTCTTTCCTTCTTCCTTAAACTGTAATCATACCTTGTTGTTGTTGTTGTTGTAATGATGTAATGAGTAAATCGCAGTCACCTGGATAATGGATGACAGCTTAGCCTAGTGTAGCTGCGTGTGTTAGCATTACGCTAGCGGACTTTTTAACAGCATGTAACGCTCTACTAGAATTTCCTAATAAGATATGGACTCCACGAATGATTCATTTGAAGTCTCAGAATGTTAATCTGATAATCCGATCTCTGTCAATGAACTTTAAACACTTAATATTCACCTTTAGTCCCTCACAGGTGGTAGATTGTCTGCCATCTTGGCTCTGCGACCTGCATATGGTGGGCAGGTATCCAAGCGCGGTCGCTAGTTTATTAGCGTCATGTCTGCAGGCATTAAATGACATTAATTGGACGTGAGTGTTTGAAAGTCCATTAGGTTGGAGATTAGGACACTTTTATACAATGCGGCGTCTGTTTTCATGCGGGTTCACCGGAAGTAGGAACCCGACACAGGGCAACAGTTTGAGTGGAAGCTAACATGCAGAGGAAAAACCTTGAAGCCCGTTTTTATAATAATAATATTTATTTATTTATTTTTGTATTACGAAATTCATTACAACTGCAAAATGAACAGCATTGGGCCATTTTCTAATTCGTAGTTTTGACTTTTTACATTTTTTTTAAAAAAACCAAAATGCTTTACCCAATGTAAGTAGTAAGGACTAACTACTGAAATGACGAAAATACATAAGAAAGATTATACAAAAGATATTGAGTTAAAATTAAAATGAACAAAGGCATAACAGCCATTGAAATGTATTAAAATGACAGCCACAGAGAGATATGAGATACATATATACTTACACATCCCAGTAATGTCAAATTTGCATTAAAATACCCTGAAGAATCACATGTTGTACATACAATAAATCACACACACACACACACACACACACACACACTTCTATCAGAGGCTCCTCTGTCACGTGCTGCTGATTTCACACCTCACAGACACACACACACTCTCACGTATTCAACCCCTTGCAGTTTGTGACATGACAAATGTTGATACATTTTAATGGCTGCCACTGTAACATCTCCAGATGCATTCTTATAGTCATATCTATGAATAATGGATATATGAATATGAAGACGTGTTAAAGTGAATCATGTTGTCTCTCTGTCTTCCATCCTCTCGTTCTGCTGCTCTGCTTCTCGTTAGGGCTCGTTTCTAGTGATGCAACGTATTAGAAACAAGTCTGAGGAATCACATATTATATTTCCTGGATTTCGGCTTTTGTTTAGTCGTTAGATCAGCAAAAGTGAATCCATCTGCATCCTGTATCTTTCTTCTGTATCTTCTCTTTTCCTATGCTTCTTTGATGATTAGATTAGATTAGATCAGATTAGATCAAATCAGATTAGATTAGATCAAATCAGATTAGATTAGGTTAGACTTTAATGAACCCTAGCAGCACATACATAGTGCAATTTACACAAAATATAACTGGATTGGCACCTGGTACACATATAGTGAACTCTTGAAAGAAATCTATGTTAATTACTTTCTAAATGAATTATTCCCGATGATCTTTTGAAATTGGATATATTTGAATTCATTGGGCCCTATAATTTAATGTGTTCATATATTGAAGATATATTAGACTTTTTGCGATGTGATTACTATGACTGTACTGAGACCTTTGAAAAAATGAAGCAGAGTCAAAATGTCCACATTAGGGAGAATCGAGCTACAGTGCAGGTATCTTCCTGCAGAAAAGAGTGTTATAGTAAAATACTCCATTACCCACTGTACATCATGTTGGACTGTATGCAGACAAATGTGACATGCATGCATCGTGCATTAATTGTGCATGGCAATGTACAGATTACATAGAATTTATAGCCAAGTACAGTATGCGCAGTGTACAGTGAGTTAGAGAAAAGGCAGTATGAGAGGGATTACTGCATAGGTGTGCAAAAATGTGCTTGTATCCACATTAACTCCTCTGTCTCTCCCTCCTCTCCTTTTTCTCTCCCCACTGCCCACCTCTTCCTTTTCCTCCCTGCATCCCTCTCCCTCACTGTCTCCTCCCCCTCCCTCCTCCTTTCTCTCTCTCTCTCCCTCTCTCTCTGTAGTTGTTCTACCGTGTCACAGAGGAGAGGGCTCGCCAGGCGGAGCTCTACTTGGTGGGCATGGTGTGCTACTACGGCAAGCACTACTCAACCTTCTTCTTTCAGACCAAGATACGCAAGTGGATGTACTTCGACGACGCCCACGTTAAAGAGGTGAGGCTCAGTGTGAAGCTGGCACACTGCAACACCGGCAGGGTTAGATCTATCTCCTCTTGTCCCTACGGGAGCAAGGATGATGGAGACTGCGCTATACGTTAGTTTAAGTGCTGCATCTCTCTCTCTGCTGTAGCAGTGCTGCTTTGGTGACGATGATGTGTTTAAGGTTGAAGTCCTTTCCTGTTTTGTGTTTAAGTGCAGATTTTGGAGGGGAAAACTGGTCTTACTTTGTAATACTATCAAAGTTGTGTGTTCTGAAGGACAGATATTTCTGGTAGTGGTATCTGTTTTGTTGCTGTGGTGATAGAACGGATGCAACCTTGATTTGATTGCAGCATGAAAGTGTGGCATAAAGTGAATCTGCTGTCTATACGTCCTTGACACTGTGCATCACAAGAGATAATGTAGATATTGAAGAGGTGGGATAATATGATATTGACAATGATACACGGCAGCACAGGGTGTGTTTGTTCTTCTCTTGACCTTCTGCTTTTTGATGGAATATGCGTAACGTTATCTCTCAACACGGATAGTTTTACTTAATGTAGGTGTTTGTGGGGGGTGGTGTTTTTATGTATATGTGTGTGTGTGTGTGTGTGTGTGTCTCTGTGTGTGTGTGTGCGTGTGTGTGTGTGTGTGTGTGTGTGTGTGTGTGTGTGTGTGTGTGTGTGTGTGTGTGTGTGTATCTCTGCTGCACCTCTAGATCGGCCCTAAGTGGAAGGACGTGGTGTCTCGCTGTATCAAGGGCCACTATCAGCCCCTTCTGCTGCTCTACGCTGACCCCCGTGGGACGCCAGTGGTATTGCAGGAGAGCCCCAACCCCTGTACCAGCTCCAACCCGCAGCTGGAGCTCCAGCACTGCAGCAAGGCTGGTTACGACAGTGAAGACTCTGGTACAGCAAAGCTTCTACACCCTGCATAGGATAAAATTAGATTACTGGTGTTAATAGTTTGGGGGGCATGCAAGGTTAGAGCTGTGATGCTCTGACCTTCAACCCCATAATCCAACTCATACGTTTGAATACTGCAGAAGATTGAACTTGTTTTCTCGCTTTGGAATTGTAAACATATGGAGGGAGCAGGATTTACTAAAGGTCATCCCTCTCTTTGTTCTCTCTTTTAGGTCGAGAGCCATCAATCTCCAGTGATACTCGCACCGACTCATCGACGGACAGCTCCAGCCACCGAGCCTCTCGCAGCCGATCCCTCCATCAGTCCACCGGCAGCCACCTCTCCAGCGAATCTCAGACCACCGTGGTTTGTAATTACGACATCGGCACCCCACCACACAGTGCCGACAGTGGAGGTAATGCTGCATTCACGTCTGATAGCGGAAAAAAAATGGCACAATGAAGTTCTGAACTGAGAGCTAGAAGCTAGAAGCTCTCAGGTTATTGCTCACAAAGTGCACGAATTAGGAGCAACTAAGAATTATCTGTAGATTTCCCTCCTGACAAATTGAAACGGGATATTCCGATACGATGCAAGGTTAGTACGGAAAAAGTGAATGCAGCATTTGCAGAGGGAGAAAGCACAACATCATAGTGCTTGTGGGTACTGTCAGAGCAAATTAAGCCCAGTTCTTGCAGTGAGTTGAAGTTAGTGAGCCCGTGTCTCTCCTCTGTCATCTCCCTTTGTTCTTTTGCTTCATTACTGCAGAATCTTCAGGTTATGTGCCTCGTTAGTGGTTATTGTTATATTTACTTGCACTGCTGCCTACATAATTGCCCCCAGTGGGATAAATAAAACATTATTGGATTTACTTTCTCTTTCTCTTCCTCCTCCCTGTCTCACGTTCAGAGTCAGCAGTGGAGGGTCCTCCCCGCCCTCCCTCTCCTCCCCTGCCGGAGTACAAGGAGACGGCCGTCTTCCTCCTTTCCTCCCGTCGGCCGCTCACCTCCTCCTCGTCCTCCTCTCGTCCTCTGTCCTCCTCGTCTTCCTCGGGTGTAGGGGGCTGCGAGGGCGGGACCGGGGGGCCCCACTGGGAGGATGAAAGCACCAGCAGTGAGAGCAAATCCAGGTACTGCCCCACCGACACCTTTGATTGAAGTCGTCCTTTAAATTCATTTTTCCGGGCTATCTGAGCGTGTATTTCGGAACATCGCATATTTGGCTGTTGTTTTATGTATTTAGCTCAATCCTGCAGGAGTGTATGCTGCGAGTGCCGCACCACAGACAGCCAACGCAGTGTTACAGTGTGTGTTTTTCAGAGCTATTGTAATAGGATGGGAATGATGGCAGCATTAGAGCGATGCAGTGGTGATTACAAGCGGGCTCGTTTGTGTAATGAAACTTTTTTTTTTGTGTTATTTAATGTATTATTTGAGTACATTAAAGTCATTATGCATGTTTTAGTCTATTTACCTCAAATCATGTATACTTAATAGTACTGCCACCTACTTTTCAAATCAGGCCGTAGATGAGTTTAAAGAGACGCCTAATTGGTTCTCATCTGGTATGGAAATGAATGGAAATCATTTGCTGCCTGGGAGGTAGAAAAGTATCACACACACACACACACACACAGCATGCATTCAACAATGGCGAACAGTAAGATCAAGTACATATCATTTGTAGTTAATGAGCTGAAAACTGATTTGAAGAACACCGACGCGGTTCCCAGATGTTATTGAGGCGTACCGCAGATTTGCAGCTGACTAGTTTGCTGACTAGGCTATTGCAGTACAGTATTGTTCTCTTTCTACTCCTGGACTCTTGTACGTGTGTCTAACTGCATACGTTCCATTCATACATCCCGTCCGTCTCTCTAGTTCTTCAGGAGGGCGCTACAGGCCGACCTGGAGGCCCAGGAGAGAGGCCCTGAACATCGACAGCATCTTCACCCGACACAGAGGCTCTCCCCTGGGGGTGAGGGG